>NC_135759.1:26647384-26754238 GCF_052425735.1 Oculina patagonica
TTGAGCCCTGCAGACAGTCATGTTACAGATGCATAACAAGTGACTGTAAATTTTACAATATTGTGAAAAAATGAGAGGGGCCTGATATTGATATCAATAAGATCTGCAAACATACATATTTTTTTAATTACCCTCTCATATTGCATCATTCGAGCCAACAGATCATTTAACTGCTTGTCCTTCATGGCTGCAGCTGTTTCTGCCTGTTCACGAGAAACAAAGATTTAAAGGAGAGGGCTGTAAAGTTGTTGGTAATCATAATAATGTCATAATAACAAACACCAGACGAGTCCCTCTATGGTTGTTTGGTGGGAGTGATTGTCAACTCCATTTCAGGTTTGATGGGCAGGTAACAGTCAGCTCACATGTACCAGACTTGAGATCACAACATAAAGAGTACAAAGCCCATGCAGTGTCTCTCTATCCAGCCAGGTAAGACAATAGATACCAAAAAAAAGTTGTGCATCTGCCTTCACAATGTGGTGTTGGGGGGGGGGGGAGGGAGAGGTGGGGGGTAATTATCTGTGACTGACTAGATCCCAGGTATTCTCTGTGGCTTCATGCCATAGGAACTGGATTTAACTGTGAGCAATTTTTCTTAAGATAAGCAGGATTTGTTAAATCGTATAACATTTTTATAAATTAATGAAGATGCCTTGGGTTGTTACATTTATCATTCTGTCTTTTGTTTGCAGAGTTTCCAGCTGTTCCCTTTGTAATGTGCTATTTAACTCTTTGATTCTCTTCTGTTGGTATGCTGATGGAACACCTAGAAAAACAAAAGTGTTAAATTGTCAACCTTTACGCTAAAGGATAGCAATAAAGTGTTAGCAATAATTGTTTAACCCTCGGACGTACAAGGGGGGTGGGGGGTGGATGCCACCCCCCCCCCCCATGAGGTTTTTTCCAAATTTCGAAAAAAGTATTTACTCTACAATGCTAAAACTTTCAGTAGCTGTTCATTCATCCTTTGCGGACATTTTGATATGTTAACTAGGTTTCCATGATATTTGACATTGCCATGGCAACGTCATAAATACAAGCAGGTCTTGCCCAAGTTTTTTGAAACAGAAGTGCAAGATTTGTTTATTTTTACATTCCATAAGCATTCCGGCTTGATTTTGCATCAATTTTCGTTATTTTTTCATTCCCTGTAGACTCACTATAATGTCAGCTTCAAATAATTAATATTGGATAGAATTTGTAGGCCTCATATCATAAGTATGGAGCCCTTTGCATGCATTGGCTAATGGTTGCTCTTGCAGCTTGCAGCTCTACCTTGCATGCATCACAGTCATGACAAACAGTTATTAACAAAAAAGTTGATTGCACATACCTTTTTCTGTTAAGGCTTTGACTTCGTCCACATATGAAGCGAGTCCATGCATCTCACTTGTTGCCTACAGCCAAGCAGAGTTCAGAAGAAATACAAATAAGAACATAAAAGATATGTAGATCTAGAAAGATATGTTGATCTAGTAAAACAATCCTCAGCCAGTAGTTTGAATGCATGGGCCTCTACTTGGCTATAATATATTTCATAACCGCGAGTTATTGTAGATAAGGCTACAAAAGATACCTTTTCTAGTTCCTTTTTGAGTTTTTCAATCTGTTCATCTTTTTCCACCACTGCCTGTTGGAGAAAATTCAAACATAAATTAATTTTATTGACAATGTAACATTGGTACAATTCACTTGATGTATGTTATGTGTAAAAATGTAGAAGCATTGCTGTACATACCTGTTGCAGCATTGCCAGAGATGTTTTGTCTGTGTCAAGTTGAAGTCCTGTGACTTGTTGTTTTAGTTCCTGCACTAAGGACTTGTACTGCTCTAGTTCAATCTCCTTTGCTGCAAGTACCGCCTGCAAAAAGATTCTTTAATATTAACAAAATGGATTCAAGTTGGCACTTACATTTTATGTTACTACGTGCATAATATTTCACAGGATATTAGATAAATACACTGTCAATGCATAGGTTGAGTTTGGTAGAATTACCCCAGTTGTAGAGGGTATATAATATAATTGTGTTATCACCTGCCATGGGCAAATTGTTTTATGAATAAAAAAATATTATTTATAAGTAACTGTTTATTAAGGATAACACTCATTTAATAAAATATGTGATGTTTTAGTTTGGACTTTACAAACCTTCCACTCATCCACTTTGGCATTAACCGCTACCATGATCTGGTCGTCAGTGTCTGTTTTAGTCGCAAACTGTACCCTGAGGTCTTGAACCTAATCAAACAAGCAAAACTAGATGAAATAAATAAAAATGAAACATGTGCAAAGTAATTGTTTGTACAAGAATAACAACTGTGTGTTACTATTCAAAACGGTCATCTTTTTTATCTATATGACACCATAATTTTTTTTGGATTGATACAGCTCCCCAATTATATTTATGGTCCAGTTAGATTACAAAATCTGGCCCAGCAATATGTTGAAGAATTTGAGGTGTAGTGACCTGTGCTCTGAGGGCATCTCTTTCTTTTCTCATGTCGTCAATGATCAGGTCTGACTGTTGTAGTATAGTCTGCAACAGAATAACAAGAACAGCCAAGTGTATACAACATAAATCACAGGCCATTAAAAATAAAAATAAAAAACACTGTGACAGTCATAATTAACTAGGACTCCTATCCAAAACACACAGCCAAGCTTAAACAAACTGGCTAATTTGGTTTTAAAAGTCACTTAGGACTAAAAATCAATTATATAACTTACAATGTATTATAGAAAGCTGCCACATCAGAGTGCTGGGGGGGGGGGGGCAGGGTTACCTAAACTACCCACTTCCTGTACCTCTAATTCCCAGTTCCTGACCCTACCTTACAGGTTCCCACCCCTTGTTACTTCTCTAAAGCAAAATATTACACAATGGTGCAATTTTTTTCCAAATTTCCCCAGTCGCCGCCTGGTTAGCTCAGTTGGTAGAGCGCCGGACTGCTGTGCGGGAGGTCGTGGGTTCGAACCCCAGTCCGGACCAACACTCAGGGTCTTAAAATAACTTAAGAATGTGCTGCCTTTGTAATTACATCAGCAAATGGTTAGACATTCTAGTCTTCTCGGAAAAGGACGATAAACCGTAGGTCCCGTCTCCTGTATCCTCAGTCTTATAACAGGGGACCTTAAAGAACCCACGCACTATTCGCAAAGAGTAGGGCACGAAGTTCCCAGTGTTGTGGTCTGACCTTTGTGTAGTAAATTACAGTATGTGTACAGCGCATTTGAACATTACATATGAAAAATGCGCTATATAAATTGATTATCATTGATTATCATTATCATTGAGTCTTCTGTCACCTTGGGAACCCTTCTTCCCACCCTCCCTTTTCCAAAAGTAGAGTTGCTACCCCCTCTACTTCTGGGTTCACACCCCACCCTGCTGTCCCCTCCACTCATTACAAACTGGATACCTCCAGACCTTGAAATCAAATTAAAGATGCAACCCTCCAAGTTAAGACCATTTTAGTCGCCATGGCGACTAAAACTTTGGAGCTGGCGACTAAATTTGAACCAAGGTCAACCCCTGGCGACTAAAATTGAGAGGAATGATTGAAAGCATCAGCTTAATTTGGTGACTAAAATTTTTCACTGGCGACCAAAACTTGAGTAGTTGGTGGCCAAATGGCCACTTAGGAAACAAGTAAACTTGGAGGGTTGAGATGACACAAAGTAATCGCTCCCAAAGAAAACTATGCATAACTCTTGCTATGTTTGATAACAGTCATGTCTACTGCAGAAAAACTTGGTATGGCTAACAAATATTTAAGGATATCTAAATTAAAGGCTTAATATACTTAATACAGGCAAACCTTAAGTTTGGTGTACTCATCTGTCATCTTGTTCATTTCGGCCGTTGACTCTTCAAGTTCTTTCTCAGCACTTTTGATGCGATCTTCTAATTCATCATTAGCTTCTTGAAGAATCTAGCAAGATGTCATGTCAAGATGAATGCAGTAAGAACAGTTATGTTATTATTTAGTATTTTATGAAATAATTAGGATATAGACATGTGCAAAAGCATAAAACACAAATGATGCATCCTTACAGGATTATGGGAAGACTTAATTAGAGTGATGATCACATCTCAGTGTTGATCTTGGTAAACACTTCTACTAGTGTAAGGGTGTCAAATGGTAAATGCCAGACTTTGCAAAACGCTGAGACTGAGATCTTTTCTGCGAGCCCGAGACCTTTAAAATTAGCCTTGCAAAAGAAATCAAGACTCAGAGAACGCGTCAAAGAAAAATTTGAGACGATGAGAGGCCTGAAATTTGGCTAAAATTTTGTGAGACACGCATTTTTTTGAAGGACCATTCACCACCCCTTAGTGTACATGTATGTTCACGACCTCTTAGAAATATGCAAACAAGCTAAGAGTATTGTCCACATGTTTCCTAGAAAGACTCTGGGTCATATTTTTTATGGTTTATAGTATTTCTCAACAACCAGGTCTACATGTATGTGCACTGTAATGATAGAGTATTAACTACATGTATAGCTTGTTGTATATGTGCTGATCTCATCAAAAAAATAGTTAACAGTAACTGTTTATGGTATTTACCCTTATTTCATCAAGATATTCAGTTAACTCCTTATTTTTCTTTGACATCTTGTCTTTAAATTCTGAATCTTCTCCACGGCGTATCACCATGCTGTCTCTCTAGATAAAAAAATGTTTTAAAATAATAATAAGTTCTAAATATTTCAAGCAAACTTCTAAAATGAGGGTTTATATTTGACATTCACTTGATAACACATTCTCATTTAAATTTTGTTTTGGGGAGGGGGGGGGGGCAATATTTTTAACACAGGTATTGTTTTGAGTGTGAAATGACAGCTTCATTTGCATCTTGTCATTCTCACTTGCTGGCGTCAGTATAAGTCATTTTCATTGCCCATATATTTGTGAAAATAATACTAATTGCATTGTATATTACTAGGTTAAGTAAAACACCTCCCTCCTTAATGTTTCATATTCCCCACCTCAAATTGGTCAGATGGCATTTCATATTTTGCACAAGTTGGTTGTGTGTACCTGTTGTTCAATTTGACGTTGTAAGTCTCTCAAATCCATCTTGCTCCTTTCCACCTTTTCAAATCGAAAAAATAACAATCATTTTACTGAAATTCAAATACAGTTGGCAGTTTAAAAAAGTAATGGGGACAGATTCTGAATACTGTGGAATGACATATTTTAAAAGCAATTGATAACATGCAGATACCGGTAACTACAAGTATTCACACATGTTAAGCTCTTTAGTTTTGCCCCAAATGGCACAGAATTAAAAATTAAGCCAACATTAATTTTTGCCTGATTTGTTGTTCACAGTCCATCTCAATTGTTTACTAAAAAAATGGCTTAAAAATCTAGAGTGCAGTGTCTCACATCTCTTCTCAAGGTCTTGTTTTCTCTTTCAGCTTCATCCAGTTTGGCAGTCATCTAAAACAAGCAAGACAAAATATATTAATTATTTTTTAATTAATAAATTAGTTATTTGAAATGTTAGTACTTCTTATAATTACCACAAATGGTTGTAACAGGATTTCAGAACGCTTGCAAGCAAGCTCTTTTGGGGGGCAGCATGCTGGGGGCGAGCACAGTGAACCCACAAGCAATGTTCAGCAAATTTGCTTGCTGGCCTGCTTCGCTTGCCCACTTGCTTCACTGTTTGTGCATTGCCACCAAAAAGAAACTGCTTGCAGGCTAGCTGGTTCCAGGAATCCTAGTCAGTCAATAGATATGTAAACCACAATGACTGAATTTTAACCAGAGACCCCCCCCCCCCCCCGTTTTAAACTTAAACACTGTTTAGACAGGTTCTATACCTGAAAAATTTCAAAGGCAAATCCAGCTGCTAGAGCTGCACTGTTGTCATAATTCAAATACGTTAATGTGAAAATTATTAATCTACCAACCTGATCATTTTTGTTTTTTTCTCGGTAGAAGGCTTCCTCTTTTTCATTTAACTCTTGTTCCAAAGCCTATGATGATAACATAACATGTGCAAGGCAACATCAAATTGGCATTTACAGTCACTTATTTGGGGAAACAGTGTATACTGACATAATCTTAATATGTACATCCAAGTTATTTTACCTCAGTTGTAAAAAGTTAAACTTTTTTATTTAATATATCTTGCAATAATTAAGTTCCAGCTCAGATTTGTACGTAGGCTGCTTAAGTATGATCACAGGCTTAAGTTACTTAATTTCTAGATATTGAAAATGTTGTACATGTAGGTGACATTATAATATAAATTATGTAAGACAATACACACCCTCCTCCTGCTTTCAATTTGCTGAATTTCTCTCATAAAATCCTCCCCTCCAGCACCTTCATATTTCTACAAACACAGACAACAACCAAAAAATGTTACTAAATAAATTATTCATTACACATGTTTTGTTACTGTGTAGTTCCATTATCCACCTGTGGTAACAATAGAACTATACGGCGCACATGTTCACGTGAGACAGAGCCGTAAACCTGTGGAACAGCCTTGATATTAAAATCAAAAACGCTAAATCTCTGTACTCTTTTAAATCAAAGCTTAGGGATCATCTTCTTTTAAACCTTAACCATTATTTTATTTAGTTTTCAATTTTATTTGTAAATATTAGTGTTAAGTAGATTTATTTTTTTATTGTAAATAGTTTCTGAAAAGCCCTATGGGGAGATTACTATTAAAGTTCTTATCTTCTTCTTATCTTCTTCTTCTATCAATACCTCCCTCATGGAAAGGATTTTTCTTAAGACCCCCCCCCCCCTCTGGGGATCTACTTTATGGCAAGACAGCAAAAAGGAAGAGAAACTCTTTGCATACCTGACCTTGAAAATTTTACAATCATGTAACTTTTCTGTACACAACAAATTATGATAAGGGTTGGGTAGCGCATTGTAAATGTAAGACTTTGCAATCTTGACTTGTCTAATATCTTTTCTGTGGCCCTGAGACAGCCTCAAAAAAAATTCAAATAACAAGATCCGTAAAAGTTGACTTTAAATTATTATGTGCCATAGGTATTTTTAAAGGACCGTTTACCCCCCTCATACTTCAGGGTATTGCCCAGAAAAAGTTCTTACCCTGTATTGTTGAACCTCTCTTTCTAAATGGGCAATTTCATCCATTAATTCTTGTTCTGTCAAGAGAAAAAAAAATCCTTTGATTTGAAGCAAGGTGTTTACCAACACAAAGGGTACTAAAGGGATAAAAACTGAAACAGGCTTAACTGCAAAATACCTGGCCACACCAAAATACCTCTTGATATTGTGGCTATGTGGCTATGTTGCAGGCTAAATCCATTTTCAGGTTAAATCCGGGCTAGAAATGGATTAAACCTTAAGACAGAATAAACCTACAATAGTACATGGCTATGTGGCTACATGGCGCCATAGCCACGCAACAACATATCCACATAGCCAAGTAGACATGTTGCCGTATAGCCGTGTAGTCATTGATGTAGCAATATGGCCTTATAGCTGCATCAACACAGCCAAAAGGGCATACACACTATGTATTTTTTGCATTCAAAAATTGTCGAAAAGGGGGACTGTGCACATAGCTGCATATAAAGGTACAGCTTCAAATTGGCCGGGAAATGTACAGTCCATGATTCCATTGAGCTAGCACTTTCTAACAATGTTTAAAAAATATATAAGGAGATTGTCGAATACATCAACTATAGATTTTACAGGGCGAAATAATGCACCTGGCAATGTTAAGCCCCAGGGTGGGGGGGGGGCAGGCAGACCCTGGGGATTTTGACATTTTCGTGGAAGCCAGAGTCAAATTCCCCACCCCTGGGCACCTGTGAATGTCAAATTTCCCATATCTCTTCTTAAATTTTTAGTCCAGCACACCATTTTAGATGTCAAAATTCCTACCCTGGGAGAGCTTCACGATGTCAAATTCCTGGGGATTGCCCCCCACCCCCACCCCCCCCCCCTGGGACTTAACATTGACAGGTGCATAAAAAATAAATAAACAAAAAAAAAACTCATTGAAAATTGCACCTCTTTCTGCACCTCCACCTTTAGCTGCCAATTCTTCAGCCAGCTCAGCTTGTAATGATTTAACCTGTTGTTAAAAACATGTAGATAATCACAGTTAATCAACGAAATCAACTAATGTTGTCGTTCCAGTACACCTTGTACAGTTTTATGTTCCCTATAGAACTCTCTCTGAAGTATTATACACAGATTTTAATATATACAGACTCAAATGAAATAAATGAACTTAACTTACTTATCAACAAACTACTTAAAGTAGTAATTTAATACCTTCATAATAGTCTTGGTAACCTCAAACAGTTTAATCATCTTGTTGATATCCACAGCTTCTTCCGAATCCGGATTAACTGAGCCCTTGAAATAAATAAAATAACATTGACTTAATATCCTCCATATGCGAGAATCTAAAAGCAAGTAACGATGCAAATGTTTGTAGTTTACCATCTCCAAGGCTCCGTACATCTCATCAGCAGCATCTAGATCTTCTCGAAGTGCTTCCAGATCTGCGCCCATAATTCTTCCCCAGTCTAAGGGCGGCATTTTGAAACGTGAAAATATATCTTTTTTTTATTTTTATAGACTTTCTACAAACGAATTAGACAAAATTTGCAGGGATCAGTGTCCTAACGCCATAAAATATTTTGTTGTGGTCTTCGCGCGCCGCCATTTTTGAAATCTACAAACATTCCTGGTGACTGAGATATGACAGAAGCTGCTATTGGTCGGTCGCAAAACAATCAGCCAATGAGAAAAGTGTTTAGTTCAAGCAATGTTGTGGCTCATGGGTAATTTTACCGAGTAAAATTCATGTTGTGTTACACCAGGTAGAATGTGGGGAAAAGGGTTTGCAAGAAAAGTAGTTGCGGTAGTTTGGTGTAACCTGCGATCAGGCGTTCGCAGGTTATGTTTGGTGGCGGGTGAAAAAGCATTTTTATTTCGGGATCCGGGATTTGACCAAAATACGGTGCGGGATTCCGGAAAAGGCAAAGTATCTTGACGGGATACGGGATTTGACGATTTGACTGGTCCTCAGGAAGCGCCATTTACCAAAATTTGGACATGGCATGCGGGATTTTTTTTTTGGCCTGTCTGTCGGGAATTTGGGAGAAGCACTTGAAACCTTCACTGGGTTAGAAAAAATCGCAAGGGGTAAATTAAGGACTCGGAGGAAACCTCAAGGTCACTATTTCAAGGATGCAATAGACAGGCAGTGGCATTGAAACGTTTTTTCCTGAGGACGCAAGGTGCATAGCAATATCTACATTTTACATTCATTAGCTTTTGCAGAAAATAGCCCTTTCAATGTGATGTGTGGAAAGAAAAAACGGGATTTGGGATAGCGATGGAAACAAGTGCAAAATGCGGAATTCACGTGAAAAAGGAGCGGGACTGCGGGATGAAGACCCTCTCTTCCAGACCCTAATCATAAAGTAACCAAGTAAAAGTTCCTCAAGAAAAATCGAACGGGGGGAGGGGGGTGGGGGCTTTTTGATTCTTTCTGAATAAATAGTCAAAAGAGTACTAGTGAAAGAAAAGTATTTCCCACTAGGAGACTTTCCGCCAGTGGAAAAA
Source organism: Oculina patagonica (assembly GCF_052425735.1). NCBI lineage: Eukaryota > Metazoa > Cnidaria > Anthozoa > Scleractinia > Oculinidae > Oculina > Oculina patagonica. The sequence goes on from NC_135759.1 coordinate 26,656,981, forward strand.
AGGGTGGAGGGGTGGTCTTTTCGAGGCAATGAAAAAAGGTAGATTAAAGTAGTTTGAACATGTTTGAAAAATGGACTTATGCTCGTGACTGTAATTATAAGTGAACTTATCAGCGGTAGTCTTATTTTCTTCTTTCTCGGGGGCATGTCAGTAGACTGTTGTATAGAACGCGTTTGTCGCTTTAAGGAGGGCTTTTAACTTTATCTTTTATATATTTTTTTCTTTTTGCACGAGGGTACAATAGTAACGGTAAAAAGTGAGAGGGAAGTTCTTCAATGTCCCTGTTCCTGTGGAGGTTTTAGTTTCAGGTTTCCGAGGGGTTTCGGGCTAAAAAAGGACCAAACATGCTATATTCTGCCAATCGGAAGAACGTTTTGATCTGAAAGCGGTCTGAAAGGATTCAAGCTCGAGGTTGAGGGTGTCCCTCGCGGGAAAACGGTCAAGAAAAGAATATCGTGCAAGTTTTTGTTACACCTCTGTGAGCAGACTGATGCGTACCTGGGTCACACACAACAAAGATATATTACCGAAAGTGAAATATAAATACTGAGGTGAGGCAAACTCTGTAATTCGAGATAGCACAACAAGCGTTTGATTATTTTTGTCGATAAGGAAACTGAATGACCTTTCCACAATTTCATTAGTTAATTGCAGAATTGCCAATACATTGTAATAAGATAAATAATAAAGATAATTTATTTTAAGCTCGGTGATAAATGATAAAAACAAAATATTCATTATGTCACGAGCGGAGGAAAAATCAGAGTCCCCGAAATTTTTTCTACATTTTATATTTATTCATTTTTTTTTTTTTGCATGTAAAAGCAGAAATATCAAACAGCTTCAGTTCAAAGCTTTTACCTTGGACATTGTCTGGTAAAAAGTGTTTAAAATGGCTCTAAGCCTCTGTTGATAAAAAATGAATGAATTTAATTTGGTTCCATTTTCCAATATTTTTAGTTGCTTTCTCTCTCCCGCTCCTTTTTCCAAGAGAATGACTATCTCCGCCTTTTCAGATCATTGATTTTCTGATGCAGAAACTTATCCAGTTCACGGTGATATGAGCAAAGATTTGAAGACTGTCTCAACGTCTTCACAAAGTTCCTGCTGTTAAGAATTTTTTCACAAGCTTCACACTCCGTTACATCTTGACTTGTAGACGCACACGGTCTAGCAACATAGTCCTTCCTTCGCTTCGTTGATGGCTCCTCGCGTGTAGTTTTTGACTGAGAAGTTTTTGATCTTGTGAGCGGTTGCAACACTTTCGTGGACACAAAACGTTTCTTTCGTTGATTTGCCTTAGGACCACTTTGTGAGTTTCCTTGTATCATTTCACTGGCTTGTACAGTTTCCCTTGTCTCACTACTGCACTGCCTTACTGTGCGGACTGTTTGGGTTTTTTGATGGTCGGTTTGTGTTTCAGCTTCTCGAGTTGGAGAAGTAACCTGCAACGTAGACATGACATGAAGGTTGTTTGGCTTTAGTGAGATTAAAAAGGGAACATAAACTGCACTTACTTCTCCGGGACTTACTTAGACCATAGTATGTGGACAGTCAATTTATGACAAACTAGGCAGTACATAGGGGACTCCATAAAGTGACGGGAATGTATTATGCTCGTCGACGTATCAGTCTAAGAGGTACCAATAAAAACTCCGACTTGCGACTTTCGCTTTTTAAAAGTTGTCGAAACGTTATCCTCAGCCGGACGACCACACTACACATCATACTAAAACGATATCATAATACACACTTAGTCTAACGTAGCGGCTATGAAAGTTTGAAAAGAACACCATAAGAGGTTTTAAAACACGATTTTCAACCTCCTAAACGTGACAAGCATCAGCGTCATGCTATATAGAGTCCCCCCTACCTCCGAGAAACCATGTTGTAAAAAGGAGCGATGTCACGGTATATTGAGGATATCTGATTGTGCGATGTACAAAGTTACCTTCATATCGAGATTCACGGTAACTTTACCTGGCTGAAGTCGTTCTCTGAGTTTGTTTCAATGTGGGACGGCTCTCCTGTTTCGTCTCTTTTGTCTTGTAGCGATTTTTTTCCACCTGCCACAGGGAACATTATAAAATAGTTACAATCGTTATAACATGAAGAAAGTGAATTTGTGGGGAAAACGGCGGGCAGTATATTTAATTAATCTGTGGAATGCTGGTCAGTAATGCATACCACTGTACTTGAGGAACGAGTGGTAATTTAATGCAATTGAACCACATAAAAAGGTGTGAACATTGTTAACGTGAAGGGATCAATTCAAAGTGGCAATAATTAAATACAGGGTGATCTTTGTTAACGTCGACGATCGTTGATCCCACCACAAAGCATACATTCTTCAAAAAGAAATTTAGCATGTCAAAATTCATGGACAGCTAGTGTGACATTAAGTAATTGTGTGCATGGTACATATGAAAGGAGCATGTTAAAAACTGAACAATATATATGCGTTTGTATGACTGTAGGACAAGAGTTGCCATATTGCTGTAAATATTGCAATGCATCGGTTTAGCCAGCTTTTCGACCGTTCCCCTCCAAACTTGGCATTATCACTAAGTTTTTTTTTACATATATGGTTCTTCAACGGATAAATGTCTTAATACAAGACGTACGCTTGGAGAAAGGACACGTGCACGATATAATTTCTTTAACGTGGCCTGCTGTGCAGAATAAGTACGTGTTGTGAATGGGAGTGTGTAGATAACAACTCGTGAGTAAATTAGGGATCAAAAGATAACAACTACAGTACTCGATCGTGTGAAGGAGAAACCAAGGGGAAAAGTGAAACGATATAAATAATACACAGAGCATCACTAAATGCACTGGAAGTACACATTTACTTAAATATAAACAAGCCCAGCAAATTTGATCGTTTCTACCCTTTTATATCCCACATTTTACAAATGAAAGGTGAGTGTTAGCTTTTTACGACTAAGTAGGCAAAGAGTCGTGATCGTGTTGACTACGTGAACTCTGTTTTATACATACTTCAAACGTTCAAATGTTTCACCATTATTTTTCAGTCAATCTCAAGAGCTGCACCATGCCTGGATAAAACTGCAATCATCCGACAATACTGAGTTTGAACCACTAGAAGTTAAGCTGTACATAACTATACCTTGAGACTTTCCAGTTATGCAATGAAGAACAAAGATTGCAACTCTTCTAAATTCTTCAGACTAAAGGGAAACAAACAGATGATGACAAATGGCACAAGGAAGCAATATCAAAGCCGGCCAGCTATTGGCAGCTTACCTATAAACAAGAGTGAACTCACTGAGTTATTAACTTGGTGCTAATAGAGATATTAAAGACTCATTTAACCAAAACATAGTGAAATGGTGCGTTTGGTCAATTGGTGAGTATACTCAGGATTTGAACTTATTTCTGTCTGAAAAAAAAATCAATTATAACGTTCCCATAGGTTTTCAAAAAAAACGTTTTCTTTTTCCAAAACCAGCGCAATAGAACAGATATTGCATGATAGCTGACACAAATTTCACCAAGAAACATCAACTGAAAAGTTGTTACAGATGAAACAAAATTAGCCTCAGCCTCATTTTTTCATTTTTCATAATTATACTATGCCTGAAGACTTTCATAAAGATTTCCGGATGTTTGATTTTTGACTATATTTCATGTATTGAATTGATATTGAATGGCTTTATAATAATTAATCAAAGTTATAATTTATGGTGTTTGGTCTTCTTTGGATAGATGTTAGGTAACTTTCCTTAAGTGAGTACCTGTTCTTGAGTAAGAAGCTCAACCAAAAGTTCCACACCTCCCATTTCTCTTAGTTGCTGTGTGTGTGTTTCTGCAGACATACATAAACAATAACCTACATTTGACATGGAAATATGCACTGATATTTGTCTGTGGACATTAAGGGCACCTTAAGGAAAACTGTGATTATTGAGGAATGGATAATGTTCAAGGACAAATATCAGTGCTTATTTTTTAAGTCAAATGGAGGCTATTGCATTAATTATTCTTTAAAAATTATTATACAAGCCTGCTCATTTTGGAAGATCTTTTCTCAAAGCTTTTAAATGACAGAGTAATTCTGTTGGCATTCAAGTTATTGTTTGTCTAATCAAATTTTTTAGAATGATAATGGAATGATAATGAAATGTGCAAATGTCACTTTCAAAGTTTAATAACTGGGGGAATATCATCTGATATTCCCCAGTTAAAGCTGCATCATGTGACAAGTTTAGACACACCGCAGTGAGAAAAAATATTTATTTACAAACAGCATACTGATACTTGACAAAACCGTATTTACAGTGCTTACAATTTCCCCCCTACGATCAAAAACAAAGATGTCGACAGTTTCGGTAATGTAGAATAAAGAGTACATTTAATTCCTCACCATTTTGGTCCACACATATAGAAAGTGTTACGATACACTTAGTTCTGAACTGTCTGGCGACTGCATCATCCACACCAGGAGTTCTACTCATGTCAAGACACTTAATGAGTAAAGACACAAGGCCAAGGTCTGCTGCACTGTCTAGACAGCTTGCTGAAACATTCACAGAAAGAAACAGCTTTGAACAGTGTGATTGCTTCAAGATGTTGTTCCAAACCGTTAAAGTTTATTTAGCATTCTTGAAAGAAATGATCTGTAATGGCGGACTTAAAAACTTCATGTATGCTATTACCGAAGTGCAACTTATCAACGAAATTAAAAACAGAAATGAAAACAAACCCTTAGACTGTGCAGTACCCAAATATTGAGGCAAGTGATGACCCAGGTTTGTTGAACACTGACAGCATAGAATGGGCTACTTAACAACATTCTGTGAGTGCACATTAGATATGAGATGGTAGTTAGCCGAGATAGATGGTAGATAACTGCGTAGTGCCGAGTTGACCCAAGTTGCGAGTGGAGTGATTGTTTTATTAAAAATGCCCAAAGAATTGCAATACTTGAGCTCCCTGGCTGTTCTTGTTAACGCGTATCAGCTGCCATATTTGTTGTCAATGGTATATGAGCCCACTTACCGCCTGTTAACTAATCAAAACACAGGAATTGCAATATACTATGGCTAGTTTTTAATAAAGTTTATTATTACATTACTTACCATGGCCTGCGATAGCAGATCCTACAGTGTTAACTACATGCTCTATAAAGGAAATGTGTCGATTAGCTGCTTCCTCAAGATCCACATGCTCTTTCAGAAGATTTATCAATGCTCGCAAGCCTCCCAACAGTCGCACCTTTGACTGGCAATCAGCTGAAATCAAATGGATTAATAAGTCAGGGTAATGAAAATTACACTATTAAGTAGCATATAGGCCTGCAATGCAAGGGCTACCAATTCATACTAGCCCACTGCATACATTTCACTCCCTACAGCATCACATATTTATAGTGCTAGGTAATATATTTTAAATTTCCATTGTGTCCTTCCAGAATATATCCCCACCCCCTCAGAATTTCCAATGACCTTCCATGGGGTGGGTATGGTTATTTTCTGGAGATGTACATTACATAAATTACAAATGTATCAAGTACCTACCATTTCTAGAAACAATTGCTGCAATTAAGTTGGTTGTTGGTAGAATGATATTCTGCTGTTTTGTTGCTGATTGCAGAATACTCACTATCACGGGAAGCAGTCGGCAGCAAAGTAACTGATTTTGAGCTGTGAATGGAATTAAAAAATGCACACTTGACATATGCCTCCACTATATGAAATGCAAGTAACAACATAATTATAAGCACACATTAGTAGACTTTCATTACATTCTAGCGAAGCTAAACAGTCATAGAATCTGTGTCTGACTGGTTCAGAGCCCAAAAGTCATCCTTGATTTTTGAGTTAAATACTGTATATAAACAATAGGTCAACCTGACTGTGTGCCTCATTTAATATTTTCTCACGTGGGCTCATTGTTCAATAAATAAATTTATCAGTAATAAATTATAGGAGGACTTGTGTTATAATGTAACTTTGTTCATCACTTACCATTTTGTGGGTTTTGTAAAAGGGAGTGCAATGCAACAACTACAGCACTCCACAACTGAAGACAGTTTTCCTCAATGTTATTAAACCACTTCTCACTACTATCTTCACCGGAAGAGGACAGCTTATATATTGGAAGACAGCTCCTTCATAAGTGGAAGAACAAATATTCAATGATATAATTTAGTGCATGTAACATGTAACAAGTAACAAAATCATATCTGCACATCTGAATTTTATTTATGAACAATTTTCCGTTAACAAAAACAGAACATCGCAAAGAATATGTACAATACTTTAATGGTCACTGCATAAATTTGTAGAAGAACTTACTTATAGAGATCACATAAACTATGCAAACACTTTGTTTCTCTCGCAAGATTTTGTCCTTCGCCTGCATATGGTAGAAAAGCAAGAAGATTAAAAAACGGTAGTTCAATAATTTAAAAGAAATATAAAATTATTAAAAATAGTAGATGTATACAGTATTGTTCAATAATTAAAAGTATATTTTGACTTGTGTTGAAGAATAGTTGACTGAAATTATTGCATTGCACAGAGGTGAGGGGCAGGGTTATCGCTAAGAGCCGGTTGTCGGCTTATTTCACCGGCTGTAAGAGAACTTAAATCCAGCTGAAATTTCACATGAAAACAAAGACTTAGGTAAACATTTAGAGCTGTCAAGGCCAGAAAAGCCAACTGGGTTTGTTGATGAGACGACTACACTGATCCCTGAAGGGGGAAAGGGGGAGACTGCCATATTAAATTGGCAGCCTGGCCAGTGCTTTCCAAGAAGCTCCTGAAAGGGTTCAGGTTTTTACATGAATGCAATAGAAAAAGTTTTCTTACAGTTGCCATCACAGACAGTCATTAGCAAAAAAGCTGATGTTGTTGTTGCAGTCCTATTCTTGGCTTGTAAATTAGATCGCAACATGTGGAATACACTCCTTTTTGTCAAGGTTCTTTTAGAAAACTCTGAAGTAAAAAACACACATGGATAAGTTAAAATCAGAAGAACACAATATTCCCCACAAAGCATTTGACTTTTATTTGCTTTTACTATAACTCAAGGTAACAATTTGTATGCAAATTCTCATTACCTCATTATCATTTCACTGAGATATCAAATTTATATACCGGTAATAATGTTTTTGTTTGTTCTGAGCTGACTTATAAAACTCACCATTTCCTTCTGTGGCCATGACCAAAGTATACAGAGCAGACTGAGATATGGCAGGACTTTTTGTAGTTTTACACAGACTGAGTACATATTCCACTCCACTTGATGAACAAAAATAGTCTTGTGCCCTTTCTGCGAAAAGTGAAACAGTGATAAGTAAGGCCTCATGTAATGAGAACAAGTTGAGAGAGGAGTGTTTTTCAAATAATTATTTACTGCTATAACTTCCTTTTGTCACAAGTGTGACATATCATATGGACTTTGTGCTTATTCTGCAATCCAGTGAGCTGAACGCACACAATTAAGGCTGGCCCAATTTCAATGAGACTGTAGGAGCTGGAGAATTGATAATAAAAGAAATGTGAGTGTGTAAACTTTGGTTGACCCAAGTTGCATTGTTGACTATTAGTCATCTATTAGTCCGTGAGTTGAGCATGCATTTATTCTTGTGCTCTATTGAGTAGTTCCAAAAAATCTCCATATTTAGTATATACTGAAACAGTAGATAGCGTTTTTGGCACACGCTGATTGGCTACTCAAACTCTGGATATCCTTTGCCATGTTCACCCCGAGCAATGCTTGTGAGAAAATTGTGATCTTTGGCAGAAAATTATACACTAGCCAAAAATCATCCTTTTGGCCTATATTATCCCACTATTTTAGTTTATACTAAAAAAAACTATTTACTTCAGTGTTGGTGGCAAGTGGTGAATATTTACCTTGCTGCTCAGTAAATATCCACCACTTAAAAGCCACCTCCACTTTGGTGGATAGTTGTAAAACCACTCCATAGAGAATATCACGAAGTTCTAATGAGTTGGTGGGTCCCAAAAGGACATAAAGCAGCAAGCATAGGTTTCAAACCAAAAGGCCCTCTGTGAGAAGGGGGGCATTGGGGCCTGTAAGAAACCGAAAAACCGCACAAAAAATCATGCAAAACCGAAAAACCGAAGTGAATTTCAATCAAAACCGAAAACCGAACATAACATTCCAAATTCCGAAGCTCTAACCTTAATTGGTACCTCGAGGCGGATTATGAATAGACTGCAAAACAGTCGTTTTGTCTCTAAAGTTGTTGGAGAAAGCGCTTATCAAAGGCGCGAAGATTTTAAATATAAAAGCAGGTTTTCTTTCTACCACCATGATCTCAAAGAAACTGTAAACCAAATTGGAAAAACCGGAAACCACAGCAAATACCAAATTCGAAAAATCGCAAGTATTTTTGCCGGAAACCGAAAACCAAATGCTAATAGAAGGAAAACCCGAAAACCGAAGAAGACACCAAAACCGAAAAACCGCGGTTTTTTGTTGCGAAAACCGAAAACCCCAAAGTCCCCCTCTGTGAGGGGGGTGAGGGGGAGAGAAGTGTGGACTTTAATGGAATAATGCCATACATAACTGTTACAGTAAGCTTAGTATTGGCATAAAAAGTACTTGAAATGAATGAAATGATGTGTATGACAGAGTTCACGTTTTTTACAGCAACACAAAAGCGCTTTTTCTCCACTGAACGCTTGTTTCAATGATTAAAAGTGACAGTGTAAAGTAGCTATCTTTCCAACCCTAGTCATGCATATAAACTCTTCTGAAAAAAAAAAAATGCTTTCTAAAACAATAAACAGTGAACCGTGACTAACGGAGGAAAACATCAGACTATTTCAAAATTTTCTACCTTTCAAATTAATCCGGCAATTAATCCAATACTACAGTTTAGCCTAAATTTCAGACATCCCCCTGTGCTCGCCTGCTCGACAGAAGGGATGTCTGAAATTCGGGCTACACACAGGTTAGCTTAATTCCTGTTAATTATAAACTTACTACTTTGAGAGAGAATTTCACCAAGGGCTCTCAAAGCCTGTTGCTGCTGGGATGGGTCGTCTTTCTGATATTCTATAGACTCTACAAGCAGCTTCACGTCTTCAATCTCTTTCTCCAGTTCAGACTGATCATGATTACCAGCGTTCATTATGTGGTACGATTTTCACTTCATTGCTGTTTCAAAACTGATTCAATGTAAATGGAAATCGTCGTGTTAAGACCTAATTTAACACACAAACAACAAAGGAAAAAAAAACCCGCTCCTTTCGAGGAAAAAAAAAAGTTTAAACATCGCACATACCTGCTTTCAGTCGATTTCAGAGAAACAAACAAGATGGCTGTTAGTGGTGACTGAAACCCAGTTTCCCGCGACCTGCGCAAGAACAAAACTCCACAAACTGGCATTGAAAAACCTCTCTCCTCTGCGGAGGAGAGAGTTGAAAAACTAAAATAAAGTTTCACCTTGCACTCTGAACTGGGCCATACAAGGATCGCCAAACAACCGCATCGAACTTGAACGCCCCAAGACAATCAGAAACGCGTTTTCTCGAGTTTCCCTCAGGGGAAAACCGATTGCACGCGTTTCCAACGCGTTTGCAGTACAAATGTTTCACCTTGCACTCTGCCCTGGGCCTAGGCTTTTGTACATTATGCTAGCATTTTTTCGAGCATTTTAGTGAGGCAAAAGCATTGAGCATTATTCGAGCATTTTAGTGGCATTTTCCCGGGAAAATGATTTTTTCCGAGAAAATAAAGAAAATGAAGACTGTAAGGCCCGGTTCAGACTAGGCTTTTATAGATTGTGCTCCTAAAAGTGGCATAATATGCTACTAGCAGTGCTCAAAATTTTGCCAAATTATGCAAAAATTATGCCAGAATTCCCAAATTATGCTTCTGATTTCCGAAATTATGCTCACAAAATGACGTAGATTCTATACATAGAGGTGCGCAATAACGACACCAAATTATGTTTTTTAAATAAACTGTTGTAAATTTATTTGTGTTTATGGCAGTTTATCACGGCCGTCAGCTGTCCAAATTAGCTGCTCGCATCTCTAAACCGTTTGTAAAATGCCTCCAACGACTTAACAATCACAATTGTATAGCTAAAACACGCATTGCAAGAACAAACTACCTAAATTTCATTTATTTCTGTAGAAAGTACACCATATTTACTACATTTTATGAATTTATGCTCCAAAAAGTGCTAAAAATTGCTAATTATGCCGTGGCAGTGCTCGTTTCACAAATTATGCTTTTTAGCTCCAATTATGCCAAAAATTATGCTAGCACAATCTATAAAAGCTTAGTTCAGACGCGATATCGATGAACATCTCAAAGCGATTCTATCGTGAGACAAACGAATAAACGTTCATTCCTATCTTACACCACATCTTTAATGACACTGAACCAAGTTATTAAGATTTAAAAAAAAAATAGCATGAAGCTACCAGTTTTATCCCCCTCTGGGAAACAAGTTTTGATTTCTGCTAACCACACGGAAGAACGGAAAGAAACAGACAGCATTTAGTCCATACCTATGGCCAGCCGCATGTCAAGTTCAATTATCTTGTCGGCAAGGTCGTCAAATCCGACCAAAACTAAGTGTGGAAGTGTGCACAATAAACTCAAGCAAAATCACGGCTTTTTGGCTGACGTTACCGTAACACATTTTTATTTGATTTTGACCAAAAGTAAGTGTAAAAACGCGACATGCGACTGGCCAAGAGACAAAAGAACGAGCTACAATCATTAACAAAACCTTGGCTCAGTTGCTGTTTTTCTTACCTGAAACATGAAAAAGTCATGTAATTTCCCCTCTCCCCCATTTGCAATGTTGCATAAAATGCAAAAAAAATGCCTTTAGTTGCTGCCTACTTTTTCTCACAAACTTAAACGCACTGCACGCGGATTTCGGGCACATTGTGCTATCCAACACTGAAACGGGGGGATGGGCCAACGACTTTTGTCAATGATTGTAGCCTAGGCGCTTTCTGTGAGAATTTGATCGTGTACAGCCTTGCGGCCGGCCAACATCACAATATGTTACAGCCAAAGTGGGGAAAAGAGCCGGGATTTTTCTTGAAATTAGCGTTACGAGTATACGAGTACACGTCATGCTCGGGTCGGTCCTGACAGTCTTGCCGGCAAGGTACGTACGTAGAGCGTAGCCTGCGCCGCAGACGAAACTAAACCCTTGGTTAAGTCCGTCCGTTACTAGCCGGGGTTAGATTACGTTTGCGACGCAGGCTAGGTAGAGCGACCATACGGGCTATTTGCCTCTTGTAAGCATTTGTTCGGGGCTAGCATTACGGGCAGCCAAAATCAAAATGTGTAACAGCCAAAATGGATCAAAAAGCCGGCATTTTGCTTGAAATTAGCACTACGTATACACGCGTACACGTCATGCTCGGGTCGGTCTTGACAGCCTTGCGCCGAAGGTAGAGCGACCATACTCATGCGATCGGCCAAAGGATTGGCTAGGCGCTGCTTGTTAGCATTTAAACGAGACCAGCCTTGCGGGCGGCCGAAATCAAAATGTGTCACAGCCAAAATGGGCCAAAATGCAAGGATTTTGGTCGAAATTAGCGCAGGTGCTCGAGTCAGTCTTTACGGCCTTGCCGGCAAAAAAGACGACCAAACTTTGCTGGGCAAAGGCATGAGTAAGGTGCTGCTTGTAAGCATTTGATCGGGGCAATTGCCCGGTTGCATAAAGTTTATTTAGTGAGATTTTCTGCAACCATTCCAGGTGTTATGGAAGGTCTTCTTGCACACTTTCGGGAATACATTGTTTAAATCAACCGAACGTGGATTAAAAGTATGGGAAACAATGCTGTTGGGGAAAAATCCTTAGGAACTCAGACAACAGTTGACAAAGTCCCACTTAGTCTTAACTTGCTTTATGCAACCTTGCCCAGCATTATAGCCGGTCGAAATCAGAATTTGGTTACAGCCAAAATGAGGCATTCCGTGACGTCACCGCTCATGCATAACGAGAGAGAAGCCTGGGAACAGTAGTATCACCAAATCGTTCGAAGAATTAGTCACTCGAAACATTAATGCCGAGCTAATGTTGTAAGAGGAAAATATACAGTTATCACTCTTGGGATTATCCTGAATAGGCCATTTCCGAGTTACCCTTTGCCTCTTTTTTCAAAACGAGTCTACGTGCGAAACCATTCAAATGAAAATGAGTTTGATTAAAATGAAAATGGGCCTGTAGGTAGAAGTCATTTTCATATGAATGGTTTCGCACGTAGACTCGTTTTGAAACAGAGGCAAAGGGTAACTCAGAAATGGCCTACTGCCAAGGGTGGGGGCGGGAAGATTTTAGAAGAGAAGGACTGATAAAGTGCTAAATTACTAACAATACACCAGTTGATATTTAAATGCCAATGCCAGTTTACTAAAAGATAAATTACTTTAAGAATCTATGTCAAGACAAGACAGTCCATAAGTCAACAGAAACAAAAAGGATTCTGTTGCCTTAAGAAAGTAAAAGATGCGTAGCAACATTATCATAAAAAATATGATGCAACAGTTCTGTCACGCCATTTTATATGTCCATATCCGAACTGAGTTCATCACTTCACAAGCAACTTTGGCAACTGAACATGACAAATATTAAAATGTAAATAAAGACGCTTCTGAGTTTTCTTTGCTACGAAGAAGCAATGTGCTCAGATTCCTCCTGAGCGATTAAAATAATAATTATTATACAACTGCTATTTAATTCTGTCCTTGTTTTTCTCTCCCTCACTTTGTGCACAAACTTTGACATGTTTCTTGGCACGTGACTGGTTTCCAGGCCTTGAGCTGGGCACAAATCGTTGACGATCCTTGACTGACTCGGTGCTTGCTCTGTGACGTCACTAACCACACTGTTCGCACTACGTTTCTGACCTCGTGTTCTCCGACTTACAGTGTAGTTTGGTCTCATCTGAACAGGCGAGAAAAACGTTTGGAAGCTTTCCACACAGCATCTTGATTTGGAGATCTAAAAACACACAATTCACAGTGAGGTGGCCCAATTTTGATGAAAGATTTGTTTTCATAGAAGGTAGTAATTGGAGGATAACAGCAATCGCCATTAACTTCTCAATTTTAACCATTACTTGAACTGAGAATTGGACAATACCAACTTTTTAACTTACTCTTATTTAATTAAAGAGTAATGGAGTCTTAAGATAGTTCTACGCAAGAACTGATATACCAGATTGAAGATACTACTGCACTCTCAGTAAGCAGATCTTATATATTTTGCGAGGAAAGAAAAATCATTGTGGTAGAAAAGGGTGGCATAAAAAATTTTTTGATTAACATTTTGAATGAGAGGGACCAATTTCCAAATAGGAAAGACCAATATAACAGTATATGCCTGAATGAGAAAAGCGATTTTTAATGCAGTTGACAGAATTATGGTAAAACGCCAACGAAAAGGGATGCGAGTAGTATCTTTATTGTCAGTGAAGTTCACACTCGCACAACTCCCAAGAATTTCACAAAGTGATTTTGGGGTAAAGTCATCTGATTTACAGTAAGGAACTACTCACCCTATCAAGGCGTTATGGAACTCGTGAAGCTGTTGAGGAGTAGCTATCACATGGCCAGGTACAGCCTGGGTTTGAATGGACTTAAGCGAAACCTCCACCCAGCTGGACGTCTCCTGCACGTTACATGAAGAGAGGTATTAAGTTTACCGCTGACTATCCTGAACTAAATAATAATAAATAAAAAAAACACACACACAAGGAGAGGCTATTTTTGAATTGTAAGTAGAAAAAATACTACCTCTCGACAGAATGTAATGAATTCCCACAACACTTCAGATACATCCAACACCATGTAAGATGGCAGGGCTCCAGCGCACGCTTGAATCAGACCTGGAAATACAAAATTCAATGTCACTGATAAACTAAGGACGAAATAAAAGACAAAAAACGAAATAACTTTTACCGGTGATTATGTTTTGACCGTGAGCAGCAAGAATCTTCTGCACTAAGGAAAGCGTCTCTTGAAAATCAGTCTGCGACTAAAAAGAAAAAGAAAAAAAAAACAATTATAAGGCATCTCCTTTGAACATGCAGAAGGAAGAATCTAAAGTAGTCTAAAGAGCAGGGCACAACTTCGGTAAATTAAAATGAACAAAGATGGCCAACAATCCTCTGCTGATTCCACTCAATGTTCAATCCATTAGCTGACTCAGTGTGGTTTTCAATTGAGTGACGTAAAATCAAAACCGTAAAAATCACTCTGGACAATCACAAAGGAAACAAGAAACCATTTGAACCAATCAAAACTCCAAGTAAATACAGGCATCTGGTGAGAAGCACGGGAAAACAAGTGCGAACGAATTACGATTAGTTTTGGTTTTACTTCTGATTGAACGATGTAGTGGCGCGAGATTTTTGGACCAATCTGACACTAACCGTAGTAATGCAAAACCAAAGCAAATGCGAATGACTTTCGATACTTAAGACAACCGCTCTAGGCTGTTGCTTTAACGATGGGGCTTGTTTACTCCTAACGCCGTTGCCCTCCCCTTCTCTCGGGTGACGGAAGCTAGTGACAGGCTCTAGCCTGCGTTGCAGCCGCACGTATCACAAAATTACCGGGATTTAGTTCGTCTGCGATGCAGGCTAGACAGGCTCCCGTGGGATCTTTTTGTGGTGAATTTCGCTGCTATCCATCCATTCTTATATACATTTACTTATGTTTTCATACAACAGGTGGACAATTTCGATAATATCTGTCATCGTGGCATATAGTTGGTTTACGTTACAAATAACACAAAACGGTACGGTTTCGGCCTCGCAACTCGAGAAAGCTTCGCAAAACGCCATTTTCTTCCCCAATCAACAAATCTTTATTGTTCAATTGCATTGTGTGCAAAGCCTTGTAGGGAAAGCCGGTGAGGCCGCTTTTAGGCTCCAAAAAGAGCTCAGAAAAGAGTATGTTATGAGACGAACTTAACAGGATTAAGGTGAAAGAACATAACGAACCAATAACGGAAAAACAAATGATACATTACGATGTACGCAAGCATTTCCGATCAGGGAGAAGGGAGGAGAAAACAGAGACACGTCTGAGTCATACCAGCTTATCCTTCTCTGTGACGCTATTGATCAGGCTTTTAAGGAATTTCATTACTGATAAGTTGGCGTCCCTGTGTTCCAGGGTACTGGCAGCTACTGCGCACTGGATCACAGGGACGGCAACATCACACTTGAGGAATGCCAGAGGACACTTCTGAAGGCATCTGCATAGAAACAAAATAAAAACACGTAAGATAACACAATAACGTAGAATCCCGGTTTAATAAGCCCTGGGCTATACAACTTCGTAAGGGGTAACATACAATGGGCGGGCTTATAAACGGAGAGGGCGGGGTAATAAGCAGAATAAAAAACGTTTAAAAACGAGCCACGGCAGTGTCGATCGAAAAAACGTTCCTAAGTTAAAAAGCCATAATAAAGTAACATTTAGCCCTGTTCTCAGACTGTTCAGGACTGTCATCCAGCAGAGGGGGCTTATATCCGGGAGGGGGGGAGGGGGCTTAAACCGGATGTATTTATTTTCCAGGTAGATGGGTCTATAACCAGGGGGGCTTATAAGCGGGGGAGCGTAACCGAGATTTTACGGTATACGATGGAACTCACACTAGGACTATACGACTACATAAAGACATTTTCCTAATTTTTTCATGTACTCTTGCCTAATTGTGGGCATTTACTTGCGGTCATACCTAAGGGAGGTTATGTTCCGGATTTGTTTGAAAACAGACTTTTAAACTTTTACAATCAAATCACTAAATGCAAAACAAACAAACGACATCTCTCTCACCTGCCACATAACCTAAATAAATCATCAATAGTGTCAGGATGTTCAATCAATCCTCTTTCGTGACTCAAAATTTGAAATGCTGGTCCACAAAAAGCCTAAAATATTGCACACCAAAAAGCGTGAGTTCAGTTTAAATGCATTTTACTTCTGTAAGAAGACCACCACAACAAGGACAACAAAATACCACAGATTAAATACCAAGATTAAATGTAATTCTAGGCGACGTTTGATGAAGCTTGTACTGTTTCTGTTCTGAACTGGGACACCAAAAACTGAATGAGCACACAGATTCCGTAAGAGTTGTTGCTAGGTAACACGGCGTGACCTAGACGACAGGCTAACCTGGGCCGGGTTGTTCGAAAGCCGATCAACACTAACCCGGGATTAAAAGTTCATCGAAGGTTGAAATTCTCTTATGTAAATGTGTTTTTATTGCGCACGTTTTGTGGAGTTTGAGATAATTCGACGGCAAAACTGAACGACGGAAAATATAAACAGAAAATCTCACTGAAAAGTTGAAAAGCTGAGATCAAAATTCGCGTTAATCCTGGATTAGCTTAATCGTGCTTTGAACAACCCGGCCCTGAAAACTTTTTAATCAGCGCCGAATTTCAGTAAATGTTATAGAACATTTTCATGGCGGCCCTGATTGGTGGTCCTCAAAGAAAATTTATTTGTAACAACAAGAAGGAGAAAAAGGAGAAAAAGTTCAATGTTTGTAAAAAGTCGTGTTACAGACATCTCCGAATTGTTTCCGATACTTATTAACCAACAAGAAAATTGTACGAGCACTTACTGGCAAAGTTATGTTGCTACGTAACGTGATGTTATCAAAGTATGTCATGTTGCCAAGCAACATCACTTACTGGAAAGCACCGCAGGATCAACAATTCTCGGATACCTAATATTCTGCTAACCTTCACAACATAATAATTACTCGTCACATGACATAATATTCGCCAAAACGGTAAAAACGATACACGTACAAGGTTAATGGAAAACTTTATGACCATATTAAGTCTTGTTAGTAATTAAACAGATTATTCTTTATAAACCTACCATTGTCATGCCAATAAGTCCCGGGACACATCCAGATTCGTCACCATACTCATCAACTAATATACTGCCCAGGTACAGAAAGCACGAGTGGGGATTGGTACCGTACACACTCACCATCTGTTTCAGACAACAGTAATGTGGTGTTACAATATAACACTTGCTTGTGAACCAAAACTTGAATTATGATCGTAACAAGATACACTATTAACACAGGGAACGATTCTATATTTAACAATAAGATAACCTGCGCCGCAGACGAAACTAAACCCCTGGATAAGTCCGTTAATAGCCAAGGTTAGATTACGTCTGCGACGCAGTCTACAATTAGACTACGAAGCCAACAGTCTACAAGTTTTCTATGAGCGTGAGGCTTGTTGACTATTCTCATTCATAATTATGTCGCGGAATTCAGAAGTGCGTGGATTATATAACCCCATTGGTTTATAGATAGTCGCGTTAGGTAACGCTTAAACACCACGTGCACAATCGCCGTATTTAAAGATCCCTTTGTTTAGTTTTGGGACATTTCGAAAGAGATACACAAGCCGGGAAGTTCGGGTGAATTTTCGACCCTCCCACTTCCCCTTCGGCGATGTAATACAAAACTATAGTGCTTTCTCACCCAGTCACTCAATGCCTCGGCCACAATCTTTTTTGCCATATCGTATCCACGCCGGACAATGAGCGGCATTATTAATGAGTAAGAATGGTGTACTATCGCCCATAGAAAACGAGGGCGAATACGGTAGTCTAATTTTTAACTCGGAAAAGAGTTGTAGTGGGCGAAGTGAATTCACTCCTTCCCTCCATTCTTGTTAACATAGGCACGCAATGCGTACAAGTGTTTTAAAACTTCTAGAGAATTAGACCTGTCCTCTGACTAACGACATTTCTAGTTAAATTACATAATATTAACCAGCCGAAAATTGTATTAATGTCAGTTTTTTTTAAATAGACCAAAACTTAATTTTGCAATGATATTATTATTTTTCCTAACCTTCAAAAAAACAAAAAGGAAAAGTAAAAAGAAAGAAAACAAGTTGCAACGGATGGGAACTCTATCTTTTGGCCTTTCGGCCTGCTCTCGATAAGCAGCTAGGTGACAATCAAACTTAATAAAGTGAACTAAAGTGTGGAAAGTTTAACACCAATTGTTTCGGCAAATCTTTATTTGTCACTTTGTTGTTTTCGATTCTTGTTTCATAATACCCTTTTCCGAGTTTAGTGGCTTAAAGCCACTTTGATTTTAGTAAAAACTCTAAAGGATTACAGTCCAAAACCTACAATCAAGAAAAATTGTTTCTTTTTAAAAGAGCAACGCGTGCCATGGGAGAACCAATCAGATTAGCGGATTCCCAATAGAACACAGCTGAGTTTCTACTAAAAGGTGTTATTACTTAGTACTGTTTTTGAACTAAAACACATCACCTGTGACACCAATGGAGAGAGCAAGTTTATGGCCGATTTACCAAGGCAGCGAATTGCGAACCTAATACACCTGAAGAACACATGAAGATTGAATAAAATAAGTAAATATAAAGATGGGAAAAGTGTAACAGGATAACTAAGTATAGTAAATGACGACAGGCCCGGTGGTTTTAAAGAGAGGTTACCCTATCCAGGGTTTAAGTTAAGTCACAGTGTCAACAAGGTATTGCAACGATTCAAAATCTCACTGACTATCCAGTGAATCTTACAAAGGAACATCAACAATGCAATTAATGTTATGTGCTCGACAAGCTGGGCCAGACTATAATTGAAGGTAAAAACAATAACAACAACAACGACAACTTCCAAGCAAATAAAAAGGTCCTTTCTTACCTACAGCACCTCTCAATAATCTTGAGTTCAGCCCGATATTTATCACAGATACTGGAGAGTATTGGCCACACCTGCAACGCCAAACACATCAGAACTGACTTAAAGAGTCTGTGTCACGGCTGAGTTCAGTCTGTCTTATTAAATTTGCCACGTACTCGCTACGATAATGGTAGCGAAGTAATTTCTCCTATGGACCAAAATGACAACCAATTTATGCCTCCTGTGCGTTATAATTAAAAGATACTTTAAAAACCTTTCAGCCTAACAGTTTTGGAAAAACCATATCGCAATCTGTTTTACTCTTATACAATGTTTGTCCATCTGTACTTTTTTTTGTATTTTTTTGTGTTATTAAAATGTTCCATCACTGTTTACGTGGTTATTTTTATATGTCACTCATTTCAGTGGTCCTTTTTCTTATGTCTAAATTTAGCTAAAATCCGTGACACAGTTCCTTTGACTAAAACTTGCTATCACCACTACTTCATTCATAGTTTTATTTGCACAGTCCAGAAGGGCTTACCTCCTCCACAACTGTAAGTGCTGGATGCACCTTGCCATTGTCTACTTTGGGATTGATATATCTGCAACACAGTGAAAATTAATTTATACATGTAGTTAGTGCGTTTGCAACATTCATGATTCGTAAAGCAATGAGCGTAGAGTGTCAGGGCTTGAGACTAACTTTTTAACTCACTGGTTTACTGGCTAGTGACATGTCAGATTTTTACTAGCCAAAAGTTATTTTTCACTAGTCAGGTATATTGATTTCTATCAAGACGGTTGACTTTTCCGAGTTTTTCACTAGCCAAATGGCTAGTAGGAATGCTAAACCTGGTAGCCAAAACCTAAATTTTAGTAGCCTTTGGCTAGTTGGCTACCGTTAGTCTCGAGCCCTAAGTGTTATCACGCATGCTCACCTAAATGTGGCTGCTAGTCTGTCTAGCCAAAGAGTTGGGTCTGGATACGAGTTCACTGGTGCTGATAAAATCTTGGGAATAGAAACATCAGAATAAGAAATGTTTTCAAATAAACGAAAGGTTATGAACAATCTGCAAAAAATGAACCACCTAGTAGTTCACGTTAGCTAAAATAGTAAACAGAAATCTGCTTTGCGCGCTTGATTCTTCCCCTGCCCAAGAGACGTCCTAGCTTCCTCGCAAACGCGTTTTGGGCTCGTCACTCATTCTTCTGACTTGAACGACTGCTTAACAGAGCAGCTAATTCCGTTTGCCAGGAGGGAGAAGAAGAGCCCAAAGAGCATCTGCATACCTATAGGAGGTTATAGGCTGCTCACAGCTCTCTTTTTTCGTATTTTATTCGATCGATGAGCGTGGAGAAAGAACGGCGAGAGAAGTAGACGCCGCGCTCGCTTTTTTTGCGTTGAAAAAAAAAAAAAAAAAAGGCTGTGGACAGTCTAAGGAGGTTTGAGACATCTGACATACTACTCGTCTTTTCCATATTCATTTTGATGGGAAAAAGACATTTATTACCCTTGGTAATTAATTTAGCACAAGTGCTGATGGGGCTGAGCTTTCAAACATTAAAAACGAATATTGCAAATTCAAAACAAGGTTAAAACTTCCAACTGGCAGGAGAAGAACCAGTTGTCATTTACAAGCGTGCCTGGGAAGTTGAACTCGGGTCTACCATGAAACTACTCCAGGCATTGGTCAGTATGGGACTTGTACCCAGGACCACGGGATTTCAAGTCTTCCTCCTCCTATGCCGTAATTCTATCATGTGCTCTACGCGATAACTTAGCCATGTTGCATGACAATTGTGAAATAGAATCATCTTAGAATTGTTAGACTCACCTGCTTAAGAGACGTTATATGAATACCACATATAGAATGTAAGCCTTCAGAAAGTTTGTCAGAAGGAACTCGTTCTAGAACTTTACACACTCCTGTAACAAATAAGAATGTAAACTGATTTAAGTTACACTGCCTGGACATGGTCAAAACATGTAAATTCAAGGCATTTCAGTTTCAATCTTCACTAGTGGATTAACGCAGCAACAAAGAGTTTCATTTGTACGTTTCATACGTAATATATCAAACACAAGCGACAGTATTTCATCTGGATATCCAAACACCAAGAAAGTAGTTAAACTAAGACAAGCAGCAGAGTATTTTGATGAAATTCAAGGTGTTTGGATAACCGATGAAACACTGTCTCGAGTGTTGGATGTATCTTCTCAATCAAAACAAAAACTACGAAGTAAACGGAGAAATAAAACTGTAAATCCAAACTTCCTTCTCGGCTATGATTTTCTTTGTTTAAACTCGATGGATTATTAATAAGTTTGTGAAAGTATATAACAAACAGCTAACCTTTCAGGAGTCCAATATAAGAATCATGTGAGATAGATAGTGAATCCGCTGCAACTACCACCTATGATAGATATTTAAAGATTACTATTAAAAGATATTTTAAAGTTCACTTCATTGTGAAACTAACGTCTTATCATACCTTGTGTGTGATATCTTTGTGATACATTATGAAGTTTTTTAATTTCATGTGTGGTGTTATGTCATTGTTGACTTCATTCCTGACCCAGGGCTTTTTCCATGTTGTTTGGGGGGGGGGGGATGGGTGGGGTGCGCTTTCTTCTAAAAAATTACAGGGGTGATTTTGAAAACATCTCTAACAGCTACCAGAATTATGTTTGATGGCGTGGCTCAAATTGATTTTTCACCCCCAAATTGGTACTTATTCTAAAACAACACACCCACCTCCCAAACTGAATGTATATCATTTTATTTTTTTGGTTAATTCAAGTCTTGAGAGAAAGAAAAAGACCAGTTAACTGACAAATATTTTCTGTGGCCATTTCAGCTCAATACCCTAAGGGCATTGTGACACCCTAAGGGTATCGTGATAATTCAAATAGGTCATGTTAGATTTTAGCACCCCAAGCAGTACCAAACCACAAATTTTATCCCCTAAAAGGTACGATGAGCACCCACATCAGTTTTACATACGAAATCCCCCTCCAGACCAAAGTTCTGATACCTTATTGTTACTTATTTTCGCGGGCACTTAATTTCGCGAAAATGGAACAGGAATATTTCGCGAGTCTTAATTTTCACGATTTGGCCAAAACTACGTAATTAGCATAAAAAATACAATAGAAATCGGTTGGAATTAATTTTTGCGGGTCTTTAATTTCGCGATTTTTTGAAAATCGCGAAAATCGCAAAAATTAAGTCCCGCGAAAATAAGTAACAATAAGGTAGTTGGATTATTTAACTAATCTCAGGGATTTCATATACCTAAAGTATTTGTTCTCTGAAAGAGCAAGCCCATGTTACTCATTAAATGAATATTGGTAATGACATACATAGAAATCAAGTTAAAAGATTATGTTCAGCTAGCCATTAACAAGCAGTTCTTCTTTACCTGAGCTAATACGTCAAAATATTTTGTCATCTGTGCAAAACATGACATACAAAGGCTTTCAATAGCTGATGCTGAGACGGACGACAGTTTAGGATCTTGAATATTAGACAACAAATATTGAAGGATAGGATCTGTAAAAGAAACAAAAATTAGGTTAAGACATCTAAGAAGTGACAAAGCCCCAACAAAAAAGCAACTTACAATAGTTTACAGAGAATGTTATGGTTCTTTAGTTTATGATTCATGAGGACTTTGATTTTCAGCTTTAGATAATTATTAATACTAAGATAAGACTCTAGATGGCTGTTATTTTGTCTTGAGGAGCAGGGGTGGCGCAGTGGTGAGAGCGCTCGCTTCCCACCAATGTGGCCCGGGTTTGATTCCCGGACCCGGCGTCATATGTGGGTTGAGTTTGTTGTTGGTTCTCGTCCTTGCTCCGAGGGTTTTTCTCCGGGTTCTCCGGTTTTCCTCCCTCCACAAAAACCAACACTTCTAAATTCCAATTCGATCAGGGATTCAGGGCCACAATGAAAACTACTGGGACACCAGTAATTGTGTTACCCTTCAAAAGTCGTTTTTTTTTTTTTTTTTTTAAGTATTATTCCCAGTTTGTAGGTACAGAAAATGTTTGGTGAAAACACTGCTTAAAGGCAAGTACACAAAACACACAAAAAAGGCTTTTCCTGAGGTTCCCAGTTTTTGGTTTTAATTTTTTTAAACTGTTTGATTTTGAATTTTCTTTGTTTAAGACTATGGTAATGAATGTGAAACAAAAAAATAAAAATTAATTAAAATTAAAAATTGGTTGAAAAAATGTATGTTGTGTTTGAATTTCGTAATTGGTTGAATTTTTTTAAAACCAGTTTGATTTTTATTTTTCACTGTCCCATTTGTCTGAAACAAAAGAAAAAGAAAAATCAAACTGGTTTGAAAAATTTTAAACCAAAGATAAAATTCATCCACAACATATACAAATCAAAACAAAATTTAGTCTCCATACCAAGATATTCAGGATGCTTCTCTATCCAATCTGCCAGTTCACCAACAAGTTTAATACTGGTGTGTCTAACAGCAACATGACAGCTTGATGGTAAATTTAACACCACTGGCAGGAAATGACCAACTACTTCAAAATCCCTACAGAAGAAAGATAACAATGATAGTAATTATTACAATAGAAATTACGGAGTAAAACGGGAGCTAGATGATGGGACAGTTTAGGTTAAATGATGGGAATTCTTTCTTGGAAATCACCTGAGTGAATTGACCAAAGATTGTTACCTACGGAAGTTGGAGAGGTAAATATTGAAAAAAAACTCTTCATTCCTGAGCTTAATAAACATTAAATCAAAAAAAAAAAAAAATCTAGTGACTGACTGCTAGACTGTACAATCATGTATATGTTGTGGTTTAAATTTATCATTGGTTGCAAATGGAAATTTTTCAAAACAGTTTGATTTTATTTCCCACTGTTTCAGATTATGACAATGAATATGAGACAATGAAAAAAAAACTGGTTTGAAAAATTATTTTTAAACCAAAGATAAATTTAAACCACAACATATACATGTACATTTTCTCCCACTGGGTTAAGCCATTATATCCTTAGAATCTTAATTCCCTAAAAAGTGGATAATTGAACATGCACTAACAAAGTACGGTATGCAATCAACAACTTCATCACAAGGCAAAACCATCTTACAGTGGCACATTCCTGGCAACTGTTGACATCACAAACAAGATGGCTTCTGACGCTTCCCAGGGTATTGCGTTTCCTTGCTGAACAAGGCTGTTGTACATCTATCAGAATAAAAAAATTCAGGTATGAATTGATCAGTTTGCATGGTAAACTACACAGTAATGTGTTCATACAATTTTAAATAGAAAGGCCAATCCAGGAATTGTAATTCTCTAGACTTGCTTAATCCCAGTTGTCCTACCTGTCTGAAACAACTTCCTGATCCTACAATAAACACACAATCCTTGATGAGATCTGCTACCCTGATACGAAACTCCCCAAACTCATCACAGTCATCTGGGATACCCTCCTTTAGAATAAAACAAAACAGAACAATGTTGTCAACTTCAGTAGTTTAATCCACGTTTGCAACACTGTTCCGCAGAAAGATCATTTGACAAGATGAAAGAATAAACAAGATACAGTTATCTTACAGGCTTAGTAGTCACATGAGGGTACTTACAGCATCACTTTCCAGTCGGCAATGGACACAGAGTGCTTCAAACAGGCTTTCAAAATAAGGTCTAAAAAGGGCTGTCTTGGCTTCATCTTCAGTCTTGAACAAAGCTTCCGATAAGCGATACCAGAAGTTGAATGTTACCTCTGCAACCTGACATAAGCACAAATAGGTTCACATACTGCATGTATGCAGTCTGGGGATTGTGGAAGAGGATTTTTTTTGGCATCCCCTTGATGGGGAACTAAGGAGTCTGATTTTGAAATTCACAGAGAGCTACAAACTGCAATTGAAACTACTATTTTCTTAGCGACTTCCTAGTAAAAAGTAACTGTTGTTGCTAACCTTAATTTTGGGATCCATCATATATCATGGCATAAGAAAAGTTTCTCCAGCAAATATTGGCACTGTACAATTGTAGTAAACAAGGATATCATACCTCATATTGATGGTACTTCACACAAGTCAGTATTATGGTGAGTGTTCTTAGATCTCCGAGGTCCTGCAGGAAAAGACAGTTCAACAGTCTATACAGATTTTCACCCTTCTTACATCTCACTTGTCTTGGATTTTAAAACTTTTTAGGACTTTCAATCAGACAAGAATCCCATAAAATTATTAACAGTGGCTAAATGAATAATAAGAGATAAGTATAAAACTGTTGCAGTGTAAATCTTCACTGTTTTACAAATGTAAATAAAAGATTCAATTGGATATAATTGTGTGGCTGCCCAATCTTATTATGTGGGAGGCGCGGTGGCCTAATGGTTAGCGCGCTCGGCCCCGAGTCGAACGGCCCGGGTTCGAGACCTGACCGGGGCGCTGCGTTGTGTTCTTGGGCAAGACACTTTACTCTCACAGTGCCTCTCTCCACCCAGGTGTATAAATGGGTACCGGCGAACTTACTGCTGGGGGGTAACCCTGCGATGGACTAGCATCCCATCTAATGGGGGAGTAGCAATACTCCTAGTCGCTTAATGCTACAGAAACCGGGATAAGCTCCGGCTGTATGGGCCACTTAGGCTCGGACACAGACTTTACCTTTTACCAATCTTATTATGGCTGCCCAATCTTGTTAGCCAATGGTGGTTATTCTGGGCAGCCATGCACTTTACTTGATTTCTTTTATTATTGTATTGTTAATTTAATTGAATGTAAAGGGTGCAAATAAAGTTATTGTTGTTGTTGTGGCATCACAAAAAAGGGTGTGTCACATAACTCAGATAATGTATGTCTACTGGGTAAAAATCATAGATTTTGAAATCGCATATTATTACGGCAGGAAGAGTAAAAATTATGCACACTTACCCTTCCAGGTGCCTCCACAATTACAGGTAGAAAAGATTCTCCCATTTCAGTGAAAACTCTGCACAAGTTAAGTGCTCTGTAAAATAATCATAAAAAATGAATTAAAAAAATTATTTTGAGGGGTTATTCAAGTGAAAAGTTTAAAAAATGGATATAGTGTATCCACACTGTAGGTAAAGGGGTACCATTTTGCCAAAAATGGTAAAATGACAAAGGTTTGAACCTTAGGGCAGAGCCCTAGTATAAAAATACTTTTGAATACCTACCCCCTCCCTAAGACTACATTTTTGTCCACAAAGCATTAGTTAAAACTGTACCTTGTAATAATAATAATACCGGTACATGTTGCTCATTAACTCAATTACCTGTCAAAGTCCTCACTTTGAACAGCTTTCTCATAAGCTGAAGGTAACATCATAACAAATTTAAACAGTCCTTCGGCTAACTTTTGCTGTTTGTCAAGGTTCTAAATAGAAAAGGGAAGCAATCATGTTACAAATAAACAAAAGTTCAGTTAACAGTACCGTGTGAAAAATCATGAACGTGAGTCAATAGCTGCTGTAAATAGAGAGCAAGCTGCTGATGTGTGCGCAGTTGATCAGCTTTTATTGCACATCAAGCAAGGAGAATTGAAAACTTAATTAAAACATCGATTGAAAACAACCACAACAGACATAGGATATTCCTAAGAAATTAACACATACAATTATATAATTTAATGACAACAAAAAAACCCACTTAATACGTAGTTATTACACACATACCTCAGATGTATAAAGTGCATTGCAAACAAAGTCTGCTGCTGCTTCATGTAACATATCACTGGAATCTGCCTCATGCTGAAAAGAAAGAAAGAAAAAAACATCAGTGGCAGGTGAGGTACATTGTATAGAAGTGTAGAATAAGAGGCTGAGATGGCTCTAAACTTTAATAATTGACTACTGGTTTATGTATCATGTACCGGTACAGAACTTTACTTACCAGTGTGTTGAATGTTGACTTCAGCAAATCACTCTGTACAAATTCAACCGGTGGAAATGCACTCAGGGTCACCCAACTACCAGCACAGCGAAACATCTATAAAGAACAAAGTTGTCAAATTACATTCTTTTGTTTCCCACAATGATATCAAGAAGGATGCAAAAAACACAGTTCTGACACCAAATATAAAATAAAATAAAAAAAACTGGCTGAAAGTGGTTGACTTCGGTCTTTGTCTTGATTTGAAGTTAGATGTCTGGAATAAAATAATTAGCACAGATCCATATACATGTAGCAGTGTACATTGGCTAGTCTTCCAGCTTATTGGCAGTCCTGACGACAAGTTTAAGAGGTTGTTTGATTAACCCAGTATAGCTAAGAGGTCATTTTATCTAGATCTGGCATAAGACAAGTAATGTTACAAAAATAATGCTGCTTGCTTGGTGAGGTTGTGGAGGTTTAAAAAAAACTAGGTAATACTGACAATACTACCATAATAAAATTTGGTTTGTATCTGATCTTAAAAAGTTGGTAAGAACTTATAAAACTGAATTTTCGGTAACTCTCTGTTACCTTCATCAGAGTTAAAATTGGTTCAGTTTTTGCATAATAAGTATTTTATATACTGTCGGTCTCTAGGGATGTTCCCAATGTTAAATAAACTTGTGGGAAATGCACATGCTCATCTTATGCCAGATCTAGATAAAATGACCTCTTAGCTATACTGGGTTAATCAAACAACCTCTTAAACTTGTCATCAGGACTGCCAATAAGCTGGAAGACTAGCCAATGTACACTGCTACATGTATATGGATCTGTGCTAATTATTTTATTCCAGACATCTAACTTCAAATCAAGACAAAGACCGAAGTCAACCACTTTCAGCCAGTTTTTTTATTTATATTTGGTGTCAGAACTGTGTTTTTTGCATCCTTCTTGATATCATACCGATATTACACCCTAATAACACAATACTACTTACTAGTCTGGAAGTAAAAAAAATACACCCCTGGCAGATTACATGTTGCAAATACTTGATGTGTACAAGTTTAGGCAAGCGAAATTGGGTTTATTTGAACACATGGCCAAAACGGACAACTACTTGACATGTCTTCACATTGTTGAACAGCAAGCATGTGCTGCTGTCACGAAATGGACCCCAACATGCATTATTGCTGCAAAGTGCTGCAGACCAGTGATTATAAAAACAATGAAAGTTCACTTACCCTGACTTTCACATTTGCATCATTTGGAAACTGGCCCACACAAGCTGCCTGTGGTAAACATGCAATGATTGTGATTAATGATCAAAGTTGCTTTAAAAACAAAAAAATAATGTAACCTTCATTTGAGAGACAGGGCTGAATAATAAATAATAATAAAAAAGTATTTTTATAGCGCCAAAATCCACTAATTGCTCATGGCGCTTTACAATAAAAAAATATTAATAAAATGATGTTAAAAAGTTAAAAACTCTAAAAATTTTAAAAACGGATATTTACAAATATAAGTTCAAATGTACCTAAATCACGATTTCATGATAATATGAACACAATTATTCAGGAATTTGTATATGGAATATATGTACAGCCCTCTACTGTGGTACCAGTTTCTTGGACTAAATGCAACAAAGCCTTTAGCTACAATATCGTCTTTAGAAGTCTGAAGAATACTTACAAGGAGACTGAGAACTGTAGCAGCTGAGGCACGAAGCTCATGTATTACTTCATCTCTTCTGTTGGCTCCTACTCTAAGGTGATGACTTCCAACCTATCCAGAAGACACAAAGAAAAATTTTCACTAAGTGTTTTATTAACTAATCTGACATTAAACCAATCATCAAGATTCAGAGTAATGCAAACTAACTTCCTCAGGAAGAACTGTTAAAATCTCCAGAAGAACAGGTAGCCTCTCTACGGTTGAACCAAATCTAAAATTGTCAAACAGAAATCACATAAAAGCTGGTCAGGAAAAGTTTAACATAACTACATGTACATTATGTATGGTATTTTTTCTTTTGTATTAAACCAAGATCTAATCTTTCTCACAAGCTTGCCCCTCTCTTATAAAAAGCAATTCAATTCTGAATGCCTTCAATAAAAAGCTGCATATTTACCATTACAAACAATCTATTTGGACATGAAATCAACCTCAAAAAAATTTGGGGGAGCAGGGATGGCGCAGTGGCGAGAGTGCTCACTTCCCACCGATGTGGCTTGGGTTTGTTTTCTGGACCCGGCATTGTATGTGCATTGAGTTTGTTGTTGGTTCTCACCCTATATCTGAGGGTTGTTCTCTGGGTTCTCCAGTTTTCCTCCCTCTCAAAAATTCAACATCCCCAAATTTCAGTTTGACCTGGAGCCCCATGCTATTTGCTTATTAGTTATGAAGGTTTGAATTCATGACCTTAGACAATAACTGAATTTATAATCAAGGTCAGTGCAAATGAAATACCTGTGGGAGAGATCACTGACAACTTCCTTCCATTGTGGCATTTGAACAGCAAGATCAGCGAGAGCTAGACACAACTAGTGTTGAGTAGATAGAAATAAAGAAAAGCTAGGTTATGTTTTATCTAAAGCTATCAAGTTTTTATCCCTGCATTTACATTTTCTTAAAGTGCATAACATTATGTGACATTGCTTCATGCATAGTGTGAATAATCCAGCAGTTATTGCTGGATATTTAATAGTCTTACCAGTAGAACTCTACTAACAAAAAATAGTGTGTTCCAATCCAACTTTAGCTAATATCAAGATACCCAAAGGCCGATTACGCGCAATGTGAATGGCCTTCCACAGTCACATAAATGCAAACTCTGAATTTTAAAGTACAGTATTTCTAACCACCCCAAGCTCACAACTCGAAATGTATGTGAACGTGTCTCTTGTCTTTGAGCAGTGAGTGAGTGATGTTTGGAAGCTCCAAACATGACTAAAATACCATCTACTGAAGGTAAAATGAATAAACTTTGCCTACCTGTGTGACAATTGCATGAGAGACATCATGAAGGGTGAAAAGGTGATCCAGAAGTGAATCTTTAAGGGACTGCAAGTTAAGAGACAGCGATAAATAAATTTACTTAATTTATTTAATTTTGAGAAAAAAGAAATAATTAAAATTTCATATGTTATATATATTATAATATTTATACAGTGAAACCCCCTACATACACATGTATGCCAATCACATAGCCATTACAATTTAGCTCTGAGGACATTTTGACTTGTACATGTATGTGCATGATTCATTGTACTCCTTTATAAATGCTGGGTCTCAAATAAATGTCGGGTCTCCAAGGTGGAGTTAAAAATAGCCCCCCTCAAGCATTTACTTGAGGCATAAAAAGCTGAAGTTGTAAATAAAAAATGTGTAAATCTGTCAAAAAATGTATAAAACCTGTTGTTTAATAAAATCTGGGCTTGAATAAACTCAAATAAACACCAGGCTGATCCACCAAGCCAAGTTTAAAATAAATGCTGCCAGGGACATTTAATCATTCAAGAAAAAATAAAATTTACTGAACATTACAAAGAACTTAACACAAATGGTTAAGATTTTGACTACATGTCTTACCTGGTACTGTGCTGGTTGCAGTTCATGAAAGTAGTATTGAACCTACAGAGGGATTGAAATTCATCACAAAATAATGAAGAAGGATACTCAGTCATCAACCTTACAGAGAAATATTGACCATAATGGCACTGGTTAATTAAAAGTTTTTTTTTTTCACACACCTTTGTTCGCATTGTCTGTGCAGCAAAATAACTTGTTTCTACATTGGCATTTAGCCTCAAAAGATGGTCGGCTATTTCCCAAGCATACATCTAACAAGAAAAAAAATCAAATTTGAATTCTTGGTATTATATAATTACACCACCTAACTATAACTAGTTGTACCCATCGGTAAGTGCCAACGAGCGAAATACTCATGTTTGTTCATAAGAACAGATAGTGAATGGTTTTTAATAAAACTATATTAGAAATGACCAAAATATGGTAAATTGTATTTTAGGTAATATGCGAAAAAGTGCTATTTCTCTGGTGTTCATAAATGACACAGGCTTGATAGCCTGCGTAGCAGGCGCCGTAGTTTTCCAGCGCGCGTATTCTCGCGATCGCGCACTCTTTTAAACACACTTAAAAACGTACACAGATGTCTGCTACGCAGGCTACGGGTTTGACAGATTGATAACTCTTGACAAATCTTTTCAACGTTAAAATGTCACAAAATGTAGGCAATAAATGAGGTTTAATCACTGTTTTTTAAATACAACACGCGATGGTTAAAATGTTTCCGTCCACAAAAGGGATAGTTGCATTTAAAGAACTTCTTATAGATCAAATCCCAAAATCAAAACTGCTAAGATGCTTTTTAAAAATAATTTTCAGTAATCAGAGACAGTAATGCACGGGTCAGATTTCAGTCTCGCATGCGAAGTGTCATGTTCAGTTACGCAAAACTTGAAAAATTTGAACAGAAAACAAAACTTGAACGGTCAAGGATTATTTGGAAACAAAATTTTTATTCAAGTTAACATTACATTTGTCGTTAGAAGTAAAAAACTTTTGACTTTCTTGTGTGTATGACATGCAGTAATTTTAGTGAGCGTCGCTTTGTATTGATGTTATTCCTACTATTTGAAGTCAACAGTCCGCTTTTGATTTTCATGTCTGTCTTCGATCGTAAATCAAAGGACTCCGAAGTCGAAAGATTATTCCATTGCTTTGAAGACCTTGATGTTCATTTTTTCGGCGGTCGAATATTGTGTAGGGTATTCTCTTTCGATTTATAATTCCCTAAAGGTGTATTTATCGGTAAAGGGATGAATGACCACATTGAAAATTTTAACAGCGAGCCGCCTGGACGCCATTTTGGTCATTAATTTTGCTCTCTAGCAAGGAGTGAGAGACTGGGAACCAGTTGGGAAGAACAATACAACCCAAATATGGGGTTTACTTACACCCAAATATGGTAAAAAAAAGTCCCTTACGCAGAACTTAAGATTTTCTCTGCCTATACACTCATACGCACACGGCTCTATGATTCTGCCGCCTCGACAGCCTCGCCTCTTGGCTCGGCTGTCTCGTTGGCAATTACTAATTACTATCATTGTCATGATCATATGGAAGGTGTGGTGGTTAGCAAGGGTTAGCAAGCTGGACTACAGATTGAGGGGTTTCAAAGTATTTTGAAGCTGTTACAAGCTAAGCTTGTTTGTCACTAGCTGATTGCTATGACCAGAGTAACTAGTGACATCCCAGGGGGGGGGGGGGTACTCTGACTTGTAAATGACGGGGATGATCGAATGGAGGCAAAACTCAGGACCCAAAAAAATCCCTAAGTCTTCAGACACTACCCAAAAAAATCCCTGGACCAAAAATAACCCCCAAAAAATCCCTTGCCAAATTACCCCTAAATTGCCAGGAGGAGCAATAATATAACACAAAGAAAACCATAAAAATGTATGCTAGTGTTTGTTTATTTCGTCATACCATCATAAATACGCCACGAGGCTGCGTTTTTAATACCCAAAAAAAAATCCCCTATTTAAATCAAGTCAAATACTTGCCAAATTTTCCGACCCCAAAAAATCCCTGAATCGAAAATTTCAAACCCAAAAAAATCCTTCGATCATCCTCGTCATTTACAAGCCGTAGTTCCCCCCCCCCCCCTGGGAGTGACATACACTGTGTAATCAAGTAGTTTGTGGCAATCCAGCAGTCAGCGGATTGTTTTGAAAACCCTGCAGATTGAGCAGTCCTGGTTTGAGCCCTGGCGCAGGTCACTGTGTTGTTTTTTGGACAAGATACCGGTATTTCACTCTCCTAGTGCCTTTCTCCACCCAGGTGTATAAATGGGTACTAATGAACTAATGCTAGGAGATATAGCCCTGCATGACAACTGTCATGACACAAGCAAAAGACAAAGTGAAAGAGAAATTATAGTCTTACCAAGAACTAACAGTCATTTGCAATTAAGCTTAAGGTAATGTTGATTGCAGGGGACAGACCCGAAACAACAAAACAAAACCACCACAACGAGCGAGGCTGCCGAAACAACTGAAATGGTCAAAACGGTCTAAACGAAACAAAATCACCGTAACAAGCAAAACCCATTAACCAGAGTAGAAAGTGCACTCGGGTTAGCCTGTTTACAGTTACTTCTCAGAAATTGTAAATATGGGTTTTTCTTGTTTCTGTGATTTGTTTCTTTTCGATTGCTTTGGCCGTTTCAGTTGTTTCGGCAGTTTCATTTTGGACATTTCAGTGGTTTTATTTTGCTGTTTTGGGTTTTTAATAGTACATGCTGGTTTGAAGCAGGTGGGCATCAGGGTTTTGCACCCAGGCAAAGTATCAGTGAGAACATACCCTCTTTGGTAAACTGAAGTCGGTTTAGACATAAAAACAGCTGGACAAAGTTCTGCTCACAGCAAACAATCTGCACTGCGCCTGGCCCATAATGAAACCTCTTTGATTGACACCTATTAGTTCTAATCATGCCCTAGCCAAGAAAACCCCAGTTGCGAAATAAAGTTCTTTGCTGCTGGAATTTGATACCCGCTTTATAACTTTGACCACTTATTTCAGTAACACTTTATGGACTCATTAAGAATAACGTTAGGATCAAGAGCAATAGCAAAAATTAAGGTAGCAAAGCCTTAAAAAAGTCCACGTCAAGTCTGCCGGCAACAATGAGCATGGCTTTTATTACTCCGAAGTACTTACCGAGCGTTGAAGTTCTTGAAGCCATTCCGAAGCCTTCTCTTTTCCAGTCGGATCCGAGTTGTTGTATAAGGCGCTAATTACAGCCCTGACTTGATCTACTGATGGCCGGTTCATGTTGGTCTCATTGACTGAAACTAATTCACGAACATGAGTTCCTGTCTCACGTAGCCGCCATTTTCTTATGTTCGATTGCTGCATTCTAAAGCCTGGGGACTAGTGTATCCCGCGGTAAATGTTTACAGCGGGCTTTACAGCGGAAAAGATAACTTCGTGTAAAAAGGATTATTTAACTCGGTGCATAAAATAAATAACAACACAAACGTTTTCTTATCTGAAGATTAACTATTTTTCATTTTTTCACTTTTTTTTAGCTACGTTTTTATTTTAGAAGTAAATTTTTCCTTATCGGGTTCGAGTGGAACTAGGAAGACATTTCAGGCAGTTGTCATGAAGTGGCTGTTGCGGTCTTGTCGAGTGGCGCCAAATTTGCCAAATCTGCTTTTCCGGTTCAGCTTTTCTCGTCGATTTGCAAAAAATGCCTTCCAACGTGGAGATCAAAGCAAGAGTCAAAGACTTTGAAGCATTTAAGAAAAAGGCAAGAGAAGTCAGTGCTTCTGAAGGTAATCTTTAATTTACTGTTTGACAGTTTGGAGACAAACATACAAATTCTCAAGGTGCGAGACTGCAGAAAATTGACTGTTTTGGGTGCAACGTTTCCCGGGAACTTTTCTTTGGTAGGCTTACACTTCTGAACAGTTTTAATAGTGATTAGCTGCTAGCTAATTAGCTACGACCTTCTGTGTCTGTGCGCCGGTATCTATATCCAGGGGCCTCTGTATGCATTAAATTATTTTGATGTACAGGGCCATTCCATTTTATATCCACCCCCCCCCCCCCATTGATGAGGTAAGCCAAGTTTACCCCCTAAAAAAATATCAAAGTGCCGACATGATACCCCACTTCAGAAAAAACCCCTTCAGAAAAAAACTTTTCCCCAACCCCTTCAAACATATTTGAAAGATAAAAGAAAGCCGACAGAGCTACCACCTCAGAAATGACTTTTAAATATAATGGCCCACAAATGTATCTAAATTTTGCACTTTTTTCAATTGTTTTTTGGGTGGCAAACCCGTAAGGACCATTAAGGGAATTTGTTCCTGTTTTCTGCTCCCCCCCCCAGTACAGTGTTGTTATAGTGTATTGTATTTTGCTGATAAATAATTAAAGATGTTAGCTTACTCCTTTTGATTACAGTAGAACCCCGGTAACTCGAACAACCCCGCTAACTCGAACTAACTTCCATTTCCCTTGGACCCACTTTTCAGTCATTTTTACTCGGTTAACTCGAAAACCCCGCTAACTCAAACTGTTTTTCGTTTCCCTTCAGAGTTCGAGTTACCGGGGTTCAACTGTATTTTTGTCTGCAATTATGTTTAATTAATTTAAAATATTAATTAAGCATATTAAGCTTAATAAAATTATGACTATTTTTGTAGGGGAGGTCATTGAACAGAAAGACATATTTTTCAGTGTACCCCAAGGAAGGCTTAAGGTACCGAAATTACTTATCATTTAATTAGGTAACTAGATGCGGTGGCAGATCTGGGGTAGGGGCCTGGGGACCCGACCCACTTGTAGTTTTGTTAAAAGACACTCTCTTTTAAAGGACTACCTCCCCAAAAATGTTTTTGGATGTACACACTCTTTACATTTGACCAGGAGTAACCAAAAAGCTATTTGAAGTTTTCAAAAATATTATGATATATGCATTTTATTTTTCTTTCTCGCATCATTCATTTTCAAGCGTTGCGCAGTTCCAGAAAGAACAGTTAAATCCCAATAACTTGAACCCTCGATAACTCAAACCTCCCGCTAACTTGAACCTTTTTCGATTCCCCTCCAGGTCATTTTCTTACTAATTTTGCCCTTGATAACTCGAACCCTCAATAACTTGAACCTAATTAAATTTCCCTTGAAGGTTCGTCACTTATCTGGATTAAACTGTATCCATATTCACCCTAAGGAAGGTCATTGGGAATTCCCAGAAGGTGGGGGATCTCAAATCTTAAAAGAAAGCATGAAGCTAGACTGGAATTTTCCAAGGGCTGGGTTTTAGACCAAAACCCCTTCCAAGTATGATGTTCTACTGGGAAGGATGGGGTATGAATATTTTCAAAATAACAAATTTGACAAGTTTCATTACATCTTCCAGCTACGATATCTTCAAAATCAGCCATCTCAGCTCATTTCTTATGAAAGAGATGACAAGGAAGGTCCAAAGATGTCAGAGTACCATGTTGCTACAACAGACAAACCTGATGAATTGGCAAAAGTTCTTTCGCATGCACTGGGTCAAAAAGGTATCAATAAGTTGAAATTGTATATCAAGACTAAAGTGTGTACATGTAGGACATTACTTTTGAATGAAAGAGGCAAAACTTGTTTTATGTTTTTAAATAGGTCAAAAACCATCATCATTTGCAAATATTTCTTACCCTGTTCATTACTATAATAAGCTGGTTTTCAAAAGAACTAATTAAAACACGTTTTGCAGATCAAAGATAATTTTTTAAAAATTATTGTTTTAAGCTTCCAAGTTAAGGAACTGAATAGGCATGCACCCAGAACTTTGTTGTGTTTACGGACCCCAGTCATCATTATCATAGCATGCACCAACTGCTTAAAACTGACAGTGGGACACAGAAATGATGGACTAGAACTCCATCCAAGAGGAGTAAGCAACACTCTTAGTTACAATTGAACTGAACTTGTCTTATGCTGGAGCAAGGGATTCATGCGACTCAAGGACTGTGAGTGAAACTTTGAGAACCTCACCCTACCACTGCTATCAACACCCAACACACAACCATCCATGCCACTGATCTCTGCTTCTAAGACATAAACTTTTTTTAAAATTTAGGTGTAGTTAAGAAAACACGGCTTCTCCATCTTGTGGGACAGACCAGAGTACACTGTGATGAGGTTGAGGGCCTGGGATGCTTTATGGAGTTAGAGGTTTGTTTCAGAAATTTACACTCACCTGAGGGATTGTCCTGGCCAAGATGGACAGATGTTCACTGGAAAAGTCTTGCTGAATATTTTTTGTGTTTTTTTTTTTTTGAAAAAAAGAGCTGACAGTCAACATTAAAGTCACTGGCTATGTCACAGGAGCAGATCCAGGAATTTTTGTTTTGGGGGGTCCAAACTTTGATCCAGAAAAACCTGTTGAAACAAAGAACAAAGAACTTCACCTAATATCATTCAAAAGGGGAAGTCAGCTCTCCAGGATATACCCGTAAAATGAAAAATATGGAAATGACTGATACATGTGCGTGAGAGTCATGCAGGCCTGTGAACTTATTTTTATCACTGTCGATACAAGAATTTCAGTGTAAAGCAAGTGTCTGGTCCAATAAGTGGGGGGGGGGGTCCGGACCCCCCTGACCCTCCCCCTTGATCTGCCACTCTGCATGCTTACTCAGGATAAAGATTATTGGTCTTGCAATATTATTGGCTAGCATTATTAAGCCCACAAGGCATAAAAAGAACAACAATGACATAATTCTCTGTACGCATTGCATGCCTACTGTCTACAACACCGTAATTCTCCGGGCTTGAAATAAGTAGATTTTCCTACATTTCATACATATCATAGGTTGTGATGAAAGAAAACCAAAGTGCAACAGAAGGAGAACAAATTGCAAGAGACTTAATGACAAAGTTAGGAGTTGAAGAAGCGGATCTCATTAAGGGAGCCTATATAGACTTGCTTTGTTCACAAAATGAATAGAACTGTGGTAGGTAAAAATGTTGTCTATTTACATATTAGATACTAGCTGACTATGTATTTGAGAAAATTGTATTTTTCCTGAATAGTATTAATTTTAGAAATTATATTTTTTTTAGTAGTAGTATAAAACAAATGGACATTCTAAGTTTGCGGAAACTAGCTCCTGTATGTACATATAGATTGGACTCTGTTAACCAACCCAGAGAGGAGGATCTAATAAAGTATTCTGTTACAAATTTGTGAAGCCTGTAACTACAATGGAGTGT
Organism: Oculina patagonica; assembly: GCF_052425735.1. Lineage (NCBI taxonomy): Eukaryota > Metazoa > Cnidaria > Anthozoa > Scleractinia > Oculinidae > Oculina > Oculina patagonica. The sequence continues at coordinate 26,694,363 of NC_135759.1, forward strand.
TTCCACAGTGTCCTTTATACAGTATTTGTGTTCCAAAAATGAATACGAAATTCTTGCGTATGAAAAAAATCTCTGTGCACATTAGAAAAATGTCATGTTTGGGAACACGGATATAACTGTTTTATTAAAACCTAGCAATGGTATATTGCAATTCCTGAGTTTTAATTGGTTAACAGGCAATGGTATATGAGCTCATATACCATTGACCACAAAATAGTAGCCGATCCACGTCAACGAAAACAGCTGGGGAGCTCAAATTTTGCAATTCTTTGGGCGTTTTAAATAAAACCATCTCATATCCAACGCGCGCTCGTGGAATAATTGTTAAATATATCTATACATTTTTTTTTGTGACTGCAGTGCTTTATATTTCAAATTTTCAAAATTCTTAAGTGATTGCGACTGTTCACAGCCCTTACTTTGTCATATTTTTCCTCGATTGGTTAACACAGGAACAAAACTGCTTGGCAAAAGTATATCCAGAAGCAACGCAATTGCCGTCCGTGTTGTTTGCGGATCGGTTCTTGTTTTCGACCACGTTAGACGTTCCTGAAACGCTTTCTCCTCAGCTGCTTATAAAATGGCTGCAACGGTTAAAGATTTTTCCAGGTATCATTATATTCTACTTTTGAACGATTGCAATTTGCAAAACTTTAGGTCTATGAATATGTTGTAGTTATTCAAACTCTAGATGGCAAGGTTCTACGCTTTTACTGAAGTATACCTGTAACAATAAAACAGATAAAATGCCGCCTGATCCTATCAGTTCTACTCATCTGCTATTCTGTGCCCTCGGAAGTATTCCTGCAGAACAAATCACTGATTAACTGTGTTTTTTAGAATAAAATTTCACGATATTATTTGAACAATTAGAGTGCGAAATTGTAATGTTAACGCGTGCCTAAATTCGCGGAAAAATCGCGATAAAAAAGATTACCATTTTAATTAGTAGTCACGTTACATGTTAAGGAAACAATACGAATTTTGAATGTTGTGAGTCAGAGGCTTGCTGGTAATTGTTTTTGTTCTATCACTTTCTGCCCTTAAAAACATACCTTTCTTGTCTTGTTTTTAACCATTTTTTAATACTTATCCTCTTTTGCGCGAGCATTTAGAAAGTTGTTTTCCTGAGCCGTTACCTTCTCAGCCAAATTCTCTTACGCACAGTCACCAGATTTTCTAGGCCATTGTATTCCTTGTTTCTTGACGTAAATACATTTCAACAATGACATTTGGAAAATAATTGCACTCGTGTTTACTTTTCCCTTTCCCTTTTTTCTCCACTCCCAAATTTTGCGAAATAAAGTACACACGAAAATGAGTAAGAAACGTTATTCTGTTTGGTTCTCGCGCTTCTGTAGGATTTTGAGCGATTTTCGTGTGAAGGGGGAAGCTATGTACGGTACTATCCGCATGAAGAATTCCATAAAGACAAGATAAAATGACTTGGATCGTCTTTTATATCTAACTTTTTTATTTTGGAACGATCGAATCTTTTGATGGGACGAAGTAACTTTTAGTTGGAACGAAGTGACTTTTTTTTTGGAAAGATCTGACCGAAAGTTGGAACGATATGACTTGGAACCTTGGAACGAAGTGACCGGATACCAAGTTCTAAATGCAACTGAAACAGAAATCAAAGTTTCTTCGAGATACCGACGTTTTTGCATGAAGTATGAGTCGAAGGTTTATCCTGTGCATTGTTCTTCGAACTTATCATTACAGTTTCTTTGTAGTTTAGTTTAACAATTTCCTATCTTCGCGGAGGAAATGCAGCCATATAATTTTGTCAAAAATGGCTCGTCCTCGCCGGGTATTTATACACATATTCCTTAACATTACACAAATAAACAGTGCAAATTTCACCGAGATCTGACAATTCTATACTTTAAAATTGCAAGGACCTTTCGAGGCAGTCGATTACGGCAGCGAAATTAGCAAATGAAACAGCAAAATATGCGTTCGACGCTTTGTTTTTGCGACGCCATATTTGAATTGTTATAGGTAGACCGCTGTTCAATGTGTTCAAGACCGTATCGTTACGATTGCTCCACGAAAAAGCACGAAAAAAATACGGATATTTCCGACTACTGTCGGAGAAAACATTGCGCATATAATTGCGGCGTAAATTAATCGTTACACTCAAGCTGCGTTTTGTCTAGGCTCTGCGAGGGTCGGATATCAAGACCCAGGATTAAACAAAAGCCATATATACAGTGAATGCTTTCGAATTATATTTGAAGATGAAATACGAAAGAATTTTGCTGTCTTTGACTGAAATTCCACTCGAACTGCGTAGATACGATCGCATGTTGTAAAGCCGATTCATGCAACATTGCTGTCAACGCGAGGTCACGTCCCTAACGACCTAGGCTGATGACGAAATAGAATGGCGCTTGCATGTAGCGACCAAATTTGGCTAAATTTGGCTCCTAAGCTAAATGAAGCCCCCATCTCTTGCATTTGTTTTAACTTCAATAATATCTTTGAAAAGAGCAAGTTTTTTGGTATGGTTTATTTTTGACGTTTGTAATTTTTAAACGATGTAAGTGCTAGTGATTATTTATTCGTGTTTCAGTTACGCAATCCATTGTTTGTGCGACGCTTTTTATAGATCGCCTTTCAGACACACGTGCGTTGAGATAAGAAAGCTGACATGTCACTTTTAAAATTGTTATATAACGTTTGTAAATGTGACAAGTCACGTTTTTTCCACGAGATCGCAAGTGATCACCCACAGCGGAAAGTAATCCCTTGAGAAATTAAAACAGTCCCTTGAGAGTTTACAAATATGTGGTTCCAAATTTTGTTCACATAACCCCTATTCTCCTACTTTAGCTTGTAAACAAGCAAAAACGTCGAAAAAATGACCTTCAACCGATTATTCCCGACAATGCTTCTGCTGGCAAATTTTACAACTGGATTTACATAAATAAGATTCGAGTTCTCAGTTCCAAAGAAGACATTTGTTCTTGGTTTACAAGGCGATTCGAAAGGCAATGGACTATTAAGAATAGGGAAAAAAGGTAAGATAAAAATCGGTAAGCTGGTGGGGAAAAAATGTTTCCAGAAACATTCGAAGCGCGCGCATGTTTCCCCAATGTTACCCATTTTGCCATATCCAGCATTAAAGTTTGTCTTCAGGAAGCAAAATTTGTTTCTGTTACGCGGCAGAAACATTCTCTTTATCCGCGCGGTGGAAGCATGGCAATCATCCGATTGTTCTTTTCCCGGGAAAAGAACAATCGGATGAGTGCCTAGCAACAGCGCCACGCTTGAGGGAGTCGGTCCGACATAGCAACAACACAACACGACTGCCAAAATGGCCGATCGAACAGAAGCAACATTCTGAGCAAATTACCGCAGTGGTTTTAGTTCTTTATACCCAGTTGTATTTACCGATTTTGTCAAAATAAGATGGCCAAGGTTGCAGTAGCCCCTGCCGTTCATAGTTTTTCGGATCTACGGCCGTCTTCGCGCGCACTAACAATAACCCCTCGACCAGCTTCCAGAAAGTCATCTGGTTTTGGAACACCTGATCGGCCGTCTTCTCGAAACGTTTCTCGCGGAGAAGGCGACCTTGTTGTTTCACCGCGTAGATCTAAAGGGGTTTCATCGAGTGTTTTGATCATAACTCCTGGCAGGCGTGATTCTGGATTGAGTTTAGGTAGGTGTAACTTGTTAACTTTTGATTGTTTTTCTCTGTTGCCCTTTTACTGTGTTTATAAATTATGAACGAGCTGGCGGCGCTAAAGATTATTTGGATTTATTAATTTTGATTTAAATTTATAGTATTTACGTATTTTTTCAATACGATGTGTTTCCAGTTTTGTTTCTTCGTTTATTCCCGGTAAATTAAATTTGTTATTCAACAAAAGAACATTTCAATGCAGCATTGTAGGTAAACAGCGTGCGCTCAGAATGCAATCGCCAAATCAGTGTTCCATTAGAACACTGATTTACTCGTAAAGAACAAAACGTCATTTTACAACTAGCGCGAGCTTATTAAGCTTGTTATATGTCATACAGTTGTATTTATTCCCTGTGTGCACGAGCAGTTCAGCTCAAGGAAACTCGCTGTCCAACATGGATGCTTGTTTAACGATGACTTTCGCGTTGGTTAATGACAACGATCGTTTGATTCTTGTTCCTTGTTTCACAGCCTCGCCAAAGTCTCCAGACCCAAATTTGAGTTTCATCGAGATCGAATCACGTCTGAGGGAGAAGATTCGAGTTAACGCTGGGGAATTACGACAGGTGAGATAAGCTTAAATCTCATTGGCATATTCATTGATCTGTTCGAGCGTTGCTCATATATGTTTAATATAGGAGAATATTATCTATTCTTAGTGCATGTTTTCATCCAGGGGTGCAATTGCTGTTGGTAAATTCGTTTGATTTATAATCAAATATATAAGTAATTATGTAGTTAAATCCTGAGACAGTGCAATTATATTGAAATGCTTAAACTATGAAAGGCTGTGTTTTTTTAATTTAAATATAAGTGGTTTGAGTTTCGAATACATGCAGTGCTTTAATTTGGAGAATATATTTGGCACCGTATTCTGTACAATCTTTTCATTAGAAGGCAATTAACGTTGACTGTATTTTTTGAAATATATGTTCTTTTCTCCAGGCTTACACTGCATGTATGTACATTGATACATGTAAACTGAACATTGATTACTGTCAGTAGTGTTAGATACAAATAACAATGTATAGAGGATATTACATGGTTGCACAGAGATATAAAATTTATCTTCGAGTGTTCAAATCGATATCTCACGAGTGAGGGCAGCGAACGAGTGGGATATCGATTTGAACACCAGGGGCGGATCCAGGGGGGTGGATTGGGTGGCTAGCCACCCCCCTTGATCCACCAGAAAAATGAAAATAAACAAATTAAAATAGCAAATAAGGACAATGACACTGGGTAAGTGGAAAAAGGTGTTAATATTTTTAGCTAAAGTAAATTTGACATATTTGTTAACATCCACCTTCCCTAGCCAGGCGGCCGTTCAAAGTAAAGGACGGCCACTTTTCCGAAACAGGAGATTTTCGACAGCCTGTTTTACGAACTTCTGTGCTTGATGTAACAAAACAAGTGGTATAATTTAAAAAAATTACATTCGTTTAAGCTTTCAAGAGTTGCTTTAGCCTTGCTGGCATGATTTTCTTCTCCATATTAATCTTTTTAGTAAGTTTTCTTACCGTTTTCTTCGCATCGAAGCGATTTCGATTCTCAAGCAAAGCCGCTATTCTAAAAACGTTGACTTACCAAAATGTCCCCATGCCACTTTGCCAAGAGCTAAAACTTTCCTCGCACGTGGGTGAGCAAAACAACGCATTCCTTCGTGAAAGTTCGTGGCTTTTCAACTTCAAATTTCAATCACTATTCATATAAGAACTAGAGTTTTTGTCCCAAATATAATTCAAGGTAAGTTGAGGAAAGAAGAGGTTTGCTAAATTATCAAGGAAAAACAGCGGTTTATTACTTAGTTGAAAAATGTTTTAAGCTGCTCAAAATCGCGGAAATCACGTCTAAGAGGCTTCAAGTTCTCAAAGTTTTCTGAGGGGGCATGCCCCCAGACCCCCCTAGGGGGAAGGAGCCTACGGCCCTATGAAATATGGGTCTCAGGCTCAAACTCCCACTTTCAAAATCCTGTTTAAAAGCCTGATACCCTCCACCCCCACCGCCATAAAAAACCTGGGGCTTAAACAAGATAGTAAACAAAAATATTGGCAAACAGCCACCCCCCTTGGAAAAATCCTGGATCCGCCCCTGAACACAAACTTTTTCCGAAGATTTCCGAAGATTACCGAAGATTGCCGAGGAAGATCCGAAGATGTTTCGACTTAATATCGATTTACTTTTGCTCATTCGGCATTGAAACAGGGCAAACTTGTCAGAAAATGTTTCGAAATCGATATCTTCACATGTGAAGATAACATGCTATTTTCACGTGTGAAGATATGATTTTTTTTTTCACTGATGTTTATTTAATAATTATACATATGTACTGCAATAATAATTAACGGTGTTCTTGTTTAATTTTCCAGGCATTCCAAACATTCGACGCAGAGAAGACTCGCACCATCACTCAGAGTGAATTCAAACGAGCTCTTGAGTCCTTCTGTATCCCTCTCACAGAAGACCAGTTTGACCAACTCATCAAAAAGGTGAAAAATTGAATAAAAAAAATTCATACACACATGCACACACTTGACATGCGTTCATTTCTCAGGATAAGCTATCCAACTGCATACTTTAATTAAGATTACCAGTATGTGATATCCAGTTGGAAATGCTGACATGTTAAATCGATTGCTAGCTTGAATGCAGACCTGTTGGGTGATTTTCAAAACTTAATGTTATCTCATGACTGGTATTTTGACATCAGTTTGTTCTTTTTGGCTTGTACTAGGTTGGTACAAATAGAGATGGAACTATATCTTACTTGGAGTTCTTAGAAAAGTATCACCAGAGAGGAGGCACACCAGATGGCCTGCGACTGCTTGGTACCTTGCACAAGTAGGTTTAAAGCTGTTTGTTATTGTCCTTGCATTGTGGAGGAGAACAGGGGGTGGGAGCCGGGGAGAAAAGGGGTGGGAAGTGGGAGAACGGAGGGCAAGAAGCAGGGTCCCTAAAGTGGCGGGAACCGGGAGAAAACGAGTAAAATTTTGCAACATTTTGCAATAGATATGGGACAAAGAGGTCAGAGAATGGCTACAAAAAAGGGGCAGGAGGCAGGAGTAAAAAATACGGGAAGCGGGAGTAAAATGCACAGGAGGTGGGAGGTTCAGATCCCCCTGTCCCCCTCCACATCCAGTTTATGAAGGGGTAGAAGCCACAAATGGAACAATAGGCATGCAATGCATGCTGAGGACTATAAACCTTTGGCCCTTTCTATGCTTTTCTGTCTAGTTTGATAAGTACTAGGTAATAATCAATTTTGTTTTTACAAAACAGTTGTACATTTACAGTGCACCCTTGCAGTAGGATACATTACTATCTAATTAACAATTTTTCTCATCGTGGGAATGATGACAGTAGAATCCCGATTTCTCAAACCTCAAAGGGAAACAAAAACTGTTTCCAGAAATATGGAAGTTAGAGAAATCAGGGATAAAATTGCAGTGTTTTAGTTGGCTGAGGAATAGCCTGTGGATGCCATGTTTGGTTCAAGTAATCAGGAGGTTTGAGCAACCCTCCAAGTTTATTTTAGTCACCATGGCGACTTAAATGGTCTTAACTTGGAGGGTTGTTGAGAAATTGGGAATCAAATCATTCCACTGCAATGTGAACAGTACTAGATTTAGCTTACGCCGTTGAATGTTATAAGAAATTGACTTGTTGATATTTAATAAATACAATGTATTTTATCGTTGTGCAGATTTAACCAGACCAAATCTCCAAGAGATGTACTAGGCATGGATGAGATTGAGAATCAATTGAGAAGGAAGGTAAATAATTTACATGTAACTGAGTGTATGTACAATGCAAAATTGGTACGTAGACCAATAACAACCTTACAAAACATTGACATTCTTCTAGGTGGAGACATTTTTTTATATACCTCAAAAGCCCAATAGCTTATGGATTGTGACCAGTTGGTCTTAGGCAAAAGACAAAAACAAAACAAAGACATTCAACTGATCGGGAATTGTTGTGTTAGAGATGTTAGATATATATACAAATGTACATTGTATGTATTTACATGTATGTTGTTCTTCTTTTTAGATGGGAGGCCAGCTGCAAAGTGTGATGAAGGCCTTAAGACTCTTTGATTACAACAGGGATGGTCAGATACAGAAACATGAGCTGCGGCGAGTCATTGAGAACTTCTGCTTCAGACTAACAGATGAACAGTTTAATAAGTAAGTTAAAAGTTTGCATCTGTTTACCAGCATAAGGTTATGTCATTCTTCAGTTCTGAGAATTGTTCGTCAGGTAAAATCAATTTTATTTCAAGCAATACAATGTAGATGTTGTGGTTTAAATTTATCTTCGGTTTAGAATATTGGGTTATTCCAGAAAAAATACACACCTCCCCGACGGATGGCAAACTGGAAATTCTCGCGGGAGGGGGGGTTAATGGCTCGGGAAATCCGGGCGGGAGGGGGGGTCTGAACCTAAAAATTCTTCCTCGGGGGTCACTTTTAACTTTAACTCGATCGATATGTTTTACCACTTAAAAGAAGAAGTTTGCATCGAAAAATCTTGTAGTCTTCCACTTTATGGTGTTCTTACCTCATATGCTTCAAGTTTACCTTCATAGGTCCTTTTATTCATGAAGAGCCAGCGCGATAAATGGATAACAACAACTTTACGATCGGAAAAAAACACTTTCGACCGAGCATGCAACGCCTGGAACATTTTTACTGTACCCAGGCCACCCGCGCCCGTGCTTTGCAACATCCTCAAAAATGCGAAGAAAAGACGATCGGTCCGGCTGCACTTTTCTTTTTTTTTTTTTTAGCCAACCCGAGAACTCCTTTTGCTGGCTAGAGCTAACATGTGTATACACAATTTGTGTATTATTTGGCTACTTCCAAGTTGAAGTTGAAGTTGAATTAATCCATGTCTTACGATCGATATGTTAACAAGTTTATGAAAGCAAGAACCGTGGACATTACGGATGAAAACTTAAATTTTTGAAAGAAAGGCAAGAGCTCCAGTTGACCTACACGCCCATATAGGTAACAAAATTTAAAATTATTGTAGTTCAAAAGGCTTTATTGCTAAGCTTAAGAAGTGTCACACTAGCGAGAACTCGATCTTGTAAACACGAACTCGATCTTGTAAACACGCGCCAATTTAGGCCGCCTTGTCACCGACAACTAAAATTATAGTTTTTCTTTATTAGCGCATTAAGGACTTTTTTCACTGTGTTTTTTCTTGCATTTACATTATTTTTAAGACTTACATATTTCTTATCTTGTACATTTGTTGTTTGACGGAAAATACAAGTGGCATTTTAGAGGAGAGTGTGCCGGAGGTCACACAAACACACGTGCGATCGTTGAAATTTGACCAGCAAAATTCGCAACATTAGCCCAGTTTTAAAAATTATAATAAAGAGCCTGGATCTTTTGGAAGAAAGGTTGCGTCGTTTGTATTGCCTGTTGTGTCCAGTTAGGGCCTTTAAAAAAATGGAAATCCGGCGGGAGGGGAGGTTCTTGAGCTTGGAAATCCGGGCGGGAGGGGGGGTCTAGCGATCTGGGAAATCCGGGCGGAAGGGGGGTCAAAAAATGTTGCCATCCGTCGGGGGTGTGTGGATTTTTTCTGGAATAACCCATTTCAAACCAGTAAATAATTTTTTTTTATTATTGTCTCATATTCATTATCATAATCTTAAAACAAAAGTAAATAGAAATTAAACTGGTTAGAAAAATTCTTAAGCCAAAGATTAATTAAAACCACAACATACATGTATAGAGACTATTCATTTCTAAATATTTCAGTTGAAATATAGGTTGTTGGAAGAATGCAATAAGAAAATCGCTTATTGGCTTGTGTAAATTGAAAGACTAGTGCACTTTAGCCATATAAATTATAATATTTTAATTTATTTTCTGGTGAAACCAGTGGATTTCTTAATATGTAAAAAAGATGTCACAACTGTGCAATGAATTTTCATTTATGTCACATGTGAAATAATGATTTTTTTTTTAAAAAAATTATAATACCTTGTATGCATTTTATAAGCCTGTCAAATGGTTTCCTATCTCTGTGATTTATTTTTTCTACCATCCATTATCTTTCTAGGTTGTGGTGTAAATATGACATGACACGTAATGGTCACACTCTAGAGTACATGGACTTTCTCAAACGACTCGGAGTTAATGCAAAGCCCAAGAATCAACTGAATAAAGCAGGTAAAAAGTTAAAATCAATGTTATTCTATGGTGATCAAATTGTTGTTGCTACATTTAATTTTACAAGTAACCCATTATTAAATAATAACTTTACTTCATTTTATTCAATTTAGTAATTTTTCAAGTCAATTTGACTTGTGTTTGGCTAAATGTACATGTGTATCCACTAGACAATGACAGAATAATAATATTAATTTTGGATAATATTCAGTATTCTTCTATTATAATAGTGTTCTGCCGAAGTTGTTTACCAGACTGAATTATTTCGAAAGGCAAGAAAACTGCTAATAAAAGTTGTTTGAATTTTTTTATCAAAATTAATTATAAATTGTATGATTTTTGTACTAATACCTAAAAATCTTAAAACATTTTTCTGGCCACTTGTTGTCTTGACCTGTTCATGTACATTATCATTTGTCCTCAAACTGGTGAGTGTAGTTTTAAGAACAAGGTACAAAATTTCTTGTACATTTATCACTAGCTGCATGTACATGTAGTCTTTGGTTCAGCCATGTTTTGTTCATTGGCAACAGTGAATGTGATTAAATATTCATAGCCTTGAACACATGCAGGTGAATAGTGTAATTAAACTTGTAACCTTGGCAGAGATGTTTTGTTATTAGGCATAATATACATTTATTTACTAGATAATTAAATAAGGAAAATAATCTTTTGATTTATGATAACTTGTTCAAATGTGAATCAGTGCTTGTAAGAAAGCTTTTGAAATGATCAGAGTTCTTTTCAGTGCACTGCTTCTAGAAGCAACATTTAATAACTGTTTTGGTAGTTTATTGTAAATTTAGCAAATTGCTTTCAATTGTTTTAATAACAAATTACTTACCTGCCCATTAAGGCTAAGTATAGCTTATAATTAAATATTTAACTTCTTCGGATTTGTTGCAAGTCATAACAAAAACCAAAAGTAACAAAATCTCCTTAGCAACAGTGACTTTAAATAATTTTGTATCATAGCTACCCAGCAGTAAAGGAACTGTGTGGGATGTTAATGTTTGAGTTCCAGTTAACTTGATACATTCTCAGTTAAATAATAACTGTTGTCAGCAGAACCATAACACAATGTACTTGGCAATGGAAACTCCTTTTAGACTCGGAGTACAGCCGAGACGACCGAATCAAGGCTACGCAGTTGATAATTTAAAAAACAATTTCACATTCTATATGCCCACGAAACGTCCTACTTCTCATATTACAAAGATTCACAAAAGGTCATGTACTTTCCCAAGCATCAAGAAAAATGCTCCTCTGCGGCAAATTTTACTACAAGACCACTATAATGGGGAAATGCCATTTGTCTACTCATTAGAAGGAAAGAAAATTACTTGTGAACGCAACAGAAGAACTCCAGAAAAACATCTTAACTTCAGCGATAGAACTTTGAGTATGTTTAATTAACTGACAGTTGTAACTGAGCTAAATGCTTATTATATATAACTTTTTGTTTGTTCAGTATAGTACCAGTGTTAAAATTGGTTCAGTTTACAATGCATAGGTTGTCTGTTTTTTTTTTTTCCAATATATTATAACTGTGACTATCAAGCGTGTAGCTTGTTTCAGACAATATTTTATTTTTTCCGGATTATTTTTGAACTTGGTATAAATCAGTTTCTCATTCATGTTCTGAGATGTGTTATATTTTGTGATAGATTTAATTATCTACATGCATGTACAGCTGTAAAACTGTTGTAAAACTTAAAAAAATACATACATGTACAAATGTACATATTACTCTGGAGCTTTAAACTGTGTTTTAATTTTCTGTATCATGGGGTTTTTTGGAACAACATCAATCATCACTAGATCTAGAGACACTAGTTAGTTTACAGTCTGGGGAAATAAATGTGAAGTGAATTAACTCCAAACATCAGTTCAGATACTCTTTCAAGACATTTAGCTTAGTTTGAAAATTCTCTGGTCATGCAGACAAAAAAGTGTCATCCTGTGCCCTCCAACTGATATTTTTCAGTTTTTTGTAAAGGTAAACTGGCATGTAGCTTCTTATTGATCATTAACTCTTGTTCCCAAGGTGAAGGTCAACAGATAGTGAAACTTGCTGCAGTAAACAGCAGACCAAGATCAAGTCATGAAAGAAAACAAAGTCCTCCAGTCCTGACAATTACAGAACTGGAGCATAAACTGAGGAAAAAGGTAAAAATTCTCTGACTATCACTGTACAATATTGTCAGGGATTTTGCAATGAACACTTTCGTTCAGTTTTTAAGGTAAATGCAGTTAAATGCAAGGCCAGGGCTGAGGCATGTTGGAACAGTGATAGCGTTTACAGTGAGCATTTTGTGTGGGAGCTCATCTTCAAGGCTGTCCCCCCTCCCTCCCTCCTTTTCCACTGTTTAATTAGTGTGACGGATGGCTGTCTCTCCTTCTGCATGGGGGCTCATGGCTGGGTTGCCAGGATTTCCCAGCCATGGGAGCAGTCTCCATCTAGGAGCTGGCTGTCAATAGTGGAATCTCCTGGATGTCTGACCAGGCATCCAACCTCCATTAATTTTAGTGATGCAGTTGTTTTAACTGACTAACATGGTTGTAGCTGGTTAGATGACCTAATTTTAAATTCTTATTTCAGATGATTGAAAATCATGGCAACATAAGCCGTGCCTTTGTGGCATTTGACAGACGTGGAGATGGTTTTATTACCTTGGACGAGCTTAAAAGAGTGCTATTCAACTTTGCCTTTCCCATGTCGGACAAGTTGTTTGTTGAACTAATGGATAGGTATGAAAAACAAAATAATTACTGAGCTATTAGAAATGGGTTGTTCAAAGGGTGGATAAAGGGTTTGGGGGGGCCCCCCATTCTATGCTATCCACTGGATAGTGATTTATCCGATGAATTGCGTTATCCTCCTTTTGAACAACTGGGCCCAGTACAATAAATGTTTAATAGTAAAAAAAGATGTGTGGTTATTTTTGCATTCAACTAATTCTCTTCCCGGATGGGATTCCAGCAGTCACCCCACCGCCCAGGTACATGTAACCTTCTGGAATTTTGTCAAGTTATCAATTATCCTAACAGTCTAATTGGCTAATGATCATGACGTATCACATAGATGTTGTCAGAGTTCTTCTTTGTCCCACGCTCGAGTCATGTTGAATAATTTCTTCACTATTTATCACCGAGCTTGAAATTTACCATCTTTATTATTTACTACACATTTGATGATTTCGACATTGCTGATCCTTATGCAGGACGCGTGTCACATATCAACCTAGTAAAATGGTCCAGCTCACAACGAGTCTCTCGTAGCTCAGTTGGTTAGAGCGCCCAACCGGTATTCTGGGAGGCCATGGGTTCGATTCCCGTCGGGGACTCAGAGTTCTTCTTTGTCCCACGCTAGAGTCATGTTGAATAATTTCTTCACTATTTATCACCGAGCTTGAAATTTACCATCTTTATTATTTACTACACATAGATGTTGTTGTTCAATTTGAGAGTGCATCAAATAAATTAATGCAATCCATCTTTGGAATGCGCTCTGAGCCTACCTTCTGTGTCTATTTATTTTGGCATGTTATCATCTGATAAGAAATTTTCTGTAGTTCACTAAAAGACTAATAAAAATAATTTTGTTTTGTTCATTAATTTCAGGTGTGGAATTCGTGCCAATCACAAGATATCTTATGAGCAGTTCCTTGAAAAGTTCCAGATGCCAGTGACGAAAGGAAATGGACAAACTATTCCAATCAAACCCAGCCACAAGTATGTTGACCAGTTTACAAATATTAGGACCTGTTTATCATTTGAATTTACTAGTTATTAAAAAAAGAAAGCAAATGTATTTGGTCTTATAATTTAGACTTGTTTGACTTTGCATTTGCAGATACAATCCAGTCCGTGAGGCAGAACAAATGCCAACTACAGATGACATATGGAAACTACTTCACTCCAAGATCATGAACAGTTTTTCATCTGTGAAACAAGCATTTCTTGTGTTTGATGATGTAAGTGACTGTGCAGTCTACATTGTAGATAGTTTTAATTTTAGAAATGTGTGATGGCCAGTATACCTTCAAATTTTGGCTTCTTTCATAAATAGTGCTACATGTAGTGTGATAACAGCTTCGTTTTATTTCTTGTTTTGCAGAATAAAGATGGCCGAGTCACCAAACGTGACTTCAGACGTGTTCTGGAAAGCTTCTGCTTCCGTATGAGCCAGCAGCAGTTTCATGAATTGATGGCCAAGATTGATCCATACAATAAAGGCTTTGTGTCTTACTTGGATTTCCTGGACAGATTTGAGCAAAGAGAAACTGAGGTTGGTAGAGTTAAAGTTAGTTTTCAGCATCTACATATATCTTAAGAACTTTTCTTTGCCTCTGACTTGTTGCCTGCAAAACAAATTGAACGATATATTACAAAAATTGTTAAAATATTACAATGACTGTTACTTGGGGTACAGTTAAAGTCAAGTCATTAGTCAGACCAACTATTGATCTTGAAGATAAGCTGCACTCAAGATTCTGAATCCAGAGTTTGTGCAGAAAGCTTATCTCTTGTGCTTGTAACTTGTTCTTTTCAGGGCGCTCATCCTTGGCTGATATCAGATCATTCACCAAAAAGTGTTTCCCCGCCTGCTGTCATGGCTTGGTCAACTGTAAGTTTCTTATAATTGTTATTTGAACACCGACAGTAAAATGGTGTGAGCACATAACACTATATAGAAAAGTTACCCTGGATGCATTTTAATAAGTGAAAGGCAAAACAGTTGTAGGTTCAGTTGTATTTGAAATTCTCCTTTAGACTTTAAAAAAGACCCAAAGATGATGAATCGTTGAATTCTGGGTGACCAATCATCCAATTCTGGTTGTGTATGCAATTCGATTGATTCTTTTGAATACAAAACAAGAAAATTTAATTAATAACCTGGTTCCAGGGGCTTTCTTTTTTCTATTTCTCAGTTAATTTTGTTCACATCTTAAAAAAGGGCATTTTTTAAAATAGACCTTTGAGACTGGGGTAGTAAAAATAGGGAGCATATAAACACATTTGCACCTAATGAAGATGAATTTTTCAACAATGACGCGAGCATGGGACGAAGAAAAATTCTGAGTCCCCAACGGGAATCGAACCCATGGCCTCCCAGATACCGGTTAGGCGCTCTAACCAACTGAGCTACGAGAGACTCGTGGTGAGGTGGGCCATTTACTAGGTTGATATGTGAAAAAATTTACCATCTTTATTATTTACAACACACTAACCCTTGATGATTTTGACATTGCTGATCCTAGAAGTATGCAGGACGCGTGTCACATAGCAACCTAGTAAATGGCCCAGCTCACCACGAGTCTCTCGTAGCTCAGTTGGTTAGAGCGCCCAACCGGTATCTGGGAGGCCATGGGTCCGATTCCCTTTGGGGACTCAGAATTTTTCTTTGTCCCATGCTCGTGTCAATGTTGAAAAATTCATCTTCGTATATTTATCACCGAGCTTAAAATTTACCATCTTTATTATTTACAACATGTGTACCTTTTGGAGTGATGGAGCACAACCAGGAATTGATGTTCTTGCTTTTGCTGCATGTATGCCATCAACATGGTGTTTTCTGCAAATTAATCTGATTTTTTTTATTAGGTGGAAGAGATCTTGCGGGCAAAGATAACAGATAATTGGAAGGCTATCGCCTCAGCATACCTCGGTATTGATGGTGACAGAGATGGTTCCATATCACGTGATGAGCTGAAACATCTTTTGGAGAAATACTGCCTTCCAGTTTCTGAAGATCATTTTGATTTGTAAGTGCTTTACAGGCTTCGCACATTCTTGAAAAGTCCTTGAATTTTATGGGGAATCCTTAAAAAGTCCTTGAATTCCATTTTTCCTTGAAAAGTCCTTGAATTTGTGTGTGAGTCCTTGAAAAGTCCTTGAATTTTCTTCAACTTTTAATGTAGTGGGGTCAAAAGAGAATTGCTTTACATAGACTTTGGACTTTTCCTGTGTAAAACAGCTTTAAACACTGAAAAAGCCGGGTGTAAAAGCAGCTGATAAAGGGAAATTGAGAAGCAAAGTAATCCAACTTCACTAGTGGTTTTGTATAGAACTCTTTACCGGCAATTGTCACAGGGGGCCCATACATTTTAGGCGTTGACTAAAGTTTATATGTTTGAAACCTATATAGAATTGGACTTGGAATGTGCATTTATGTACCATCTGTGAAATTACATTCCTAGTAGGTAGGCCTTGAAAATTCAGTTTGGTCCTTGAAAAGTCCTTGAAAAATGGTTGCAATTTTTTGTATGAACCCTGCTTTAAACATAATGCTTGCATGCATGCAGACTTCTGAAAGACCTTTTCACTTAACAACCCTGTCAGTCTTAAGCCTGATTCAAACTTGTGCAATAATCATAAGAGAACTTATGTGTGAACTGGTGTGAGACTGAGATACATCACTGTAAGCACAAGCACAAGATTTGGTTGTTGACGTGACTCTTGTCATACACCATTGTATAATGTTTATTAGAGGTTTCTAAAGAACTGCTCTTGCATATGCTCTTGCGTATGTTGTCTGCAAGTGCAAGTGTGAACGTCCTTGTGGTTATCCTTGTGCTTATGCCCGAGGTTATGCTTATGCTAATTTCACAAGTGTGAACCATGCTTTGAAATTTGAGCAAAATGTCATGAAACATTGTTTGAATGAGAAACAAAATTAATGCAATTTGTTCCATTGTCCAAAAATTACGTTCCCCTCTTACCGATAATATTCAATGATTTTCAGGATGTGGAGTCGTGTTGATGAAAATGCAGACGGAACTGTTGATTTTCAAGAGTTTCTTAGTAGGCTGGTAAGTAACCAGCATTTTATAGTAATTAGTCACACATTGCACTTGTTACAAATTTTATTTGTGATTGCATTCGTTATACCTACTATATTTTTGTATCATTGCAGAAAGTACAGTTAAAACTCAAAAATAAATGTTTTGATAACTGTTTAGGGTGTTGACATTGTTGGAGGAGATATTAATGGTTTGAGCACAAGAATTCATGATGAAAGTGAAGCAAAGGCACAGTTTATGAAACAGGACCAGTCTACAAGGTGAAGATCTCTTGTTCTTGTCTTAAGTGTAAAAGATGCACTTTGAAAGATGCAGAGTATGAATCACCTGGGAGTGAAGGTGAGGGGTGGGTAGCACACAGGCAACCTAGTTTTAGAAAGATGAGAAGCATACTTTTCTGTTTTGGTAATTCCTCTTTAATTTATTGTTGCATTTAATAGACTGGAGTTGGCGGAAGAGAGAGCGCAGGGTCTTACAGGTCAAAAAACAGCCAATGAATGTATGGATATCCTCAAGGTAATACAAGCTTAATCTCAGTTCAGAATATATATTTTTCTGTAAAAATTGAAAAGATATATTTACCAGTGAGTTTTAAATTAGTTGATAAACAAAACCTTTTCAACCTCAAATAAATGAAAACGGAACGAGTGTGGTGAGAAGAATTCAGAAACAATTCTGAGTTCACAGTTCAAGGGATTTGAACCCACGACCTTCCATTATGCTAGGCAGATGCTTCACTGTTTATTAAAATGCTGATTTCCACTTTTCAGGATTACATCGCTCAGAGGTCTCCAGACTTCAGGAAAACGTTTGTCAGATTTGACAGCGATGGAGATGGGAAAATTTCAAGAAAAGAATTCAGAATGGTAGGTATTAAAAACAACTGCACTTTTCCATCCATAGGAATCTTAGGTAAGGCTCGAGGAACAGCTCCTCCTGGTATAATTATCTCTTGTTAGTAAATAAAAGTGGTAAAATTTCTTCTTTCTTTCCTTTCATAGATTTTAGACAGTCTTGGTCTATACATGGCAGATGATCAGTTTCGCATTCTAAGTGCCAGGTTAGCGTTTATCAGTTATAAACATAAATCACTTCATGGCAAGTTACTTAATGTGTAGTTTTGCTATGTTCCTGACACACTCCATTGTTTTATTTGGCACACAAGAACCACCAAACGTTTCTTTCCTAACCTACCACTGAATCACAGTTTTGTCATCCCAATTCTGAATTCAAACGGATCTTAATAGTGTTTACCACTCACGTACGCATACTCATTTTTTCTTCCTGAAAATCCTTTTATTTGCATCATTTCAAACCATGCATCATCTGGAGATTTCCTTCATCATTGCAGTTTGCACGGTAAAGAGCTTCGAATCCAGTTTTTATTATAAGTAATTCCTTGTGCGTGCATGAAGAGCAGCCATATCGAGTCTTGCTTGTTCTCAGGGTGCTGTTGGTCAGGGTACACTATTGTTGTTTCACACTAATTGAAATAGCCAACGATTAGTAATTTGACGTTGTGAAACTTATAGACAGGGAAAACGACAGGTACAGTGTGCATAAGGGTAATAGAGTGATTGTATTTATTGTTTGCTTTCAGGCTGGGATTTCACAAAGGAAAGCTCTCCTATATGGAATTCCTTGACCACTTTCAGGATCGTCGCTCATTTGGTGTGGGAGAGAGAGTGACGGAATACCCTAGCCACAGGTATTGAGGAGATTTATCACAATTTTTTTCTTGTATGTTATGTCGTTTATTTTGCTCATTTTGTTGTGTTGTGGTCGTATTTCTAAGCATTACCGTACTGTATTCTTTCTCTTCTCAGATACAACTTGCCAGTTCCTCAGGAAGATACTATGACAGCAAGTGTTGTGGAAGCAAGACTGAGAACTAAACTCAGGGAGAGTTTTCAGGTAAGAAAACAAAATGTTCAAGTTGATTCAGTCTGAAGTACAGTCCTTATAAATGTTCATGAATATGGCACTCAAGAAAAGGATGTATGTATGTTGCTGTTTAGAACGTTCTTTTCATAACTGTCCAGAATCAAAGTTTCATATGTGATCAATCAAAACCGGCACAGCAAGCTCAGTGAACCAAAAGAACTCAAAACAAAAAAACATGTGACCAGTACCTTGGGTGCCAGAGGTTTTTCTTGTGCCGTTTCCGGTGTCCGTCATGTCTCTATTGTGACCCGCACGAAAAAACGATGAAAACGCAAAAAACGACGTTTTTTTTTTCTTGTGGCTTTGCCGCTTGTGGCGACGGCCTTCGGCCACCAAAGAGTAATCCACCACGCGCGAGAAAAAAAATCTCTGGTACCCAAGGTATGTGGCCAGTGGCAAATGCCGGGAAATGTTTGGCTTTGACGCTCAACATTCAGAAAGTTTTTTGACTGTTCTTCAGAGTTATGTTTTACGCGAATGAATGTTTAATTTCTCCTTTTCTTACGCAGGATTTACGTGCAGCATTCCAGAAGATCGATTTTGATCGCAATGGCCTGATAACTAGACCAGAATTCAGGCGGATCCTGGACTCGTTCATGTTCGTACTGTCAGACGAGGAGTTTGACAAGCTCATGTTAAACCTCAATATACAGAAAGGAGCTAAACTGAACTACAGAGAATTCCTGAAACGGTTTGAGCATGTGGAGTCCGTTGAGGAGGGGCATCCTTGGCTGTATTCTACTCACAGGTAATATGAAAAAGCGAAAAGGGCTTCTTACGGGAACACAGTAATAAAAATCTATAACAATCTTTGGAAAATGGATACTGTATACTAAAAATAAAATCTAAAAAAGGCTAAAAAGTAATAAAAAGATATTAAAGCTCTTGAAAACAAAACGTTTTCGACTCTATTCTAAGGTCATCATCAATCATTTTTATTTGAATGTTAGTTGAATTTATTTGAATCTCAGGTCAAAGGTGACATACTTGAAAAATAGTCGCGTTTCACAGCGGATTCAGGTTGATCGTTTAACAGTCTCATTTGTCGCGTTCGTTGTCACGGTTGATTGATTGTGTTGCGAGGCAAAATGACAGACGTTGCTAGGCAGGAATGATAACGTTCCTTCTGGGAAAAAGCACGTTATTACTAGTCCAGCGACTATTACTAGAAGAGGTATTCGTATCTTGGAGCTTATTGTGGCGATTGAAATTAAGATAGAATACTCCTATCATTCTACAAAATGAACAACTTCAGTTATAGTCGCTGGACGAGTGACAACGTGCTTTTTCTAAGACAGAACGACAACGTTGTCGTTTCTGCCTAGAAACGTCTGTCATTTTGCCTCACAAAACACTCAATCAGCTGTGAAAAAGAATAGCACCAGTAATAGTCACTGGATGAGTGACGTGCTTTTTTCCCAGACAGAACGTTGTCATTCCCGTCTAGCAACATCTGTCATTTTGCCTTACAACGCAATCAATCAACTGTGTCAACGAAAGCTACCTCTATCTGATTTTAGGAGAATAGTCTGCATGTAGCTACATGATTGTTTTCTACCTTTACTGCTGGCATTGAGCCTTTTATCTGAGTGCTCTGTTGACAAAACGTGATCTCCTTTTCAAATGTACCATTCAATTTTGTAAAATGTAAGATACTGTTTCCTTTCTTCAGCTTCAATGAAACACAGGACATGAATTACCTGAGTGCTGAGCAAGCAGACCAGATCATCAAACGAAAAGCTTGGGAACAGAACGAGGACTTGTCAAAAGCTTTCCTGGCTTTCGACCGAGATGGAAATGGAATTGTTACTAAGAAAGAGCTTAGAAAAGTGCTTTACCAATTCCAGATTCCACTGAATAAAGAAGAGTTCAAGAAACTGTGGGATAAGTAAGCGAAAAGTTCTCCACCTTGCTTTCTAGAGGGCGTCTTTTGGGACTTTTCTGGCTATTCTCATTCCGGTATAGGAATAAACGGAAAACACAAAATTTCAATTCCCAAAAGAACACGTATTCTAAAAACCGAATACTGGTGGCGGGGGTTACCTGAGAACTATTGTATCTACGCACGCGCGAGTTGAGAACGACCTGGGGTGGCTGGCCGCGTAAGATTTCCCGCCAAAACTACCCCAAAAGAACGCATATCCGCTTATTCCGAGTAAACCGTATTCCGTTCATTCCGTTCATTCTGCTATCGGGAGCCAAATGAACGGAATAGTATTCCATTCATTCCAAAAACAGAATAGGTCCCAAAAGAACGCGATCGCCGTCTGTTCGGAGTATTCCTATTCTGAAATAGCCCCAA
This sequence comes from Oculina patagonica, assembly GCF_052425735.1. Taxonomy (NCBI): domain Eukaryota; kingdom Metazoa; phylum Cnidaria; class Anthozoa; order Scleractinia; family Oculinidae; genus Oculina; species Oculina patagonica. The sequence continues at coordinate 26,715,294 of NC_135759.1, forward strand.
AAGAATGCACCCTAGGTTGTTAGAGATCGCCATGTTCACGTATGGTGCCGAACAAGTAAATTGATTTTGTGGGGTCGGGTGGGTTTTCTTTCCTTTGTCCACCAAGGACCTCCTCTTTCCTCCCCCTCCCCGCATGATGCTGTGATTCTTGCCATAACTTTAAAGCAGCTTACGAATTAGTGGTAGTGGAAGGCACAGTCTCCCAATGGTTAGCGCACTGGACTCCGGTTTGAGGGGTCTAGGTTTGAGCACTGGCCGTGGTCATTGTGTTGTGTTCTTGGGCAAGACACTTTACTCTCACAGTGCCTCTCTCCACCCAGGTGTATAAATGGATACCAGTGAATTAATGCTGGGGGTACCCTAAGATAGACTAGCATCCCATCCAGGGGGGAGAAGAAATATTCCTAGTCGCTTCATGCTACGGAAACCGGGATAAGCTCAAGCCCAATGGGCCACTAGGCTCGTATGCAGTTGCTCATAAAGATTTCTGTTGTTCAATTTGTAAGGTATGACACTGACAGAAATGGCTATGTGGATCATCAGGAGTTCTTAGCCAAGTTAGGCGGGGAGCTGAAACCTGGCGACATTCACGGCCACAGTACACAGATAGCTGAGCAGAGCCAGCAGGTTATGGAAAGCATGTACAGAAAACAACAGGTAAGCTTTTATTCATTTTATTATTTTGCAAGATATGAAATTACCTGAATTTCAATCAAGCGAACCTTAAAATGGCAGTTTACTAAGTTGAAGGATTTTTTTTTCACTGTATTGTCAGGACATGCACTTGGCTGCCACGTGGAATCAAGCCCAGGCCGCCTCCTTTTTGTCAGCGCTTGAAGTTGAACAGCAGCTGAGGTTAGTTTTTGGCCGAATAAAAGATCATGTCCGTTTTGCATGGTTTCTTGAATCAATTACAGGTCAGCAAACCCAAAACTGAACCAGCTTAATGCTAATCTTAAAAATGTCTAATAAATTACACTGTAAATGTTCTTGTTTTGTTATAGGGATCGTTTTCGTGATGGGTACGAAAGTTTAAGGAAAGCGTTTGAGACAATGGACACCAACAGGGATGGCTATATATCAAGAAATGAACTACAGAAAGTTTTGTTTGACTTCCATTACTTTCTGGATGACGTACAGCTTAATATTCTACTGGACAGGTTTGTATCGAAAGCTCAATTGCTAAACTAACTGACTGATCTTTTTAGTGAAATAAAGGAAAGTGATCCTCGCAGTGTGTTAGCAATTTACGCAACTGCATTTTTTAGCCTGAAAAAAAAAAAATCAAGGCTACAACGGCTTTTGAACCCATGACCTCTGCAATACCGGTGCGTTGCTCTACCAACTGGGCTATAAAGCCTTGATACGTTGGGAGCAGGTCAATTGGGGGTCCTTATGTCCCGCATGTGGAGTAGATGACAAAGTAAATATATGAAAAAGACATTTATGTGAACTACGTAAAATTTAAGTGACATGTGTAACTTTTAACCTGCTTGTACCTTTATCGCTTGTTAAATTCAGATTATTTGTCAGTCATTTCATCATTTATCCGTCGTTCACATATATGTCTTTCACATATTCACTTTGTCAGATCTTTTTAGCTTGAAGTTCTCTTTTTAGTGAGAGTTTCTGACGCATTATCTGTCACCCATGTCTTGTTCAGGTGCGGACTGTCCCATAAGAACAAGCTGTCGTATGAGAGATTTCTCAGCGCGTTCCAGGATAGCAGACATGCGGGTTACGGTCGCGTCACGCTCGACACACCAGGCAAAGTTGTCACGCCAGTGGTGTTTGAGAGGCGTGAATCTCTGACCCCAGATGCCGCCATCAACAGACTGAGGAGCAAGATCGGCGAAAATCCTGAAACTATCCAAAGAGTAAGCAATTGTACCGCTTGTAATGTTATTTTACTTTACATACATGTAAGCAAAATCAAAATCACGTAGCACTAAGGAGTACAGAGTTCTCCTTTAAACGGTACGTGTGTCCAAATAATTAATTTAGTAATTTTTCCATTTAAAAACAAGAAAAAGAAAATGTTATTTAAAAATCTAAAACGGTAAAACTTATATTGATATTTACAATTAATATTTACAAGTTAAAGCAGTTGTTTATTACGTGCCTTATAATCATAAAACGTTTTTGATCTCCAGGCCTTTGCTGCGTTTGACCGAGAAGGAGTGGGACTTATTACTAAAGAAGACTTACATCAAATAATCAATGCGTTCTGCTTTGTGATGTCTGAGAAACAATTTCAGGTAGAACAGCTCTTCATTATATACTTGTGAGAAATTACAGAGCTGTAGATTTCAGCCGCGAGTGTAAGCTCGAGAATACCATGGCCTCTTATTTTCTTTTTTGAACACGTTCGATTTGCGAATTTAGCCAATCAGCGCTCGTTACTTACGTTAAAATTAAATTTGATAAAAATTGTCAAGTTTCTGTCATGATTGTTGCGAAACAAGCAAGCACAATCCTCTTGTGCACATATCGAATTTAGCTTTCACTTTTATGCGTCTTTCCCGGACTCGGCGTCATATGTGGGTTTCTTCGGTTTTGCTCCCTCCACAAAAACCAACACTTCCAAATTCCAATTCGATCGGGAATACACGGCCCTACAAGCTTATAGCTTTAATCCTCAGCGTATCTAAATAAAGGTTATTTTTTAATTTTTTTTTATTTGTATTCTTCCTGCAGTCGTATTAATACTTCCACGGCTAAGCCGGTTTATCAAAGATCTTTTTAATTTGTTGAATCTACTGCTGACAGCTGCTTGACAGTTCGATTTATTCCTTTAATCCTGGTGTATTCATGTGGTTGACATGTTTACTTTGCAGCCCAGACCGTTGATTGTGTTTAGGATTGTATAACAAATCTGCTCTTCCCTTCACAGGCGCTTCTGAAGAAAGTAAATGTTGGCGAAGGAGGCTTAATTTCCTATGATGATTTTCTGAACAGCTTTCAAAAATCGGACGCTGAGGTGAGTAAGCAGCGACTGATTTGTTATTGTCATTTCAAGGTATAGAAACTGCAAAATAATCACTGATTTATGCAATGTTTTTGTGGACTCTTTTTTGTTTACTTCCATTCTGGTTAGGCCTAAAAAAAACGTGTCGGGTCGTAGTTAAATGCTTTCCTTTCGCTGTTGTCAGGTGAAATCCTCATTTCTATGACTTGATTTGTCCGAATGTCCATGGTTCAAAGACGTAAGAGTACCGATTTCTCAGTAAAGCATACTATGTACAGTTTTGGGTTCATAGCTCAATTGTTGAAGTTTCAGCATGACTTCGTAGATAGATCCATTTCTCTTTAATCCGTTACCCGCGTTTCACATGTGAAGGATATGTCAGTTATTGTAAATTTAATTCTGCTGGTACATTGGTTTTTTCCGAGTACCCCTTACCGTATCACAAACTAAGGTGGTACGATTTTGTTTGGTATTAATTTAGCGGATCCTCAGATGTGCTATGTGTTCAGATTACAATACAGTACTGTATGTTGTGTTCTATTCGCAGGCCAGTCGCAAGTGGCTGGAGAATTTGTATCCCTCATCTGAGAAACGCCAAAGAACTGCCGACAACTTCACGAAGCGACCACGAGGGATGACTGAAGCCGAGGTAGAAAAGAGAGTACGAGAAGTTGTAGTGGCGAGATTTTACAGTCTTGCTAAGGTAAATTGAAATATCCCATATTATTTCATCTTACGTCCGACACAGGGGTTTTTAAGGTGACTACTCATTATGTGAATTGAATCAACCTGCTAATGTTGGGTTCAATTAACTGCATTAACTAAAAAAAGGCCAAAAGCATCCAAAGTGTGAGCTCTTACATTCTAGTGTTTGTCCTTTTGTAGTTTAAAATTCATTGTAACGTTATAAGTACCGGTATTTGTTAAAACAACAACAACAACAACAACAAAAATTGATATTTACATGATTATTCAATCGTTGGTTTGTCGTATCGTCATGAAAAATGCAACCGTCAAATTTTGGAGGTTTTTCTTTTTGCAACGAAACAGGTCAAATTGTCATTACTATTTCTTTTTAGTGTAAATGTTTTACTCTTTTTGTTGTGTTCTGTTTGGGAGAAGCCTTTTAATAATTGCTTGAATCAACTTTTTCAATCTGCTGAGAGTTCTATCAATAAGTTAGTGCCTAATGTAACATTGGTGAAAACGTGCTGAAGAATGTTTTCACCATTTCATTCGTTTTTTCGTTCGTTCGTTCATTTATTTTATTTATTTCTTTATTGGTTCGTTTGTTTATTTATTCTGAATTTTCCAGGCATTCACAGATGAAGACATACATCACAGCGGTACAATCAGCGCCAGTTCTCTGCATGAAATACTCAACGAGCATGCGTTCCGTATGACCAGCGATCAGTTTAACCATATTTGGAATAAACTTCCAAAGAACCCGGATGGAACTGTGGATTACAAGGATTTCCTCAAGATATTTTCCACGCGGCCTGATGTGTCGCGTGCGGCATCTGCAACGCCGCCACAGTCACGTGATAGAAGGGTAAGAAAATGCCGGTGTAGATTTATTCCTTGGATAGGGAGCTTAGAAGCCACAACTTTTGCTTCTCGTTCGAGCATTCTAGTAAGGAAAATAGACATTTTTCGCAATAATAACAGCGTTTACAAACAATCGATGTTCGTCGGTTGAACAGAGAGAGATTACACGATTATTGCAGGTTTAAAGTAATGTAAATCAGGTTGTGATGAAATCAAAAGCAGCTTTTAATTAGAATACAAAAGGGCATTTTAAAAAGTGATAACAACAACAACAACAACAACAACCATTTTATTTTGCCAAATTAAATAGAAGATAAATTACAGCATAAAATAAATTAACTAAAATAGGCAAAAAAACTACTCAGTGGGCACTTTCAGCATTCTATAAAAGAAACATTTAGGAGGGAATTTATAACCGGAAGGAAGTTGCCGTTAGAAGACCCACTGGTGGAAGGGAGGGGAGGTACCGTAGAATTCCGGTTATAAGCCCCCCGCTTATAAGCCCCCCCCCGGTTGTAGGCCCATCATCCTGGAAACAAAAAATAAATCCGGTTTTAAGCCCCCCCGGATATAAGCCCCCCTCTACCAGATGACAGTACTGAATAGGGCTAAATGTTGCTTTATTATGTGTTTTTAACTTAAAAACGTATTGTCGTCAACACTCCCGTGGCTCGTTTTGAAACGTTTTTTTCCTTCCGCTTATAAGCCCTCCCGGATATAAGCCCCTCCGCTTATAAGCCCACCCAAAACCCCTTACGAAGTTGTATAAGCCCAGGGCTTATAACCGGAATTCTACGGTACAGGAGGTTATGTCAGGGAGTTGATAGTCTTCCGTGGAAGGCATGGACACAAAAATGAGTTACACTATGCATTTTTTCGGTTCGTGACGTGATGTATCTGTTACAGGCGTTGTATGAGCCCGCAGTGTCCCCTGTACGCTCCCCTGTCAGGATTCCATCACCTGAGACTGTGACTCCGCCCCTCTCAGCCAGTGACGTAGAGGGAAATATAAAAGATGCGGTGAGTAATGTTCTTGGTTTGTAGCTGAGTAGCAAAGCAATAAATATAGTTCTCTTGTATACACGGGACAGCGTTAAACGATGCTTGGTTGTACCATAAGTAGATATCAACTGTTGCGATCATGTGGTTAACATGTACTGTTCACGTGCTATGCACCAGTGATAATCCCCGACAATTTTATCCGACCAATCAGTGAACGGAATTAAAGGCACTGTGTTTCAAGATAAATCTGATTAGAAGCAGTCGAGTAGTAGTAGAAAAATAGATCGGAATTCATCTAAAATAGTTATTGCATTTGCTACCATAACTGTTGTCATTTGTATACATTTTTTTTCTCGATAGAACGCACACAGTCGTACTTTACTGCTAAGTAGAAGTTTTTATTGATTCTTCTTTATTTCTAGATTTGTCGTCGCTGGCAGCACATCCAGAAATCCTTTAGAAACATTGATAGTGGGAATAAAGGAACGGTGAACTTTGAGCAACTAAAAGGTAAGTGTGAAGTATCTAATACGGTTGCTAGTACAGCCAACCATGGAACAACTTGCATGGTAACCCATGTTTAACGGTTAACGTGCTGGACTCCAGATCGAGCGGTCCGGGTTCGATCCCTGGCCGGGGCAATGCGTTGTGTTCTTGGGCAAGACACATTACCCTCATAGTGCCTCTCTTCACCCAGGTTTATAAATGGGTAACGGCGAATTTACTGCTAAGGGGTAACCCTGCGATGGGCTAGCATCCCATCCAGGGTGAAATGGAATAGAAATACTCCTAGTCCGGCGCTTCATGCTACGGAAACCGGAATAAGCTCTTGCTTGATGGGCCACTAGGCTCGTATGCAGACTTAACTACCATTAACACAATCTTTCCTTCAAAGATCGGATCTTATTGAAAACATCCCTTACAATAGTCTAACTGTTTAAATAAAGGTTGTGATTGAGTGACTTGATTTATGCATTTGGCTCAGAAAAATCCGACGGTTAAAGTGGACCATATAGCGCTAAATTGAGGTGGCTATCTTTGAACACGGCTTTCAGTTAAATTGTGAAATGTTCGCCTTTTTTCTTCATCAGATGTTTTATGGAAGCATGATATTCATCTTGGCCCAAGCGAACTGTTGTCATTGTGGAAGAAACACAGCAATGAAGAAAAAGGAGGGTAAGATTTTTTCTTTATTTTAACTTTGCTGATACGAAAATTAGGCTCAGATGCTCTTGAATTTGTGAAGTTTGAGGGCGCTTTTCATTTGTCAGAACTGGCCGGCCAGTCCGGTACATTCGAGAACAGAATTCCGTTGTTTGTCAGATTTGTCATGTCAAATCCGTCAATGCATAAATATTATGCACTGTTGTGGTGGATTTGTGGGAAAATCTTGTGGAAAAGGCCTATCTCACATTTAATACCACCGGGCCGGCCAATTCTGTCTAATGGAAAGCGCCCTGAGAATCCCTCCTAAAAAATACAAAACTGAATTTCTGTTATTATTCAAACAATTAACTGTGTATTCCCTCTTGATCTTCAGAATTGTGTACAAAGATTTCATGCGGCATTTTGTGTTAAATTTGAAGTCTCAAGATAGCAGTTCCCTCGCCAGGCCCAAACTGCAACCCACCAGAATGCCAGTAAGTTGTTTTCAGTCGTGCTGAAAAATCTTTTATCGTAAGACCCCATGGAGACCGTCAAACATGTTATCAGTATTCTTATGATTAACAATCCTACGGTGAGGGCATTTTTCTTTCCTTTCTTCGTGCCTTTATATTCCTTGTATCATTAATTTTGTAAAGTCTTCTAATCAGTTGCTTTGCTTATTTGGATTTTACAGTACATATATAATAAACTCATTATTGCCGTAATTGTGGCCGTAATTTGAAACACTTGAAGGACTCTTCAGTGGAACAAAGTTGTGCAAAAAACTTATTCGAAGTACAAAATGAAGGTCACAAAGTATTCTTAGCAACAAATTGGAAGCTGGGAAGGACCCCCCTTAATCCTACACGCGGCGTTCGCCCGTGCCAAGATTATCAGGCTTAAAAGCCTGATAATCAGTGTGTATTAATTTTTTCTCTAGGAAAACCATTTAGTTTGCGTTGCCTTGTGGAGATAAAGTAAATTCGTTATGTGATACCAGACTAAATATCGTATTTGCTGTATTAAAATTGGTCTTTAATTCGCGGATTGATTTTTTTTTTTGTTACAGACGAGCCCAGGGCTCATGAGTGAGCGGTTAATTGAACTCATGGCCACTATCCGAGCACCAGTCCGCCGCGACTGGAAGGAAATGAGAAGAACGTTCAGGGTAAGACATCTCATATCAGTACTGTTGGTACATTGTGTTGCTCTCTTAAATATTTTCTCATCAGGATGCAGTGTACTTGTATTGTACACTGCATAAGCAAGTACATGCCTGATTAGCAAGTAATATTTTGGACTCTTTTGTTTGCAGATAAAGTATCGTATTTTCTCGATTAAACGCCGGACCCCGATTAAACGCCGGCCTCGTTTAAACGCCGGGTCGAAACTGTCTGCTAATTTTTTTAAATGAACGCCGGGGGCGTTTATTCGAGGTGTAAGTGTTAAGTGTTGCCGTTTATGAACTTAAAACTTTGTATCCGTAACATTTACTTGTCCCATGTTGTTCATAAAATTGTTTCGTTTCTGTTTGTCACAAATCCTGATTATAACATGCCGTATGGAATGCTGTAACTAACCCTTGGTAATATTACTAATAATCGCCCGGGCCGGACAAAGGGAAAAATTGTTCCACCTTGACAAATTGGCCCTAGGCATCGGAGGATGGGTAATAATAAAACAACTTGAAAAATGACAGAAAGTTTCACTTCGTTAAAAAACGCCGGGCTCCGATTAAACGCCGGCTTCAAATAAACGCCGGGTCCACTAGACCAAGTTTGAAATAAACGCCGGGGGCGTTTAATTTAGAAAATACGGTAAGCCCACTAGAAAAGGGCAACCTGGAAAATCCATTTTCTTTGCCTTAATGATCGTCGTCGTCGTTGTTGTTTTTGACAGACAATTATTGGTGGAAGCCTCGAGCCTGCGGCCCATGCTACCAGGCCTCGAACCGGAACAGCTCGATCCGGAGTCCAGCGCACTAACCATTAGAACACCGCGCCTCCCAACATTATATTGACCACTCTTTTTTTCCCACAGGGTTTGGACAAAAGCGGCACCGGTTACTGCTCACTTCTCGAGTTCAGGCAGATGATGAGAAGGTTCAAGATCGACTTAAACGAGGAGGAGTTTTTCCACCTCTTCTCGTTTTACGATAAAAACATGACGGGGAAGATTTCTTACAATGACTTCCTCAGAGCACATTTAGAGTAAAAAAGGTTTGCGTGCCGAAAAACGTTGAAGAGCTTGGAGGAACAATAACAGCACACGTAAACGATATAGCGTCCTGCAGAATTTTCATTTTTTTGTTATGTCATTTACCAAACCGTAAAATTTCTCCGATATTTTTAATAATTATTGTATAAATCTCATGGTGTAAAAAGAAAACTTGAAAGAAATAATTTTAAAGGAGTGATCAGTTCAGGAAGATCCTAACAGCCAGTTGTAAATTAGACATTGTATTGCCAAAATGTAAGTGTTATTAAACGTTGTAGAAATACTGTCTTTATCGTTATTTTGTCTCTTACTTGACATGGCATTTCCATTTCAATAATATATTATAGCGTTCATAATATTTTAAACTGATGACCGCAAGTTTATAAGTAACTTAAATTACTGTCACGGGTCACCCTCATTAAATAAAGTATTACCTACCTACCTCAGAAAAAGAAAAAACAATGTGGGGTACACTGATTTATCGCATGCAGTGTCTGGGTAGATTGGACGTGTAAACCAAAGGGGCTTTGTTACGGATGTTAACAGATTTTTGATCAGCCAAAATAGATATTTGTGTCGTAGGAAACCTAAAACTAATGGTCAGTTTTTAGGCGGTGACGCCTATATGTTGTGGCCCGTGGACGGGCAATGTTACGATTACTCCAACCGAGTAGCACTGGGAACTAGGCACTTTGTTGTTTACTCAGTTTCAGTACGCCATCTTTGATTTTCATGAGTACTGAATCAACTTTAAGAGCATCCATCGGCAAAACGCGTTTGATTTCTAACGTACAGTTAAACAAAGTTTTGGGTTCAGGGGAGAATGATGTACTGGATAATTGTGAGCTCGCTTAAAGAACTTTTTTACCGTTGTACGTGTATTCGAAGTCGGCATACGTGATGGCAGACTAAGTTGACTGATGTTGAATTTGACGAGTGACGGCCGGTTAGTGTCATAACTTTTGAAACCTTTCCATAAGGGAGACCGATGGCAGCAGTATCTTGATTAGATTGCAAAGGTGAGCTATCTGAAATCTTTGTTTGCTTTGACGTGCATTGTTGTCGATAATATTTAAGTTTAAGTTAATTTTCTTTTCTTTTCCCTTCGCGACTCGCCATCTTCATTTTACTGCTTTGGATAATATTTATTCGGGTGTTTATCTCAAGCCATTAAAAACAAAACAGTGACGGTATCCGTATTCCTATTTGTATGAGAAGCCAGAATTCAGAAAGAACTTCTACCCTATTGCTGATTTAGCTGATCTAAAATGTTTTGTTTGATAAGTTGCATAAATGCATGGAAGTGATTCTAGTAAGCGGTGTTGACTTCATTACATTTCAGACCATTTCAATACGGAAATGTCACACAATCTTCAGTATTGACTAGGTGTGGAAATCAATCCTGGGCCTTTCTGTTGCTAAATGGCGAAGTTCGTAATGATTTAATGTATTTATCTTATCATACTGTAGGTTTGTAATGTATTGGAGGTTCGTTTTGTAGTCAAGGCAAATAAAAATTAAAATGAATAAGAAAAATGCAATTTCTGGGATCATTGTAAAGCGTCATCGCCTGTGCATGCATGTATGCGTGCCGGTTATTATTAAGTTGCTATATTAGAGCACTGAAACTGTTAAAAAGCGTCTTTTGCTAGGATGGAAATGAATTACAACTTGAAAAATTGAGGCTTAACTTTTCAAGTTTTTTTCCGTGCGTCTTCCAAAAATCGATATTTATAGCCGTGTTTTGATTTCTCTCCGAAAATAGATGTTCAAAGATAATGTTTTCCATGAGTTAGTTGCCTACCACTAATTTCCGAACAGTTACGACCAAACGTTTGCGAAATCTCCGTGACGTACCTATTTTACAGTGTGTAATATTCCAGCGTGTGTTTTGAGGATTGTAGCGATTGAAAAAACGTTCAAGGGACTGGGAGTCGCGTTTTTGAATGCAAGCGCTCGTGCACCAAAAACGGCTGAACTGCAGGCTGAGTAGTACGCTGGACTCTGCATTCAGTGGCCCGGTTCTAGCGTTGGCCGGGGTCACAGTTTTGTGTTCTTGGCAAAGACACCAAACTCTGACAGTACACCTCTCCACTCAGGCCCCGGTTGTTTAAAGATACTGTGAAGGTTAGATAACGCTATCTTCCGGGATAAACCACTATACCGTGCATATTTGTTTCATCAGCACTTTCATCAGATAACTTCTGACAAAACAAGCTACGCTATCCACTAGATAGTGGTTAACCTGGGATAGCGTTCAGTCCATTCTTTGAACAACTGGGCCCAAAAGTATAAGTGGGTACAGGCCAAAATTGCTAATGAAAAACCATGTGTCTTATATTCGTCCTTTTCTTATAACTGGACGTAAGTGCGATAGTTTGAAAACTAATAACCGTATCCAAACCCTAGTTCTAAAACCATAAGTTAAACGACTGGGAACCGGTCAGCGTCGAATGAAAAGAAAAAAATCTTATCACGGAGTGATTCAGCGCCCAAGATATGAGCCAAACGTTGCAAAAGTAGTCGCGCTAACCCTTACTGGTAAAATGTTTTGGTTTGAGGTTTACCGAGCATGCAATAAAAAAAGGGAACAGAATATAGATTTCCATAATTGCTGCGCTATTGTTGCATATGAATGATATACATACATACATACATACATACATGGTTTATTTGATAAAGCAGGTTACAAAATAATTGGCAAGACGTTAAGTCCTGATGTGGACCTGCACTATCTAAAATAATAAATTACAATAAGATCCTATATAATACATGATTCATAATTTATTTACAATATCTGAATAAATAATGATAGGTAAAATAGATGAATTAATAACAATATACAGTAAAAAGATAAATAAATGAATAAATTAAAAATATATGAAGTCCAAAGATTTGTTAGAAACGCAGCAGGACGCTTTAGTGAAACTGATAGATTTTAAGAGACTCTTATTTGCCTTAAGTTTTTTCTTGAAAGAATCAAGGTTAGAGCAAGACTTGATGTCATCGGGAAGGAGATTCCAAGATAGTGCAGCACGATGTTTAAAAGAAGATCTTCCCACTTCTGTTCTTGGTCTATCAACCTCAACATTTAAGGATTTTCTAAAGTTATAAGTAGACTCGGGTTTCACTAGTAAGTCCTTTAGAGGATCGATGCTATTTCCATGGTAAATATTGTGCGTAATAACTAGAAGTCTCTTAATGTAAAATGAAACAATTGGGTTCCAATATGGAGCGTTCCTGATGTAATCACTATGGATGTAATGCGGTAGACTATTAATAATTCTTGTTGCTCTCAAATGAATTCGGTCTATATCATCTAACAAAGCTGGAGAACAAGATCCCCAGACTGCAATACCATATAGGACACTGGGGATGATTGTTTTATAATAAATAGTTTCCAAGACTGGTTTTGGTAGGAACTTTATCCGTTTTAAGACTGCAACTTTGTTACTGAAGGACTTACAAACGTTCCCGATGTGTTCATACCATGATAGCTTGTTGTCGATTGTTAACCCAAGACATTTGGATGATTGTTTGTACTCAATAGTGCTACTGCCGTAAGTCAAACGTCGCAGGGGACCAATAAAGCTCTGTCTTGAAATTATCAGGGCTTCCATCTTCGATTCGTGGGCTATTAATCTGTTAGACTGACACCAGGTGTATACCTGGTCTAAAATGGATTGCAGTGTCAGGATGATATTGTCGATGTCCTTGCCAATTGTGTAAATTGTGGTATCATCAGCAAACATGAATACATTACCACTTGTTATCGATTCAGGAAGGTCGTTTACGAAGATTGAAAATAATTTGGGCCCTAATATTGAGCCTTGGGGGACTCCAAACGTAATGGTTTTGGGCTCGGACTGATATTCTGATAATTGGACAAACTGCTTACGTGCAGACATATAATCATCAAGCCAGGAAAGCAGGTCACCTGATACACCAATGGCTTTTAGCTTTTCTTGTAGGATAGTATGGTTCACAGTGTCAAAAGCTTTCCGAAAATCGATAAAAAGGACACCCACTTTCTGGCCCTTGTCCAGTGCATTTCTCCAAGTCTCTGTTAAATGAAGTAAAAGGCTCTCAGTTGAATAATTTTTTCGAAATCCCCATTGGTTGTTGCATAATAAACCTTGTGTATCCATATGGTTGTTTAAGGTGTCGCTCACAATATCTTCCAAATATGCAGGGGAGGGTCCGACCGACTTTTATCTCACTTCTTTTCTGTTGGAAGAATGTATGGAAATTGTTTCTTTTGTTTTTAAAAACAACAAAACAAAAATATCACGCTTTCATCCCCGTGTAAATAAGGCCAAGTCTGCCTCTTCCCTAGGCGCCGTTCGGCCAGACGGTTAAGGCGGGAAAATAGGAAGCGCGAAAGCAGTGAGTGGAAAGGCTGCTACTTGCTGGACTTTACCGTTTTTAACAGCTACAGATTCAAATTATAAGTAAAATTGTTATACCATCAATTCTTAGTTTCTTTTTGTCTTTATTGAGATACCAAATGTTGATAGTTGTCAAATGGTGCTGGAATGCAGTTAAATACCTCACAACACTACGGCAAATGATTCAAATACTGATGGTGCCTACACGATAATGCTGAAAAAATTGAGAAAAGAAAAGCCAAAATCTCAATTTCTAATTCAGTACAACACGCCCTTGATTAGTTTGGAGCGTTACACAGTGACTCAGTACAGTAAGACACATCGCAGGCAAACTCTTCACAGTCTTTCTCTGCCTTGTTATAATACTCCATGTCTGCGCACTGAAATACATATGCCATTCCTGTCGGACTTGCATATGTTACGCTCAAACACATTGGACTCTCTTGTTTGCAAACTTTCTTTTTGGTACAGTCCCCCTTGCTAGTGACCACACAAGAGTAACACTTGAATTTCTCTGTAAATAGAAATACGGATAATGAGAAAGTCGATTATAGTTGCACATGAAGCGATGTTGCACAGTTCAGGGCCGTAACCAGACCTTTGCAATAGACGACGCAAGATCTTGCTGGGGGGTTCTGGGGGCAGGCGCCGCAGGCCCTCCAGATAATGTTGAAATCTAGAAGCTCTGCAACTCTTCAGAGACATTTTTCATGAGGTATTTCTCGAGATAGAAACAATCTTGTTCAGCTGGGGATTATTTTCCCAAGAAAACATAAATATTTTGTTTTTAATTTTGCTAGTTACGTCCCTGGTACTGTAAACAATTATACCTTAATTATCCCTTAAAGGTTAAGTGTGCCTAAGACCAAAGTATCTCATGCCTCCGGGGTTTATCCCGGTTTCTGTTGCATTAATCGACTAAGAGTATTTTTACTTCGTCTAGTCTGCAAGAGTAGTGTCTATCTAAAAAAAAAAAAAAAAGCGCAGTGACCCCAGCTAGGGTTTAAACTCGGACGACTCGAGGTGAGAGTCTAGCGCACTAACCATTACACCACCGTGCCTCCCTTACTTCTAATTACAGCAATTTATTCACTTACACAAAATACATACTTTTCATGGTGCCGACACCGAGTTGTTCAATTACCCCGTATACAGCTCCTAGGAGAAGCATAGGGCATTCACAAAGTCACCCCATTCAAAACGATTCTGGGCTAATCTAGCATTAAACTTTTTGCGAATCCGACCCAATATGGCGCATTCTCTGTTTCGCTAATTATAATCGTTTCCAGCTCAATTTAGGGTGGCCCCCTTTCGTCTTTAATACCAAACAATTAAATACTGGAAAGATTTTGCAAACGCAATGCTTGGTCAAACCTTATCTCCACCTGACGATGTTATTTTTAGATGAAGAAGTGAAGAAGTTCCTTCGCTTTATATAAAGTAATTAACACATAGGGCTATGTATTGTATTTACCTTCTCTCACTTGTGGTTCTTCTATCAGCTCTTCACGTGCATAAGCCCTGAAGTTTGGAATCCTTCTGTACACTGCACGAGAAATAAAGAAAAGCCGGTGTTGGTTCTTCGCTTTAGAAAATCGTAACTTTGCATTTCTAACTAATGGGATCACCCAACTATAATATGTACCTCTGTTGGACTGTGGATCTGTGAATCTGTGACCGTTTCGTGTCGCTGAGGCTATGAAATCAAGTTATGTGCCTTTGAAAACGCAACTCGATCTTGATTATTATTGAACTAGTTTACCACTGCATTTTAAAATTTCCTTGTCCCTAGTGGACAGAGGAATAGTTAGTTGATGTCAGTGATCGGAGATCTTGGACACTAGGAGTATTTTTTGTATACATTTATCCCAGAAGTTACCTTTGGCTTGTACAATTCCAATAGTGAGCACAATCAGCAAGCACGTCTTCAGGTACATTGTTTCTTGTCTTCACGCTTTACCTAAAATAAAAGCAGGAGTTTTAAGTCCTCTGTTATCCCGCTCTTAGTAACACATTTTCCATGACCTATCATTGAGTTAATGTAATTATCGAAACATGCAAGTTTCTAACCAAGTGGCAGCCACGGAATGATTGGCTATATCAGTAGTCTTATGCCAAAAAAATGCCAAAAATCCTTACAAAAAATTAAATCCAAACGTTTGCAAGGAGTTCGCATTCGAGCCAGAATTCTAATTTGCCCATCACAAAGAAGTTTAAATTGAGCGTCCAAAAAAAACAAAAGATGCAATTTATCAAAAGCTTCAGAAGTCGTACGTTTTTTTTCTTCTGGGGAGGTTCATATAAACAGCTCATAACTAATCTTTTTTTCAAAACTATTTATAACAACAACAAAGTCCGTTGAAAATCTGAAACTCTCCTTCCCGATCGAAATCAAGTTGCTGCAGCTTTGGGCGGAAAGTTTCTTTGAATATTTTAATATTCAAAAGTGCTACTCTTAAAAAAATGTTTTGAATAAGTTCCGCGTTGTTGTTAAGAGGTGTGGTGGTTATTTGAAAGCGGTGATTATTCAAACTGTTCAGTGTAACCTTTTCGGCACCGAGGCCATAGGAACAAATAAACTTTACAAAAAGACACCTAAGATAAGTTTCGAAAAGTATTGCCAACAAGTAATAAGAAAAATGCACCCACCATATAATAGACCCATTATAACGTTAGAAAAGACATTGTTCTTTCTCGAAAAGAAGTTCTCTGTCTTGTTTTGACTCAACTCTTCGAAATTAACATAAAAATTTGTTTTTGCGCTAAAATATTACAAGCCTAAATGAGCAACGTTTGAGAGAAAAATTGTGTTTTACACCGAACACAAAGCTGAGTACACTAGCTAGTGTTCTAAAGCGTTCTAAGTTAAAGATTCCGCAGGTTAACTTGATCGAGAGAGCAATTTGACTGCTAGCAGAAATTCAGTGAGAGAAATCTGCGTCAAAGAACATCTCATACAATTTCTTTGCAATCCGGGATTGTAGGAAGCAATGTGGAACCATTATACGAACCACTTCTCATTTCAAGCAAAGTATGAAAAACATTTTTCTTACCTTGGTCGCTTGTGTGGTCTATGAATACACAGTGCCGTTGACAGAACTTTTAGAACTAAATAGTCAATTATGTACACTGGCTAATAAGTGGCGCTTCTCTTAAGATATTCTTTAGAACTAAATGAACAATGAAGAATTTAAATAGCTGGATTTGCAAAGCGAACAAATAAGATCTTGCGAGCAGAGCCGAACAACTTAAACGACTCTGCAAAAACCGACAACAGTAAACAACAATATCATTATGTCCTTCCCGATCAGCAAAAAGTTGTTGCATTGGGTTGCATATGCATGTCTCTTTGAATAAGCGCCGAACTAGAGTTCAAATGCTTTGAATAGGCGTCGCATTGTTGTGTACAGGTGCGGCGGTCATTTGAAGACGGCAATAATTTATATTTTGTTAGTATCAGGAGGCCATGGTGAAAACATTAACTTAGCTGCTCGAAATAATTCCATCGAGTCAATTATAAAGTTCACCGCCGTATTTTAGAGTTTGTGCTAGATAATAACTTGGAGCTCTGTTAAAAGATTATTCTTTCTTAGAAAGATTCACATGATTTAATCCCCTTGGTGGCTCTCTACCCTTCAGATTTAGCTTATCGATGGTTTTGGCGCCAAAATATTACAAGCCAGAATAAACAGCGTGTGGACACAAACTGGAATCGTACACTTAACCGAGAATTTGGCTTATCTTATCTTGTTATGCATGAGATGACATGATATTTTCCCGTCGGATGAAATATCAAAAACGCACTGAGAAAAGATCAAATGTGCATTGTTAGGTATGATTGGATTCTTGTGCAAGACGAATTGTGTTATCTTCCCAAAAAACAAAAGCAACGTACAAGAGAAGCTTTAGCATTCAATTTTCAATTAATTATTAGCTCCGATCTTTCTAAGTTTTCCAAGGAAATCCGTGTCCATTAACTTTCACTTTAAATAAAACCTATTTGGAAACTGGATTTTTGGAACCAAAGCCAAGTTTTTACATTCGCTTGTTCGATCTTTTTTGTAAGGTATAAAGGTATCTAAAATCTTAAACATTTCGCTTACCTTGGTCTGACTAGTTGTCGAATGAGCACCGTTCTGTTGGGAGAGCTTTTGCCACTGAATTTCAATTGTTTTTTAAGGATCAATAAGTAGATCGAGCTGTAATGAACAATAAAGAACTGAAAAGCCTGGATTAAGGTAACGCAAATCAGCATATGAATAGAAAGGAACTTGCAAACTAAAACAAACAAAGGGTCAAGACTTCAACAACTTAATTTGCACAATATTAAACTACGAATTTAAAATACGCCGAATTTTAGCCCAGTAAAGCCTGATTTTCACTAGCGACGCAAGCACAAGCGCAAGGATAACAGCTCTTATATCTCCGTGAAAACAGCTTCGACTCAAGCAAAAGCACAAGCGCGTTGCATTTGGATGCTTGTGATTGTGCTTGCGGGCAAGCACAAGCACTAGGATCAAGATTTGTCCTCTTTTCGTGATCGCGCTTGTGTTTGCGCTTGTGCTTGCGTAGCTAGTGAAAACCAGGCTTAAGTAACAATAAGTAGGATGTACGAGATTGTAACGTAGTATTCTAAATTGAACATCATGTTAACACTCTCCCTCTTGCACTGTTTAGGTGAACTTAAGTCAATTTAAAGGTTATAAACCACGCTCCCGAGCAGACACTTGAATATATTAGAGCACTAGACTGAACTGTTCACAAGAGTCTTTGGCTGCGGATGGCTAAGATGGAAATGTATCACAATTTGAAAATTTGAGGCTTAACTTTTAAAGATTTTTCTGCGCGTCTTCAATAAATTCGATATTTATAGCCGTGATTTGATCTCTCTCCAAGAATAAAGGTTATATATTCCTTTAGATAATGATAATGATAATCAATTTATATAGCGCATTTTTCATATATAATGTTCAAATGCGTTGTACACATACTGTAATTTACTACACAAAGGCCAGACCACAACACCGGGAACTTCGTGCCCTACTCTTTGCGAATAGTGTGTGGATTCTTTAACGTCCCCTGTTATAAGACTGAAGATACAGGAGACGGGACCTACGGTTTATCGTCCTTTTCCGAGAAGACTAGAATGTCTAACCATTTGCAGATGTTCAAAGATTATGTTTTCCATGGGTTAAGTTGCCTACCACTGATTTCTGAACAGTTCCGACCAAACATCCCCGTAATCTTTGTGACGTAGCTCCTTACAGTGTAGTATTCCAGCGTGTGTTTTGAGGTTTGGAGCGAGTGAAAAAACGTAGAAGTGACTGGGAGTCGTGTTTTTGAATTCAAGCGCTCGTGCACCAAAAACGCCTGAACTGCAGGCTAAGTAATACGCTGGACTCTGCGTCCAGCGGCCTGGATTGTAGCGCTGGCCGGGGTCACTGTTTTGTGTTCTTTGGAAAGGCACCAAACTCTGACAGTACCACTCTCTACACAGGCCCCGGTTGTTCAAAGGTTAGGTAACGCTATCTTCCGGGATAAACCACTATCCCGTGGATAGCGCAGCTTGTTTTGTTAGCAGTTATCTCAGTTAACTACTGACAATACAAGCTACGTTGTTGCATATATATGATGTGCAGTGGTGGATCTAGGGGAGGGTCCGACCGACTTTTCTCCCCTATCACCCCCAAAATATCACGATTTCATCCTCGTGTAAATAATGCCAAGTCTGCCTCTTCCCCAGGCGCCAATCGGCCGGACGGTTAAGGCGAGAAATAGGGAGCGCGAAAGCAGTGAGTGGAAAGGCTGCTACTTGCTGGACTTAACCGTTCTGAACAACTACAGACTCAAACTACAAGTAAAACTGTTACACTATCGATTTTTAGTTTCTTATCTTCTTTATTGACGTACCCAACGTTTAATGTTTACAAATGGTGCTAGCAATCGAAATACACAACACTACGGTATATGGCTCAAATGCTGATGGTGCCTACACGATAATTCTGGAAAAGATAATACTGAGAAAAACAGCCAAAATTTCTAACTCCGCAAAACACGCTATTGATTGATATCAAGCGTTACACAGTGATTCAGTACAGTAAGACACTTCACAGTCAAAATCTTCACAGTCTTTCTTTGACTGGTTATAATACTCCATGTCTGCGCACTGAAGTATATATCCCATTCCTGTTGCTGTCATACATACGGGACTCTCTTGTTTGCATACTTTCTCCTTTTTGACACAGGTCTCTTTGCTACCGGCCAAACAAGAGTAACACTTGAATTCCTCTGTAAATAGAAATAAGGATAATGAGTAATGGTGGATTTCCACTGACTTGTAATTTTTTACGTGCGTTTACGTGCGTGAAACTTTAGAGACAATGTATGAACGACTTGCGTACACGTTTACGCAAGTCATTCATACATTGTCTCTAAAGTTTCACGCACGTAAACGCACGTAAAAAAATATGCGTCATGAAGATGTTGTACTGTACACAATTATACCTAAATTTTCCCTAAAAGGTAAAGTGCCTCGGACCAAAGTATCTCATGCCGCCGGAGCTTATCTCAGTTTCTGTTGCATTAATCGACTAGGAGTACTTCTACTTCTCCTGGATAGGATACTAAGTCGATCGCTGCCCCACCCGCCACCTCCTTAGCATAAAATTTGCTGGTACCCATTTATACACCTGATACACTTGGTGGGTAGAGAGAGGCGCTGCGAGAGTAAAGTGTCAGTCTCCAGAAAACAACACAGTGACCCTAACTAGGGTTTAAACCCGGACTACTCGAATTGGAGTTGAGCGCACCAACCATTAGGCCACCATGCCTTCCTTGCTTATTTCTTCCAGCACATTATTTGCGTGTACGTAACCACACTTACACAAAATAAATACTTTTCAGTGCCGGGAGATCTACAAAGACTTAAAAATTTACATTCACTCTATCACACCTCTAAACATCTCGACTCCGAGTTGTTCAATAACCCCGCATATAGCTCCTAGGAGGTGCATAGGGCATCCACAAAGTCACGCAATTCAAAACCATTTTGGGCTAATCTAGCATTAATCTTTTGCCAATCCAACCCAATTTGACACATTCCATGTCCCGCCTATCGTTTCCAGCTCAATTTGGGGCGGCCCCGTTCAAGTTCTTCTTCCCAAAAAATTAAATATATGAAAAATTTAACAAACGCAATGCTTAGTCAAACCTTAACACCACCTGACGATGTGTTTTTAGCCTCCCTTAACATGAAGAAGTTAATAAAGTTTCTCAGTACTTTCAAAATGTCGTCGTTTTACTAAGTGAATTTGAACACATAGGGCTATGAATTGTATTTACCTTCTCTCACTTGTGGTTCTTTTACCAGCTCTTCACGTGCATGAGCCCAGAAGTTTGGAAGCCTTCTGTACACTGCGTGAAAAATAAATAAGTGTTTGTTCTACGCTGTAAAAAAAACGCAACTTTGCATTTCTAACGAATGAGATATATCCAATTTCAACATGTACCTCAGTTGCTGACTCGTCCCCAGTCGTCTTCATATAGCACCCGTCTCTCCTTGCGCTGTATGAAGACGGCTGGGGACGACTCAGCCTCTGTTGGACTGTGAATCTGTGAACCTGCTGACAGTTTCGTGCCGCTGAGGTTATGAAATCAAGGTGTATGCCTTTGAAAACGCAACTCGATCATCTTGAATTCCATCAAAGCGGTTTCAGTCTTTAATATATTTAGTAATTTTTGGTGTTGATTATTTTCTAGTTTACCACTGCATTTTAAAGTTGCCTTGTCCTAGTGGACAGAGGAATAGTTAGTTGATGTGATCGGGGATCTTGGACACTAGTTTTTGTTCTTCCTTTTTAAGTATATTCACAGAAATTACCTTTGGCTTGTACAATTCCAATAGTGAGCACAATCAGCAAGCACGTCCTCAGATACATTGTTTCTTGTCTTTACGCTTTACCTAAAATAAAAGTAGAAAGTTTCATGTCTATTACACGTAGGCTTTGGCGGATTGTGCACCTGAAAGTGGCATAATATGCTACTAGCAGTGCTCGAAATTTTGCCAAATTTTGCCAAAATTATGCTCCTGATTTCCGAAATTATGCTCACAAAATGACGTAGATTCTGTACATAGAGGCGCGCAATAACGACACCAAATTATGATGTTTTTTAATTAACTATTGTTGTAAATTTATTTGTGTTTTATGGCAGTTTGTCTCGGCGGTCAGCTGTCTAAATAAGCTGCTCGAAGTCAATACGACTATAAGGGTAGCTAAAACACGCATTGCAAGAACATACTACCTAAATTTAATTTATTTCTGTAGAAAATAAACCATATTAACTAAATTTTATGAATTTATGCTCCAAAAAGTGCTAAAAATTGCTAATTTTGCCGTGGCAGTGCTCGTTTAAAAAATTATGCTTTTTTGCTCCAATTATGCCAAAAATTATGCTAGCGCAATCCGCCAAAGCCTAATTACACGGCTCTTTTGTAACACATGTTCCACATTCTTCACAATAAAAAGTTTGCAAGGAGGGAGCTCTTATTGAGTCAATGAAATTATACCAAAGTGCAAATTTCTAATCTAGAGTTTGAAATAAGATTCCATCAGTGTGGCAAAATGGCCCCTGATTGGATTAACTTAAAGTCACTGAAGAATTAAATGTTCTATAGTCTAATCATGTGACGTAGTCTTAAGCCAAAAATTACTAAAATCCTTACAAAAAAATTTAACCCAAACGTTTCGGGATTGGCCCTTAATCAGTGACTAAAACGTTCAGGGTACTTCAGTTTTTTTTGGTAAGCATTTTGACACTCAGACAAGGAAATATTCTCTTGCACTAGAATATGTAACATATTTAAATTCGTCAAATTTCTTATCTGCCCATCACAAAGACGCTTGAATTCAGCGACAGAAAAGACGCAATTTAACCAAAGTTCGAGTAGTCGCACGGTTTTATCCTCGGTGGAGGTGCGATTTGCAACTCATAAAAAAATATAACCAAAACTGGTGATGACAACAACAAAGTCCGTTAAAAATGTCAGTATTTTAGTACTAGTCGCCTAACCAATCGGAATTAAGTTGCTGTATCATGCCTAAGTTTTTTTTCGAAATTCCAGTGCTGCTCTTGAATAAACAATTTTGAATAAGCGACGATTGTTGTTAAGCGGTGTGGCAGTTATTTGAAGGCGGTGATTATTCAGGCTCTTCAGTGCAACCTTTTTAGTTTAAAGATCTGAGGCCATAGGAATAAATTAAATTTGCAAAGTTAAAACATGAGTGACTCAAATAAGTTTCGACAAGTATTGTCAGGAAAGTGCATCCACGGCCATATTATAGAGTTTTACAAAGACGTCGAAATCGTCATGTCTTCTTTATACCGTATTCAACTCTTCAAAATAAGAAAAGAAACTGTTTTTGCGCCAAATATTAGCATACATTAGCATTCAACATAAGGATACAAACGGTTTTTGCCCCAAATATAAGCATACATTGGCATTCAAAATTACTATGCAAACGGTTTTTGCGCCAAATATTACAAGCCCAAACGAACAAAGTTTGATACAAGAAAACTAGAGTAGTACAACTACCCCGGGATATTGGCGTTTTCCGTACTTTGCTTTTTAATTGTTTCAATTTTTTTTTCTACTACACGAAATATCGTTACGCACTGTAAAAAAACAACAGTGGGTACTTAAGTTAAGTGTAATTTGTTTCTTGGGCGAAAAAAATTGTGTTTTACACCAAAAACCAAGATGAGTACACTAGCTAGCGTTCTAAAGCGCCATGGTAATCTTTTTAGAAATTCCGGATTGCTTTGGCTAACTCGATCGAGAAAGCAATTTGACTGTTAGCAGGAACTGTAAGAGCAAGTAGGCGGTACTAATTTTCAACTGAAATGTAATAAAATTTCGGATTCTTTGCAATCCAGAATTGCAGGTACCAATGTGGTACCATTATAGGAACCTGACTTCTCATTTCAGGCAAGGTATTTAACACCCGAGAAAACACTTGGCTTACCTTGGTCGTTTGGTCTAACAAGAATGAACAAACAGCGGACACAGTGCGTCTCGGCAGAACTTTGAGAACTGAATAGACAATTGTGTACGCTGCCTAATAAGTGCCGTTTCACTTGTAAAGATATTCTTTAGAACACTAATGAGTAATGTAGTACTATGGCCAACAAAGAGCATCTTGCAAACAAAATTAGCATACAAATGATTTTTGCGCCAAAATACTACAAGCCCAAATATACAACGTTTGGGACAAGAAAACTGAAATCGTACAACTACGCCGGGATTTTGGCTTTTCCGTACTTTGCCACTAACTTGTGCATTTTAGTTCTCTTTTCTGCTGCAGGAGCTATCGATACCCACTAAAGATCACTAAAAGAAATGAACAGTGGGTACTTATTAGGTGTGGTTGGATTCTTGGGCGAAAAATTGTGTTTTGCACCAAAAACCAAGCTGAATGCTAGTGATCTTAAGCACCAAGGCTATCTTTGTAAAGATTCCGCATTGGTCAGGTTAATTTGACTGCTAGCGGAAACTATTCTGCGGACGGGTACTAATTTTCAAAAACATCTCATACAATTTCTTTGCAATCCGGCATTGTAAGAACTAGAGAACTACTTCATATTTCAAGCAAAGTATCAAAAACATTTTGCTTACCCTGGTGGTTTGTGTGGTCTATGAATACACAGTGCCGTTGGCAGATCCTTTAGAACTGAATAGACAATTGTGTACGCTGGCTAATAAGTAACGTTTCTTCCTAGAATTGTAATGAACAATAAAGCTGGATTTGCATAGCTTATATATAACAGTATATAAGATCTTGCAAGCAAAGCCAGACAACTTAAATGACTCTAAAAAAACTAATTGCAACAACAGTAAACAAAAATATCATCATCTCCTTCCCGATCGGCAAAAAGTTGTTACATCGGGTTGCATAACTCTTTAAATACGCGCCGAACTGGAGCTCAAATGCTTTGAATAAGGGTTGCATTGTTGTGTAGAGGTGCGGCGGCCATTTATTGAAGACAGCGATAATTTATATTTTTTTTTTCAGGATCAGGAGGCCATGGTGAATAAGTTAACTTTACAATAAGCTTCTCGAGATAATTCCGCCATTGAGTCAATTATAAATTCACCGCCATATATCAGGGCTTGTCCCTTGGGTTTGTCCTAAATAATAACTTGGAGCTCTGAAAAGAGATTATTCTTTCTTAAAGATTAAGATGGTTTCCGCCCAACATTCAAGCAATACAGGCAAAAATAAAGTTGCCAAAAAGACCTCATAGCATGGTGACAGTTTAAGTACAGCAAACAAAAACCTGCCAAAACTTTAGCTCTCAAGCTGACCCCGCGAGAGAAAAATGGATTTGAAATTATCTGTATTCCAGTTAAAACGGACGTTTCACGCCGGTTTAAAACAAAATGGCGCGCGTTATAAACATTTTTACGAGGTTTGACTTAAGTTTTCTTGAGAATGCTTTAGAATTTAATTACGGGGTCATTAAGACAAATTAATTTCAGTAAGATCTTTTAAATAGTACACAAAGTGTTGTCGTGCTATGGGTAGATTTTTGGTACTTGATTTTTGCACTCATTGCTCGAACTTTCAGCGGAATCCGTCTTAACATGATGCAATCCTCTTGGTGGCGCTTTACCCTTCAGAGTGGTTTTTGCGCCAAAATATTACAAGCCAAAATGAACAGCAATTGGACAAAAACTGGAATCGTACACTTAACCGATAATTTGGCTTCTCCTTCTTTGTTATAGGACGACAATTTAATATTTTCCCTGTTGGACAAAATATCAAATACACACTGATATCAAATGTTAATTGTAAGGTCTGATTGGATTCTTGTACAAAGACAAATTGTGTTATCTTTCCAAAAACAAAAGCAACGTAAAAGAGAAGCTATAGCATTTTTGATTAATTTTTAGCTCCGATCTTTCTAAGGTTCCTTACTTTCGCTTATTCGATCTTTTTTTGTAAGGTAAGGTATCTAAAATCTAAGAAAACATTTCGCTTACCTTGGTCTATTGGTCTGACTAGTTTGTCGAGTGCGCAACGTTCTGTTGAGAGAGCCTTTGCAACTGAATGATAAATTGTGTTTTAAGGCTTAATAAGTAGTGCAATGAACAATAAAGCACTGAAAAGGCTTGATGAAGGTAACACAAATTTGCAGGTGAATAGAAAGGAACTTGCAAACAAAGATGGACAAAGGAGCAAGACTTTAACAACTTTTATATTAAACAACCAATTGAAAATACGGAATTTAAAAACAGTTAGTGGGATGTACGATATTGTAACGTAGTATTGTAAATTGAACATCGTGATAACAGTCTCTCCCTTGCCCTGCTTAGCTGAACATACGTCAAAATTAAAGGCTATATTCCCTTGAAAATATATATATGTCACGCTCCCGAGCAGACACTTGATCTGTTCCTAGGAGACTAATCTGTAGGATTGTAATGTAAAAATTGGTTTTATTTTTCTTTCTATGGATTCATTCCATAGCAGATGTTCTGTACCGTCATTATCTCTCGATCCGTTCCTAGGAAACTAATCACTAAGAATGTAATGTACAAATGGCGGCTCTTTTTGTAAGACCAATCGAATAATTATGTTTTTTGCCACATGATTTTCATTGTTCCTGTTGTTTTCTCTTTTGTTTTCTCAGTGATGCCTGTTACCGGCCTTCCGAGAAGTGCGTTGCGCCCCAGATAATGATCAGATGTTTTGAAGTAGTGACCGTAGTATTGTAAATTGAACATCATAATAACACACACTCTCTCTCTTGCACTGCTTAGCTGGACCTTTAAGTCAAAATTAAAGGTTATATTCCCTTGATAAGATATATATTCCACGCTCCCGAGCAGACCCTCGATCTGTTCCTAGGAGACTAATCTGTAGGAATGTAATGTTAAAATTGGTTTTGAGAGCCGTTTAAAAGCAATATATTCTCTTGATAAGTACTCATTCCATAGAAGATGTTCTGCACCGTTATTTTCTCTTGATTCGTTCCTAGAAAACTAATCATTAAGGCTACGTTTACACGGGACCGGACCAGAACCTTTCCGAACCGGACCAGATCGGATCGCCTTCTGTTTACATGGAACCGTTTGGAACCGATCCAGGTGTTTACATAGGGCCGTTCTGGAACCGGGCCGGAACAGATCCATAACTGGACCTGCTATTCCTTGAGATCTGAAGATGACTTCCGCTCAGGTTATCGAAACGTCAGTCACCAACAACAGTTCTTTTCAGAACTACTCTAACTCGGCCGCACGATCACACTATACGAACAACTTATACATTCAGTTTAGTCATTATTTTAGCAGATTCAATTATTGCACTTGCAATATTGTAGATTTTATATGATGTTATTAAGTTTAGTACAAAAAGTTTTAACTTTACATTTAGTCATCATTGGGAGGAGAGGGGGTCATCTAATAAATTTAGGATTACTGGGGTGGTGGGGGTGGTGGTGGTGGTGGTGGTGGTGGTGGTGGTGGGGGGTTGTTAGGTAAATATTTCTAGTGAAGGAGGGTTCATCATATATTACAGCAACTATCTGTCAAATTCACCAGCACCGCCACTACTCCCGGCCACAAGAAAACTAGTGGTCCTTAAGCGTACGTGATTGTCTTGTGTTTCGATTAAGCATGCTTTTGTGAGCAGTCGGTCTTGCATGAACCCGAATGAATAGATCTTTTATTTGATGTAAGTAAAACGTACTAATTAGCTCCTTGACATATTCCTTTGTCCAGAGCTGAATTTATCTTTTACAAATCAGTGAATATTTTAACTTGCTTGGTCACCACTATGAAAGCACGTATAGAACATGGGATGCACGGAACATATTAACCAGTTAAACTGCAGGCGAGTTTAGTAAATGTAACCTTGAATATTTAAAAAAACCTTCATATGAACATGGCTGCTGACATGTAAGTGAGGTGGAAATGGTCCTGTGAAATTTATTTCGGCATTCTTATATCAGACAATGAGTGATATGGTTTTGAATTCATTACAATCAAGTCGATTACTAGTTTACTTTATGG
This sequence comes from Oculina patagonica, assembly GCF_052425735.1. Taxonomy (NCBI): domain Eukaryota; kingdom Metazoa; phylum Cnidaria; class Anthozoa; order Scleractinia; family Oculinidae; genus Oculina; species Oculina patagonica. The sequence goes on from NC_135759.1 coordinate 26,742,634, forward strand.
AACCAAATAACTGGTAAAAGCGAGTTACTGGTAGTCGCAGGCATTACAACTAATATTTTATTAAAGCAAACCAGATAGCTAAAAGGCACAACAGGTTCGACCAAACTCTTCTTAACAAAAACCCATACGGATTTCTGGTTCTAAGTAAACTGACTTCTGTAACTTAGCGAAATCACTCAAGTTTGAAGTCAAAAGCACGAAATTTTCTCTTCAAGCTTCTCGGCTGCATTTTGGTAATATTGAAAGGAGAAAACGAAAGGCAGGCAAAACTACCAAGGAAAGAAAACGAAATACCAAATAGGTGTTAAAATAACAGCTAAATAGACATTAAAGTTGGCCAGCTAGGCCTAGTGTAAGATACCATCCAGCTTATGCAAATGATTTGTATTATGCCCTGGCTTAAACACTGATCTGATCAATACAAGACACCGAAACAAGTTGGATGTCTCGCTATTCAAAACAGCTACAGGCCAGCAGTCATTTGTATTCAGAGCTACTCGGCTTTGGAACGAACTACCAAGGACCCTAACAGACGTTAATAGTTTGAGTATTTTTAAGGATGCTATAAAACGTCGCGCTTGGAAGAATATTATTGAAACATAGAACCCTTTTAAACGTAACCCTTTTTAATATTTAGAATGATTTTATTTTTTAGCTGTACATTTTTAACATTTTATTGTAATTTGCCCTGAAAAACCATTTTTGGAGAGGTAAATAAAATCTTATCTTATCTTATCTTATCTGCACACACTTATTATATATCTGGTCTAATTTTTCAGGTTTACGGTCTAAAAACATCAAACAAAACGTTGTCTTGTTTATATACTACGAACTGTCTAAATTATCGTCATTGATGAATATAATTTTGCAAAGATTTTTAAAAAATCTATCGAATTTATTACCTATTAGAAACCTGTTTGAAACGGGTAATTTTTTTTATATAGATCACGAGAAGTGCTGGCCCACCAGGCACATCAGTCGGCTCTAGTTGAGGGTGCGTGGCATTTTTTCTACTTATCTACTATCTTTATTGTTCGACTGTACGTTATAATTAATGTATTGCACTCGAACATTTTTCAGGTTGATATCAAGGCATAGTTAAGCGATATGGAAGAATACACAGCCTGGTTAGAGCTACAGGCAGTTTCCAACGAAGAACTGAACGAAAGGAAAGGTCAGTAGTAATAGAATTTGGACACAGCAGAAGATGACACACAAAAAGGCATGCACAGTATCGACAAAAACCGCAACAATAAAAACAACAGCAACAAACAGCAACAATAACAACAACTTTTTTTTAGTTTACGTGTCCCCAATTAGTCTGTCAAAGACTAAACCCACTGACACGTTAGAAATTAAAGATTGTACTTACTTTCTATCAACAGCAACTCTAGCATTCGGTTTTGCCACATCTAAATGCTGCTGCAAAAGAGGCAGACCTCGATCTCTCCATCTTTTTTGCTTGTTGCATTTTGTTGTTTGTCTCCTCACAGAATGTTAGAATGAAGTTTAAATTCAGTGGAACCTGATTAAAAGACCATTGTTGGGCCATAAAATTGTGGTCGAATCAGAGATGTTCTTGAAATAAGAAAATGACCAACTGAGCATTCTTCGGGTCAAGACAATTGGTTAAATTAATGGGGTCGTAAGGCAGGGCTCTACTGTGTCATAAAAATTAAACGCTAAAGACCTCTCAAAGACTGTTCCTGAATTACATCTCAAATCCGAAGTGTCCTCTTCAAGTCCCTTATCTAACCTTCTTTTGGTTTTTAACGTCTGACTAGCCTTTGAAGATTCCTTAAGAAAGACGATAAAGGATGGCGATTTTGACAAGATCAGCGCTCAACTTACGCCAAGAGCTTTGACAAATGGTAATACAAACGCTTTGTTAATGGCCATGGAGGTAAGAAAATATGTTACACGCTGATAAGATAAACTAAACACAGTGGTAAATTCGAAAAGATGACGTTTCGAGCCGGTTGGAAGTGAAAAAATAAAAAAAAAATAAAAAAAATAAAATACAAATAAAATATAAAAAATAAATAAAAACCGCCGTCACACTGTGCTGGCGGTCTAGACATAAAAAATGGTATATTTTAGGGGTCCGAAAAAGCTTGCGCCACACCCTTTAGGTCTCCTTGAGGGGTTTAATTTAAATTGTCGGACGAGCATCCCCGTTTTTATTTATATGAGATACCCCGCTGGTTTTGGAAAATGTTTGCTTTCAATGGCGTACAACAACCATCAGCCCATTTCCTGTCTTCTGCTTATCCAATTTCTAACCCAAACACAGCGATTGGTTTCTTATTTCTTTGGACTTTGCTCTTCAGAGTGCAAAACTACGAAACTACTTAGCTACTTGACGAGGCTGTCAGGCCGGGTTGCTCGAATGCCGGCCGATTAACGCTTATCCAGGATTAAAAGTTGATCAAGGGTTCAATTTCTCTTGCATGAAACTGAAAATATAAACAGAAAACTTAATTGAAAAGTAGAAAAACTGAAATCAACATTTACGCTTATCATGGATTAAATTGATCGTGCTTTGAACAACCAGGCCCAGAACTTGCTTGTCGTGTCATAAATGTTGCGCGCACTGCTGTAGGGAGGTGCTAGGTCAAATGTTACAACGTATGTCCTTACCTTAAATGCTTTACTGCACCAGCTTATAAGCACTTCTGCTTTAAGTACAAATTGTATGTATCTCACGGTGCCTGTATTCCTGGTATATTCTGATAATGAACTGATCGCCTGCTTTCATCTGTTTGCAGACGAATTTCGAACTTCGCCGTCTAGCAAATAAGAAAGGACCAGACGAAGAAGACTTCACAAAGTTGGCTGCTTCGTTGGATGAGTTCATTTCTTGCCTTTTTGATCCTTTAAAATCTGGTGGACGTATTCGTGACGTTTTTTTGAAATCATCAATCGATAACGTCATAGATGCTGCGATAGAGTTCGAGCAAAAGAAAGTATGTTTCCACACTTTAAATTGAAATACACTGAAAATATTTAACAATTAGACTACGAGCCCGAGTTTTCTATGAGCAAATAGTCAACGAGGCGCAGCCGAGTTGACTATCGCTCATAGAAAACGAGGGCGAGTAGTCTAATTGTTTTAGTAGAAACTCTAAAGGATTGCAGTGCAAAACCTACAATATTGTGCACTTTGAAGACAAAAATCAATAAAATTTGTAACCGCTTAAAGAGCTACTCGTGCGCGCGACTGTTTTCTATCGGCGATTAGAATATAGCCGCTGTATACGCGCGATGGAATTCTAGCGGGCATTATTTTTAATAGAACATAGCTGAAAACTATAGAAGCCCGGTACCCCGGATGTGCGAATTGTTTGTCGAATTTCGCTGAACGACTTCGTCGACTTCGCCTCTATTCTCTTGTTTTGTTGTTTAAATGATGCTTTAAAGCAGCCACTTATTTATCAGGAACGTTTTACCTGCTTAAATCGGGAAGTAAGACAGTGCCAAAGGAAGCGACAGATGAAGAAAGAATCGTTGAAATTTGTTGTTTTTCTTTGGAGTTGTATACGCCACTATTTTGCCGTGAACTGCCCGAAATTGATTGGAAATTATTTAGAAAAACAAGCCGGACCCTAGAAACGCTTTGAGGTAAGAAACCTTTTTTTAGCCACAATCTGAAGACACAACACTCCACTTTTGTTCTTTTTAATCGAAAAAAAGAGGCGAATTTGAAAAACTTGCTGCGAAACGAACGCATGAAAATTTTTCATTTGAATGAAATTGAAGTAGGCTTAACCAAACTTGAATGCGTAAATATTTCAACAAGATTTGTCGGCTTTGTGAGAATCTTTTGGTAATTGGAGAAAGGACTATATAAATAGGAAATATGAATGAAATGGTATCTTGGTTTATTTATAAAGAAGCCGCCAAAGAAAAGAATAAACTAAACTTTCACTTTTGCCAATGTTGCGTGCGTTTGTAAATGGCAGTGCCGTGAGCGGCCGCGAGTTTTGTAAGTTCTGTGCTCTTTAAAATGCTATATTCTAAACCCACTAGAAAATGGTTTTCCTATGTCCTATAAGAAAATAATGCACTTTTGAGGTCTAGAAAAGCAGCTGAATGCCCTCGCCTGACGGCTCGGGCATCCACTAGCAGCTTTTATAGACCTCAATCGTGCATTATTTTCTTATAGAACATGGAAAACCATCTTCTAGTAGGTAAATAGAAATCAGTGGGAGAACCAATCAGATTCGCGGATTTCCAATAGAACACAGCTGAGTTTCTACTAACAGCATTTAGTAGAAACTCAGCTGTGTTCTATTGGAAATCCGCGAATCTGATTGGTTCTCCCACTGTTTTCTATTCGCCGATAGAAAACAGTCGCGCGCGCGTAGCTCTTTAAGCGGTTAATTTTCTTGATTTTTGTCTTCAAAGTGCACAAAATTGTAGGTTTTGGACTGCAATACTTTAGAGCTTCTACTAAAACAATTAGACTACTCGCCCTCGTTTTCTATGAGCGATAGTCAACTCGGCTGCGCCTCGTTGACTATTCGCTCATAGAAAACTCGAGCTCGTAGTCTAATTGTTAATTAGTAGAAACTCAGCTGTGTTCTATTGGAAATCCGCGAATCTGATTGGTTCTCCCACTGATTTCTATTCGCCGATAGAAAACAGTCGCGCGCGAGAGTAGCTCTTTAAGCGGTAAATTTTCTTGATTTTTGTCTTCAAAGTGCACAATATTGTAGGTTTCGGACTGCAATCCTTTAGAGTTTCTACTAAAACAATTAGACTACTCGCCCTCGTTTTCTATGAGCGATAGTCAACTCGGCTGCGCCTCGTTGACTATTTGCTCATAGAAAACTCGGACTCGTAGTCTAATTGTTAATTAGATTATTTGGAGGATATTTTCAGTCATAATTAGTTTAGCAGTCTTTTTTGCAAGAAGTATTATATATCTTATGTGTATCGTGTCCAGTCGGAAATAGAATGATACAACTCTCAAAATGAATTATTCGTCTCAGTTGGCCTGCCTTTTTGGTTTCTCTTCTCCAGCTCTATACTGTAACGCCCAACATAGAAAACGGAAGGGACAATTACACTACAGTGCAAAGAAAAATGAATTGCTTTTACCCATCGAGGGAGTTAGTAATAAAAGGATTAAGTCTCGACATAACGTTTTTTCAAATCATAGTTCATAGAAGGGAATGGTTAGGAAGCCAGGCAAACATCAAAGGAGCAAACAAAGAGGACAAAATTTAAGTTGGAAGGTCCATGACCGTAAACATCCTTTGTTTTGCGCTAATACACTATGCATAAATTACGTGATCGCAATGTTTCTCTTGGTTGAGTTGCATGAGCACACGTAACCCTACACTGTCAACCCCCAAAATAGCGAACCGTACTTCCTTACCATTTCTCTCTATTAACTATGTTCAAATGTTATCCTTCTATTGGAATTCCTTGAAACTAATTCCATCTAAATTTACTTTTATTTGCATGCCATTGTAGATGACAATAACTCACTTTGTTTTGTATTTATTTTCTTTTAGTTTTTTGCTCACCCAGTCATAAACAACCTGATGACAGAAAAATGGCACGGTGAATTAGGAAAAATGAAGAAATGCTCCTGGTTAAGCACAGAGCGTTGGACGTGGGCTTTCCTGAACATCTGGTGTCTGTTTGATTTTGTGCTTTTCCCATTACTCTTTATTGTATTTGGCGCCTGTCATTTTATAAGAAAGAAGATAAGGAATAGGAAAGGTAATTTTGATTTTATTTGTCATAAGTTCTTATCTTGTAATACTTCCAATATCTAAAAATGCAATAATACCATACTAATCACGTGTCAGGGCCATACTGGGAGATATCGAGCCTTGGTCTTGACAGTACGGATCGACCGAAGTGAGTTCGTACGGAAAATAAGGAGAGCCACATTAAACAAGATTGGTTAATGTGAGATTTATTACACGACTTTTTAACTGAAAAAGAGCGGAGGAACTTTACTTAGTCCAATACTTAAAACAATTGGACTGCCAACAAAGCACTGTGATTGGTTGAATTCAGTTATTGTCACTCTCCACTTGTCTTAGTCGTCTAATAATTGGTGATAATACATGGCCCTGATCGGATCTTCATGTTGCCTGTCGTCGACATTTGGTCCTTTTCTTGGGCAGCATTACAATTCCCAGGAGGTTGCTGATACATACACCCGATAACTGTTGCCGATCCCTGCGAGACCTGATGCCTCCCTGCATTCCAACTCCTTTGAGCACGTGAGAGCTATCTTTAGCAAACGCTCTTAGAGTCTCGTGGATTGTATGATTATTGCAATTATTTTGTTTTGTTTTGTTTATATTAATAATTTTATTTTCCTTCTCGTTTCTTCCTTCAAACAAGGCGTTTACATCAACAAAAGTGGCATGTACGGTAAGTGAATTTGCAAGAAAGTATTCTACCATAATACTTTTGCTTCTTAAGTAATTTAAGATCATTTAACTTTTTGTTCTGATTCTTTCCTGGCAGGGAGTTATCTTAAGTACTTTACTACTCCTTATTTCATCTTTATTCGTGACACACTAAGCTACCTGGTCCATCTTGGACTCCATTTCACCATCTGCCTTGCGCCGTCAAGTGTTTCGTTCAGCAAACTAGAGTGGGCCATCTGGGTTTTCTACATGGGTCGAATAGTGATGGAGTGTAGGCAGTTAAGTGGCATAAAGGTTCTTCAGCAACATAAAGTGACAGAAATTCCATCTTCTAAAGAACCGATGACTTCTGGCAGTGTTGAAGTACTAGCTGAGCCACAAGGGAGTAGCACTCAAAAATCAAGAACGCCGTCCCCTTTTGGGAAGAGATTGGGTAAATATTTCAAGTAAGTACACTAAAATTTATTAAAATACAACATTTAATTTTTTTTTTAGTTTATCGTTAACTAGCTTTAACTATCATGATATTTACGCACGTTCTAACTCAGACTGCTCACTGAATAAATTCTCCTTTACTTGTAGGCGTTACATTATTCCATACTAATTATTCCGTTACTTATTCCATACTTTAGGTAAAAGGAATATTTTTATATCGGCAAATTAGGCATAATAGTTTGGTTTTTTTTTAAATGCGATTCTCCTTAGAGTTTTCCGGGAACCGGGAAACACTGGCGTTAAGTATTTTCGGGGACCACCATTGGGGTAAACCACTAAAGCCGACCCAAATATTAAAACAGTATGAATCGCCAAGATGAATTCCTCTGTGGTGGTTGCTTGTATTATCAGGAAGGGACTTTAGCATTGGTGGCTTCGGTTTACATACTACGGACGGGGGAGCACTGTTAAACTGGAACGTGACCTTCCATCCCACGTCGTAAGCTGAAGATAGATCTATAAAAAAAATAAAACAGTTTACAGTAGAAACACATGCGTCCAAACGTAGTCCGCAGTCACCGTGTCTTTAAGTCCTTATTGGCGTTCTGCTATAACACGCTGCCCATGCAGGAAGAGAGAAGACGATCTCCGGGAATATGGTAAACACTTGGTGTTTACCATAGGAGAAAAAGGAGAAAAACAAACCAAAGACTTTACTTTTGAAAAATAGTGGGAGGTGGGTAGTGATTTTTTAAGAAACAATGGCTCTTCTGGAAGCAGCTTTTTCCTTATATGCTTTTTCCTCTTGTCACTAGAAAATTATTATTTATGCTTTTTCTTTATAATTGGCTTATCACTAGAAATTTATTATTTTTAAGGATTGTATGTAGTGTTTTAAAAAAGCTGATGTTTTAACCGTGCGGAAATAAAGATTACCTACCTACCTACCTACCTACCTACCTACCTACCTACCTACCTACCTACCTACCTACCTACCTACCTACCTACCTACCTACCTACCTACCTATATCATTTACAATTTGACTAAGCTTTATTACACTCTTTCTTTTAGTGATCGATGGAACGTGCTGGATCTCACCACTCTCTTCATCTACCTCATCATTTTTGTATTGAGAATGGTTACTTGGGCCGTGTCTGACTCAGTAGTAAGCAACAGAGCTCTTGTCATTGCTGGTTATCTTTACGGCCTCAACACCATGTTCCTTACTTTCCGAGCCTTTGGTCACGTGATGGAAACCACGCGAGGAGTTGGCTCCATTCAAATTGCATTGTTTCACATCCTGAGTGACGTTGCTACAATATTTTGGCAATTTATAGCTGCTATTTTAGCATTTTCGATTGCTATAACAAAGGTGTATGTTGCGGAAAAATCCTACCTTGCCCAAGAAGACAACGACAAAAATCGGTAAGTGGTTATCAACAGACATATATTTCCCCCACAGTTTTACTTTATTTACCATCCCGTGAAACAAAGCTTTCTCGGGCTTGTGCTGACCATTATAGTCATTCTGCTCTAAATATATTTTAAAAAAAATTACATTTAAAGGGACTGTATCACGATGCGATACGGGTTTTTGAAATACCGTTGGTCTGAACAGTTTTCAAAGTTAATCTTGTCTGCTTGTAAAGTTAACGCCCGCGGGACACGTTAGGTTGCAATGAAACTATGATTTTGCCATTTAGATCCATAGAAGTAATTTCTTTGCAAACATTATAAGTTTCATAGCGAGCATTTGTCAAAACGTCATTTTAAAAATAAACTTAACTCAGCCGTGGCACAGTCCCTTTAATTCCCGTAAAATAAAACATGTCTGAAAGGTAAAGAATCAAACGAGAGTTTTCAATCGGACAATGAAAGCATGATCAAGAGGTGAAAGAGGAATCGTGTAAAGAGACACTATAAATAATCCATACGCAAATGTAATCGAAGGGCGAAGATATGAGGAGAGGATAATATATTTTGATAATTTGTTTATTAATAGAAAATTTATTTTCATTTCAGTGCCTGCAGTACAGTCGGTTTTTCCTGGTAAGGTTTTGTAACATTGACTCAGTCCTTGTCGGACGTTGTTTGGGTCGGTCAGGCATACGGCCTAATATAAATTACGGCTGCAAATGAGTTAACATTAAAGACTTATTTATTATTTTGAAGTAAGCTAACGTTTATGTCTCACTCTGCTACAAGGTCCATCTTTTGGGTTATGTCAGGGTCTGGATGGGTCTTAACTGATAGCGGAGAATTGCTCAGACCTTTATCCGTCAGCAGTGTTTTTGAACTGATAGCTGCGAAATTCCCAAAAATTTAACTGATGACTTAGATTCCAGCACCCTCATACAGACCCTTTTATGAGTCATCTTTTGCATGCATTCAGTTGAAACAGTTTCAAATGTCGTCTGTCTGAGTAAGACTTTCATGAAAACGGTTTAACAAGAGGATATGATTGAGCATAAATACTAGAGATCTTTTAATGATTTCTATCTAATAGTTGGTGGACCATAGCCAAGCACCTCTGTTGGTCCTTACTTGGCATTGTTGAATTGGATCCACTGGACTCGACTGACAACCCATCAGTGACTGTGGTTCATTTCTTGTATGGCGCTTTCCTGATCATGGGAGTCATCCTTCTTATTAACATGATGATAGCGTTGTTGTCCAACACGTATACACGAGTGGAAGTAAGAAAGTATAAAAGCAAAGTGTGCGTGTTTATTCCTTTCGAATTTTTGAATAAAGCATTTGTTGTTATAAAGTTAGACAAAAGTGGCGTTCACTTGGTTTGGCTATTTGACTGTTTATTTCTTAGTTTCTTGTGTTACAAGATATTTGTCACTTATGGCAGGTTAGCTATGTAATTTAAGACATTAAGGGTTTTATATGCTTTTTGTATAGAGAACTGTCGGTTAGCAACTGAGTTTAAAATTTTGGTGGTACTGTTTGTTTATTACCCTGTTTTCGTAATTTTGAAGGAAAATTCGTTGAAAGAATGGTCATTCAAGAAGGCTATTAGAATTCAGACATACAGTACCTATGACCCTATACCTGTTCCCTTTAATCTCATCTCAAATCTGGTGTTGGGCTTGCGTTCGCTGTGTCAGTGTTTTTGCTTCTGCCTCTGCAAGCGACGAGAAAGGGAACCCGAAGTCGTCACAAACGATGGAAATGTAAGTATGATAGACTTGTTAAAAAATCAGAACGAAAATTTTGAAAATAATTTCGGATGCATTTTGGAAAAATTGAGGCTAAGGAAACAAATACTGCATGCAGTTTAAAGGAACAATTTTTTAAGGTGCAAAATAATCAAATCCTTCGAAAGTAAGAACTTGATCTGGATTAACATATCTTGTACATGTTTGATCACCTTAGTGTGTGATAGGTCTGCCTATTTAAGAAGCCTTGCAGTACTTTGATGAGCCCGTAAGTCAAATCAAAATACGATGAAATGATGGGTATACATTTCAAGTTATATGGGCACCATTTCCCCTTCACAAGTAACTGTTTCATCATCATAGTCGTCATAATCATTTATTTGCCGCTTCAAAATAATTTATCATTTAAACGTTTATTTTAATTTTCAAATTAAGCGCAACCTTGTGCGGCCAATTCGAAGATCACGAATGGAGGAAAAGATGCTACAGCTGAACGTAAGAATTTCAATTCATTTATTTTTTTGCTTTCGTTTCTCACTGTCGCGGTGTTTAAAATGCATTTTTTTTTTTTAACTTTTTTTAACTTGCAGAAAGAGTCTCTGGATTTGGTTGTCAAAAATCTCCAAGTTAACTACTTTGCAAGTTATGGGTACACATTTCCTCTCACAGGTAACTGGTGCATAAGACGGAGTGTATCTTCTTTATCCTTGGTCTCCTCTGGGAGAATAGAGCCATAAGGCGGGGTGTATGGACCACCAAAAAAGGTCACAGATTGTTTATATTATTGTATATTTTATTGCATGAAGTCCAATCAGGTTGTTTTTTATTTTTATCAAATCTTGTCTTAAATCATTTCTCCGTTTTCTTTCATTTAAAATAGATAAGGGGAAAATGGACCACGTGCTTCAGGAAACTAAAAGGATTAGACCAATCACCAATCAGATTGCTTATAACACGTTTATTGGACGTGGACGTGGCCAGTGTGCTTTACCAACGGGCCCAAAGGTGATTGTAATTTACTCAACAAGTGGGAGTGTTAGAAGTTCGTAAACTGTAATCGTCTTCTTTCGAGAAATGCTGTTGCGTTGCGGTAAGATGACTTTTGGGGGAACTGTCGAAATGTTAGTCACCAACGACAATCTTAGTGTAACCTTCATGATCACATATTACGAGTGTTTACACTTAGCTTGCATGATGCTTATTTGTAACGATGGGGACTTGCATCGCGTAAAATATTAAGCAGAAAGTCTTTTTAAGAGTTCGATTTCGTCGTTAATTTTAAAACTTAGTGAGATAGGAACTTAAACTTTAATAGATAAATTTAATACTGTTACTATTAGTAAAATCTACTTGTGTAAAGGCAATTGAAGCTTTATTTCCTTGTACAAATACGAAGATTCCGAGCTTCAGCAAACATTTGTTTTTAGGCGTGGAAAAGTGAAGGTATAAGAATTGTGGAAAGTCTTCTTATGTACGAAGGAGTGGAGTTTTGCCAGACTTGTAAGGATCACCCGACAGCTTCACAAAGGAACCATGGCGCCAGATATCTTGTCCCATTCTCACCAGAGTGTCCTAGATTTGAGGTATGAAATCGAAAATACTGA
>NC_135759.1:26754738-26778450 GCF_052425735.1 Oculina patagonica
GGACATTGTTCTAAAAAGGCCTAGACTTTCTCAAAGTCCTTGGTAGGGAAGTTATAAACAGAAGGAATTTGCCGTTAGAAGACCGACAAGATTAAGGGAGGGGTGGGTAGTGGAGGAATAAGGGTTATGTCAGCGAGTTGATAGTCTTCCGTGGAATGGATGACCACAAAAGAAGTTAACACAGCTATGCATTTGTTTGGTTCGTGACGTAATGTATCTGTTACAGGCGTTATATGAGCCCGCAGTGTCCCCTGTACGTTCACCTGTCAGGATTCCATCACCTGAGACTGTGACTCCGCCCCTCTCAGCCAGTGACGTAGAGAGACATATAAAAGATGCGGTGAGTAATGCTCTTGGTTTGTAACTGAGTAACAAAGCAATAATTATAGTTTTCTCGTACGAGGACAGCGTTAAACTATGCTTGGTTGTACCATAAAGTCACGATGTAGATCTACTGTTGCGATCATGTGGTAAACATGTACTGTTCACGTGCTGTGCACCAGTGATAATCTCCGACAATTTTATCCGACCAATCAGTGAATGGAATTAAACGCACTGTGTTTCAAGACAAATCTGATTAGTAGTAGTAGTAGTAGTAGTAGTAGGGAAATAGATGGGAATTCATCTATAATAGTTATTACTACCATAACTGTTGTCCTTTGTATACATTTTTTTTCTCGATAGAACGCACACAGTCGTACTTTACTGCTAAGTAGAAGTTTTTATTGATTCTTCTTTATTTCTAGATTTGTCGTCGCTGGCAGCACATCCAGAAATCCTTTAGAAGCATTGATAGTGGAAATAAAGGAACGGTGAACTTTGAGCAACTGAAAGGTAAGTGTGAAGTGCCTAATACGGTCGCTAGCACAGCCAACCACGGAACAACTTGCATGGTAACCTATGTTTAACAAGAGGTTACCATTTACACGATCTTTCCTTCAAAGATCGAATTTTATTGAAAACCACCCCTTACAATAGTTTTACTGCTAACCCCTTAAGCTTCCTAGCTTTAACCCGCGTCTTGTTTAAATGTAGGATTTGATTGATCGATCGATCGATCGATCGATTGATTGATTGATTGATTGATTGATTGATTGATTGATTGATTGATTGATTGATTGATTGATTGATTGATTGATTCGTTTGGCTCAGAAAAATCCGACGGTTGAAGTGGACCGTGTGGCGCTAAATTAAGGTGGCTATCTTTGACAAATGTTCGCTGTTTTTCTTCATCAGATGTTTTATGGAAGCATGATATTCATCTTGGCCCAAGCGAACTGTTGTCATTGTGGAAGAAACACAGCAATGAAGAAAAAGGAGGGTGAGAACTTTTTTAAGTTGTTTTGATATTTTAACTTTTGTGGTAAGAAAATAAGGCTCAGATGCTCTTGAATTTGCGGGCGCGAGACATGTGAAGTCTGAGGGCGCTTTCCATTTGTCAGAACTGGCCGGTCAGACCGGTACATTCCACAACAGAATTCCGTTGTTAGTCAGACTTGTCCTGTCAAATCAGGCAATGTATAAATATTATACACTGTTGTAGTGCATTTGTGGGAAAATCTCGTGGAAAAGGCATATCTCACATTTAAAACCGCTGAGCCTGCCGGCCAGTTCTATCTAATGGAAAGTGCCCTGGGAATCCCTCCTTAGAAATACAGAACTTAATTTATGTTTAAAAATGGAAGAGTAACCAGGATTCATAATTAAAATGTTTTTGAAGCGTTCTCTGGTTAAAATTTTTTGTTAAGATATAAGCTTTCGGCTGCCAAACTACAGCCTTTAACGAATGATAAAAAAAAATAAATAAAAAAATGGCGCGAATGAATAAATATATAGGGTAAAAATGTGTGAAAAAATTACAGAATAAAAATGCGTAAAAAGGTGACAAGAAAAATAGTGAGAATTAGATAATAAAAGAGAACTATTTTAAAAGAATAGAATATTGCGGAGGTAATGACCTAGCATTGTTGTCCGCTTCAGTTGTCATGGCAGTGTGCCATGACTCAAGAGTTTTTCGCACGCGATAGTCTCCTTTGTCGATGACTCTTGCTATTTTTACCCTATATATTTATTCATTCGCGCCATTTTTTTTTTTATCATTCGTTAAAGGCTGTAGTTTGGCATCCGAAAGCTTATATCTTAACAAAAAAAAAAATTAACCAGAGAACGCTTCAAAAACATTTTAATTAATTTATGTTATTGTTCAAACATTTAACTGTGGATTTTTTCTTGATCATCAGTATCGTGTATAAAGATTTCATGCGGCATTTTGTGTTAAATTTGAAGTCTCAAGATAGCAGTTCCCTCGCCAGGCCCAAACTGCAACCGACCAGAATGCCAGTAAGTTTTTTCAGTCGTGTTAAGACGCCATGGAGACCGTCAAACATGTTATCAGTATTCTTATTATCATTTTATACCAATCCTGCGGTGGGGGCATTTTCCTTTCCTTTCTTCGTGCCTTTATATTCCTTATATACTATTTGTAAAGTCTTCTAATCAGTTGCTTTGCTTATTTGAATTTTACAGTACATTTATTAACCCATTATGGCCGTAATTTTGGTCGTAATTTGAAACACTTGAAGGACTCTTCAATGGAACAAAGTTGTGCAAAAAAGTTATCCATTGGATAAAACGACGATCAGAAAGTTTTCTTAGCAACAAATTGAACCCCCCTTAATCCCACACGCGGTATTCGCCCGTGCGAGCAGGCTGGCACACGCACGGGCGGCGCAGCCTGCTCACAGGCTGATATCCAGGCTGTTTGTATTTGCTATACTTCACCCGCTTTCAGTGACCTTCAGTGTTACGTGCATAGCGGCTTTCTATCTCTATCCATCTTTCGACGTGCTAAACAAACAACACGGATTGAAATCAGCCAATCACAGCCCACTAGCATGACTCTCTGAACTTATGGGCTCATTTGCATGAAAGACGATGTTGAAAGATGAATGTAGAAAGATAACTATGCACATAACCCTGAAAGCGGTTGTCAAATTGGACGTTAATCCGATTGATTTTTCTTTTTGTTTCAGACGAGCCCAGGGCTCATGAGTGAGCGGCTAATTGAACTCATGGCCACTATCCGGGCACCAGTCCGGCGCGACTGGAAGGAAATGAGAAGAACGTTCAGGGTACGTGAAAACTATTTTCTTACCACAATGCAGTATACATGTATTGTACACTGCATCCACGAGCAAGTACATGCCTGATGAGCAAAACGCCACTAAAAAAAAGCCCGAAGGGCAACCTGGAAAATACTTTTACTATGCCCCTATATAAATCAGTACGGGTCCTGGAAAACCTGAAAAGTCCTGTAATTTTATTGTGGCACTTTCCAGGACTAGAAAGTTCTGGAAAAAGACAACTGGTCCTGGAGAGTTCTGGAAATCTGTTAAACTCAAGTAACAACTGAACTCTCAGAACTAACATTGTAAGAAATGTACAGACAGGAAGGATAAATAATATTGAGATCTTGGGAGTGAAAGGGATAATGTGAATTTTAGAGTCATGGAAAAATCAATCAAAGTCCTGGAAACGTCCTGGAAAATTGTTTGTGAAAAAGGGTACGAACCCTGTATATTGATCGTCGACGTCGTTCTTGTTGTTGTTTTGACAGAGGATTGTACTGACGACTCTTTTTTTCCACAGGGTTTGGACAAAAGCGGCACCGGTTACTGCTCACTTCTCGAGTTCAGGCAGATGATGAGAAGGTTCAAGATCGACTTAAACGAGGAGGAGTTTTTCCACCTCTTCTCGTTTTACGATAAAAACATGACGGGGAAGATTTCTTACAATGACTTCCTCAGAGCACATTTAGAGTAAAGCAGGTTCACGTGACGAAAGACGTTGAAGAGCTTGGAGGAACAATAACAGCACGCATAAACGATTTAGTCCAGTGCAGAAGTTTCAATTTGTTGTTACGGTTGTTATGTCATTTACCAAAACGTAAAATTTCTCCGATATTTTTAATAATTATTGTATAAATCTCATGGTGTAAAAAAGAAAACTTAAAGAAATAATTTTAAAGGAGTGATCAGTTCAGGATGATCTAAACAGCCAGTTGTAAATTAGACATTTTATTGTCAAAATGTAAGTGTTATTAAACGTTGTAGGAATACTGCCTTTATCGTTATTTCGTCTCGTACTTGACATGACATTGTCATTTCAATAATATATTTCAGCATTCATAATAATTTAAACTGATGGCCGCAAGTTTATAAGTAACTTAAATTACTGTCACGGGTCACCCTCATTAAATAAAGTATTACCTACCTACCTCAGAAAGAAAAAAAAAACAATGTGGGATACACTGATTTCTAGCATGCAGTGTCTGGGTAGATTGGACGTGTAAGCCAAAGGGGCTTTGTTACGGATGTTAACAGATTTTTGAACAGCCATAATATATATTTGTATCGTAGGAAACCTAAAACTAATGATCAGTTTTTTTTTAAGTTGCTATATTAGAGCACTGAAACTGTTAACAAGCGTCTTTGGCTTGGATGGAAATGAATTTCAACTTGAAAAATTGAGGCTTAACTTTTCATGTTTTATCCGTGCGTCTTCCAAAAATCGATATTTATAGCTGTGATTTGATTTCTCTCCGAAAACAGATGTTCAAAGATAATGTTTTCCATGGGTTAGTTGCCTACTACTAATTTCCGAACAGTTAAAAACCAAACGTTCGCGAAATCTCCGTGACGTACCTATTTTACAGTGTGTAATATTCCAGCGTCTGTTTTGAGGTTTGGAGCGAGTTGAAAAAAACGTACAAGGGACTGGGAGTCACGTTTTTGAATTCAAGCGCTCGTGCACCAAAAACGGCTGAACTGCAGGCTGAGTAGTACGCTGGACTCTGCATTCAGTGGCCCGGTTCTAGCGTTGACCGGGGTCACTGTTTTGTGTTCTTGGGAAAGGCACCAAACTCTGACAGTACACCTCTCTACACAGGCCGCGGTTGTTCAAAGGTTAGTTTAAAACACGAAACGGCGAAATGGCGAAATGCCAAAATGACGAAATTTGCAAAATGATAAGATAAATACACGTAAATAATATAGTTTGGTTTCCCTTTGAACTTCGAGGCAGTTCTGTTTATATGTCTAGACTGAATTATTTCAAGGGAACATTTCAATCTTCTTGCCCAGGAATATAATGAATACTTGTCACTTATCACGACGCCAAATTGAACGTATTGCTGAAAGGTCGCAGCAAACCAGGATATTTTTTTCATTTAGTACTTGCCAAGTTGCCTGTCAGTATCTGCACTGCACTACAGAGCTACCGAAGGACTGATATAGACATCGAACGTTACTCCGTTTCTGTACAAAGAACGTTTGCCACTGATATCGTGCATAAACTTTATCGCGAAGTAGGTTCGGTTTTGTTAATCCATTTCTTGTGAATGTTGGAGCTCAAAGCATTACTTCTTAGCCGAGACTCGGTGGCAAATACGAGATAAAAAAATCATTTTCTTCTGATGTCTTAACGAAACGCCGACATCTCGATCAAGAATGTCCTAGGCATATCAAACAGCGCCCTGTTAACAGGGAGAGACTGGAATCCAAATTACCCATATGTTCGTGACGGGTCTACGTGACGGAGAATTTGTGATTGCAGTTTCTTTTATGTTTCGGGACTTATCTACAAGGATAAATTCGGCAACATATGAAAATTCCACTAGAACGGTAATATCGTATAACTTTGGCTTTTATCTTCAGTATCATTTCGTCATTTCGCCATTTCGCCATTTCGTGTTTTAAACACGCCCGTTAGTTAACGCTATCTACGCTGGATAGCGTAGCTTGTTTTGTCAGCAGTTATCTCAGTTAACTACTGACAATACAAGCTACGTTGTTGCATATATATGATGTGCAGTGGTGGATCTTAGGGAGGGTCCGACCGACTTTTCTCTGTTGGACGAATGTAAGGGCATGCCCCCCCCCCCCCCCCCCTGCTCCCCTGTCACCCCCAAAATATCACGATTTCATCCTCGTGTAAATAATGCCAAGTCTGCCTCTTCCCCAGGCGCCAATCGGCCAGACGGTTAAGGCGAGAAATAGGGAGCGCGAAAGCAGTGAGTGGAAAGGCTGTTACTTGCTGGACTTAACCGTTCTGAACAACTACAGACTCAAACTACAAGTAAAACTGTTACACTATCGATTTTTAGTTTCTTATCTTCTTTATTGACGTACCCAACGTTTAATGTTTACAAAGGTGCTAGCAATCGAAATACACAACACTACGGTATATGGCTCAAATGCTGATGGTGCCTACACGATAATTCTGGAAAAGATAATACTGAGAAAAGAAAGCCAAAATTTCTAACTCCGCAAAACACGCTCTTGATTGATATCAAGCGTTACACAGTGATTCAGTACAGTAAGACACTTCACAGCCAAAATCTTCACAGTCTTTCTTTGACTGGTTATAATACTCCATGTCTGCGCACTGAAGTATATATCCCATTCCTGTTGCTGTCATACATATGGGACTCTCTTGTTTGCATACTTTCTCCTTTTTGACACAGGTCTCTTTGCTTCCGGCCAAACAAGAGTAACACTTGAATTCCTCTGTAAATAGAAATAAGGATAATGAGTAATGGTGGATTTCCACTGACTTGTAATTTTTTACGTGCGTGAAACTTTAGAGACAATGTATGAACGACTTGCGTACACGTTTACGCAAGTCGTTCAAACATTGTCTCTAAAGTTTCACGCACGTAAACGCACGTAAAAAAAATATGAGTCATGAAGCGATGTTGTCCTGTACACAATTATACCTAAATTTTCCCTAAAAGGTAAAATGCGCCTCGGACCAAAGTATCTCATGCCGCCGGAGCTTATCTCAGTTTCTGTTGCATTAATCGACTAGGAGTACTTCTACTTCCCCTGGATAGGATACTAAGTCGATCGCTGCCCCACCCGCCACCTCCTTAGAATAAAATTTGCTGGTACCCATTTATACACCTGATACACCTGGTGGGTAGAGAGAGGCGCTGCGAGAGTAAAGTGTCAGTTTCAAGAAAACAACCCGGACCACTCGAATTGGAGTCCAGCGCACCAACCATTAGGCCACCATGCCTTCTTTGCTTATTTCTTCCAGCAAATTATTTGCGTGTACGTAACCACACTTACACAGAATAAATACTTTTCAGTGACGGGAGATCTACAAAGAATTAAACATTTACATTCACTCTATCGCACCTCTAAACATCCCGACTCCGAGTTGTTCAATAACCCCGCATATAGCTCCTAGGAGGAGCATAGGGCATAAAGTCACGCAATTCAAAACCATTTTGGGCTAATCTAGCATTAATCTTTTGTCAATCCCACCCAATTTGGCGCATTCCCTGTCCCGCTTATCGTTTCCAGCTCAATTTGGGGCGGCACCGTTTCTTCTTCCCAAAAAATTAAATATATGAAAGATTTTACAAATGCGATGCTTAGTCAAACCTTAACACCACCTGACGATGTTTTTTTAGCCTCCCTTAACATGAAAAAGTTGAAGACGTTTCTCAGTACTTTCAAAATATCGCCGCTTTATTAAGTGAATTTGAACACATAGGGCTATGAATTGTATTTACCTTCTCTCACTTGTGGTTCTTTTACCAGCTCTTCACGTGCATGAGCCCAGAAGCTTGGAAGCCTTCTGTACACTGCGTAAAAAATAAATAAGTGTTTGTTCTACGCTGTAGAAAATCGCAACTTTGCATTTCTAACGAATGATATATATCTAATTTCAACATGTACCTAAGTTGCTGACTCGTCCCCACTCGTCTTCATATAGCACCCGTCTCTCCTTGCGCTGTATGAAGACGGCCGGGGACGAGTCAGCCTCTTTTGGACTGTGGATCTGTGAACCTGCTGACAGTTTCGTGACGCTGAGGTTATGAAATCAAGGTGTATGCCTTTGAAAACGCAACTCGATCATCTTGAATTCCTTCAAAGCGGTTTCAGTCTTTAATATATTTAGTAATTTTTGGTGTTGATTATTTTCTAGTTTACCACTGCATTTTAAAGTTGCCTTGTCCCTAGTGGACAGAGGAATAGTTAGTTGATGTGATCGAGGATCTTGGACACTAGTTTTTGTTCTTTCTTTTTAAGTATATTCACAGAAATTACCTTTGGCTTGTACAATTCCAATAGTGAGCACAATCAGCAAGCACGTCCTCAGATACATTGTTTCTTGTCTTTACGCTTAACCTAAAATTAAAGCAGAAAGTTTCACGTCTATTACATGTAGGCTTTGGCGGATTGTGCTCCTGAAAGTGGCATAATATGCTACTAGCAGTGCTCGAAATTTTGCCAAAATTATGCTCCTGATTTCCGAAATTATGCTCACAAAATGACGTAGATTCTGTACATAGAGGCGCGCAATAACGACACGAAATTATGATGTTTTTCAAATAACTGTTGTTGTAAATTTATTTGTGTTTTATGGCAGTGTGTCTCGCCCGTCAGCTGTCTAAATTAGCTGCTCGAAGTCAATACGACTATTAGGGTAGCTAAAACACGCATTGCAAGAACATACTCCCTAAATTTAATTTATTTCTGTAGAAAATACACTATATTTACTAAATTTTATGAATTTATGCTGTAAAAAGTGCTTAAATTTGCTAATTTTACCGTGGCAGTGCTCGTTTAAAAAGTTATGCTTTTTTGCTCCAATTATGCCAAAAATTATGCTAGCACAATCTGCCAAAGCCTAATTACACGGCTCTTTTGTAACACATGTTCCACATTCTTCACAATAAAAAGTTTGCAAGAAGGGAGCTCTTATTGAGTCAATGAAATTATACCAAAGTGCAAATTTCTAATCTAGAGTTCGAAGGTAGAATCTTTTTGTGACTTCGTGGCACCTGATTTGATAAATTACTAACAAATTTTAAAAATGCTATATAGTCTAATTATGTTACGAAGTCTTAAGCCAAAAATTGCTAAAATCCTTACAAAAAATTAAACCCAAACGTTTCGGGCTTGGCCCTACATCAGTGCCTGAAACGTTCGGAGTACTTCAGGTTTTTTTGGTAAACATTTTGACACTCAGACAAGGAAATATTCTCTTGCACTTGAATATGTAACATTTTTAAATTCGTCAAATTTCTTATCTGCCCATCACAAAGACGTTTGAATTGAGCGACAAAAAAGACACAATTTAACCAAAGTTCGAGTAGTCGCACGGTTTTATCCTCGGAGAGGTGCGATTTACAACTCATAAAAAAAAAAATAACTACCGGTAATCTTTTTCCAAAACTATTGATGACAGCAACAAAGCCCGTTTAAAATGTCAGTTTAATAGTCATTATTAAATTCTCAACCTCGGATATTGCATTTCTAGCTTTCTGATTGGTTTACTGAATCCCGGTTATCAGCTCATATACCTATGTTTGACCTTATATGGGAAATGAGTGCGACAAGTGCCGCTTAGCGTAAAATTTTTCTGCCGGAAGCGACAGTTCCATCAAAAAATGGTTTTAAACAGCAAATTTGGCGAGTTTTATGAAAAAGAAATAATTAGCGGTGCCTACAAAAACCACAGAAATGCCATGCATAGTAAATGTAACTACGCAAAGCAAAAGGATATTTGGGAAAAGTTTAATTAATAATGCTTTTAAACGCACAACAAGAGCGAGTGAATAAAGTAGAAAAACAGCAAATAATTTACGAAAGAACGGCAAACTGACAGAGTTCCATTCAGTGTACTAGGCTCAGCACTTCTGTAAAGTTTGTTACCTTTCAATCTTGGTTTTGTCCTTTTATACTTCAATAAACCTGTTCCACTTTGAGCTCAATTTCGCTTCAAATAATATAGCAGTCTTGATGACAGCCGTGGAGCCGTAAAGAGGTACAATGTAAACATTTGCTTCGTTCGACTTGCACAAGACTTGTAGTTTCCAGAAAAGCTTTTGCTTCGGATCTTCTCGTAAATCTTAACTGTTGTCACAATTTTCAGGATATTTAGACGACTTTAGAGGAGATTGTTCTAGGAAAATCTTGGGAAGAAAACTCTCTCGCTCGCTTTCCTCGTATGTTTTTTTCAACTCAAGAAGTGAACACCGCGCCGGAAATTTTCGCGCCTCCTCATACTATCACTTTGTTAACATCAAAATAAAATGTCCAGTCGATTTAAACTTGAGAAGAAAATAAAACAAAACATTCCATTCGCCCTTGTTGGATACGAGTCGTTATAGCCCGTTGGCTATTTACCACCTCGTATCCTCGGAATAATTGTTAAGTACTAGCCGCCTAACCAATCGGAATTAGGTTGCTATATCAGGCCTAAGTTTCTTCGAATATTAAGTGCTGCCCTTGAACAAACAATTTTGAATAAGCGACGGGTTGTTGAGTTTAGAGGTGTGGCGATTGTTTGAAGGCGGTGAGATCAGGCTTTTCAGTGCAACCTGTTTTTTAATCGGGCGTGGCCGATTTAAGGTTTACCCTTTGGTCGTCCTAGAGCGTAGTCTCCTGGCGCGGCCAAAAAGACGGGGATAGCTCGGGGTTGCTACAAAACCGCTACGGGTGACGCATACCGCAATGGTTTTCATTTTAGTTTTGACAGGAAATCGTTGCAGGCACACTTGGTCGACTTTTGGGTTAATGTGTAATCAGGTTGTGTTTTTTTGCTTCGGCGGAAGGACAGAGAAAAAAGCTTACGGGGCAAAGTACAGTATGGGGCCCAGTTCTCGGCCACTTTTGACGTAAACTTGTATTTCTTACCTCAGAAGAATCGCAGGAACTTAAAATTTCTCCCAGAGCTAGCTACATTATTCAGCTTTTTGGTGTAAAGCTATCGACCGGTCAAAAATTAATTTGCCCGAGCAATAATAAAAATAAAAGCTCCATTTGTGGGCCCAGTTCTCGGCCACCTTGGCCCAGTTCTCGGCCACTTTTGACGTAAACTTGTATTTCTTACCTCAGAAGAACCGCAGGAACTTGAAATTTCTCCCAGAGCTAGCTACATTATTCAGCTTTTTGTTGTAAAGCTATCGATTGGTCAAAAATTAATTTGCCCGAGCAATAATAAAAATAAAAGCTCCATTTGTGGGCCCAGTTCTCGGCCACCTTGGCCCAGTTCTCGGCCACTTTTGACGTAAACTTGTATTTCTTACCTCAGAAGAACTGCAGGAACTTGAAATTTCTCCCAGAGCTAGCTACATTATTCAGCTTTTTGGTGTAAAGCTATCGACCGGTCAAAAATTAATTTGCCCGAGCAATAATAAAAATAAAAGCTCCATTTGTGGGCCCAGTTCTCGGCCACCTTGGCCCAGTTCTCGGCCACTTTTGACGTAAACTTGTATTTCTTACCTCAGAAGAATCGCAGGAACTTGAAATTTCTCCCAGAGCTAGCTACATTATTCAGCTTTTTGTTGTAAAGCTATCGATTGGTCAAAAATTAATTTGCCCGAGCAATAATAAAAATAAAAGCTCCATTTGTGGGCCCAGTTCTCGGCCACCTTGGCCCAGTTCTCGGCCACTTTTGACGTAAACTTGTATTTCTTACCTCAGAAGAACTGCAGGAACTTGAAATTTCTCCCAGAGCTAGCTACATTATTCAGCTTTTTGGTGTAAAGCTATCGACCGGTCAAAAATTAATTTGCCCGAGCAATAATAAAAATAAAAGCTCCATTTGTGGGCCCAGTTCTCGGCAACCTTGGCCCAGTTCTCGGCCACTAAAAAGCTTGTCCGTAATTATCTGTAAAAAATGCTCAATTAATTTTCACAGTCATAAAATCACTCTGTAAACCTATTTATACTATATCGATCCCAAATTATTTTTATGATGCTTTGTTTTACTTTAGAAAAGAAGGATTTTAACGCGCCTAGTTGCCTATGTGCAGGTTCTGGCAAAACCGCATTGTGTGACCCGTGCATTTAGATGGTTTATTTTGCAGTGAAAAGGTCTTGAAAGATTTAGGTGTTGTAGAAATAATAGACAAGACAAGAGTCAGCTCAAAACTTAGAGATAAGATTGAACTTTATTTTTAAAACATTTATTTCTTTCATTCTGGCAGCAGCAGATGAAATTATATTAAAAACCAAGCGCTAAGCTGTGATAGCGAGCAGGGTGGCCGAGAACTGGCAAATACGCAAACGTCGCAAGAAAAAATTTCGAAGTAAATTAAGACCAAAAAATACAACGGTTCAACGAAAAGTTAACTAAAGCAGAAAGCTGAATTATTCTACGTTTCACATGCCAAAAATTAGCTCGTATGGTGGGGGCTTTTGGATAAAATACGAATTTAACTACATCCATGAATTTGGAGCCGTAAACAAACAACTTTTTTGGGAATGCAAATTCACCTACCTCCGCGTAAACTCGACGTGTGAGCTTTCTATATCGAATTGAACGATCAAACTCAAGATACTTAAAGCACATGAATCAGTCTATCGTTTGAAGGAAATCCCTTTTTCTTTTGATTCAACTGGAGTGTGAAAAAACGCGTTAAACACAAAGTGGCCGAGAACTGGGCCCCATACTGTACTGATATTCACCATTGTGAAATTGCACTTACTTTGACAAGTTAAAGTTATTTTTGTAAATGAAAAAGGTAACGTCATTGATGTCACGCAGTGTTTTTTTTTTTTTAGCAAACTAGATGGTTTGCTGGTTTCTGACTATGAATGGGGGTGTGATCTTGCGGTATATTTTTTGAGCCTGACTCCGCCGTAAAACTTTTTTTTTATTTAGCAAGAACTGTGTCGATTTTCATTTCTGAACAATTGGTCGTCAAGTCGTTTGTCACAAAGAGTAGAATGTTTGTACAGCATGTTTTGGAATTATTTTAGATTTGGTTAGTAAGACGCTTCTGAAGACCTGAGCAAAACATTGGGAATGTACAGTATTAATAGGAACTTGAATGGAATTTTTCACAAGTTGGATAAAGGTATCAACTGAAAAAAATGGAATTCAAAATGAGAACTTGGATTTTGTTGTAATTAAATTTTATCGCGGATTGGATGCATAATATCACGGCTTTGAAAGTCTTCAAATAATTAGAAAGGTTCCTTTCTTCCTTTTGATCTTATTGTTATTTTCATGTATTGATTATTCGAAAGTGGTTTTCGTTGATACGAAAAAAAAAAAACGGGTTTTCACTGAATTGCTTGAAGTATTTTTAGACGTGATAATATTGGCTTAATCAAATTACATTGTGCACGAAATATTTGTTATTCTTTTGTCTTGAAACTTTGAGGAAATTGAAATTTTTGTTTGACAGTAGTGTATGAAAGGCATTTTATAGAACTGAATAAAAAATTAGAAACTTTGATAAAGGTTATTTCAAAGATATATTTTGCCTGATTTTGAAGGGTTTCAGGAGTTTTAAAGAGTGCTGGTAAACGGCTGTATGTTGTTTGTGATTACGGATCTTATTTAGTTTCGAACGCTCTAATTTTTGAAAGGTTAAAACAGGTTAAAACAGGTTAAAACCGGGCGGTTTCATGAGTTTTTTGGGTAGAAAGGTACGGTGGTGGTCAAAAAAAAATGTTTAGAAAGGAATGACTGTAGTAGCACGTAAGTCGGAGGTTTGCGTGAGTCACGGGGTATAGTATGCGTGAGCTGGATTTCCGGCGTCACAACGGCATGTTTTGTTTACTGAAAGATACACTCGACGTTTAGTTAGCTTAGTCGGCTTGGGAAACTATTTTAAAAATGAATGTTGTAATAGTTAATTAATAGTAATCTAGAATTAACCCACTCTCGATTGGAGTCTGTTCTGGATTCGCGCTACCTTTTCGCCGCGAAGGAATTTTGTAAAATTTCGCTAGTGGAAAGAGGTACTGTAAGAACAGTATCAATAACTCAAAAGGAGGAACTTCTTTGTAGCTCTGAATTAAGACGTATGATAAAATTTTAGAATAAGAAACTTTCGATATATGGTTTTCATATTGTTTTTGTCAATTTCCTTTTGTGGCAGATTTTTTGAGAATCAGCTTTTCTTTCGTGTGATGACAGACACAGGACAGAACGAGAGGTGGATGAGAAAGATGCCGAAGATGAATATATAGGCACCGAAAAACGACAAGAACCGTCAAGGACTTATCTTTAGAGGGCGGGGAGTTTTGGCATACTGTATTTTGAGGACTGGACTGGACTAGTAAAACGCGGACTAGTAAAACGCGGAATTGTAAAACGCGGAATTGTAAAACGCGGACTAGTATAACGCGGACTAGTAAAACGCGGACTTGTAAGACGCGGACTAGTAAAACGCGGACTCAGGTAAAACGCGGACTTTTAAAAGGCGGACTAGTAAAACGCGGACTAGTAAAACGCGGACTTGTAAAACGCGGACTTGTAAAACGAGGGCTTGTTAAGCACGGACTTGTAGAGCGCGGACTTGTAAAACAAGCGCTTGTAAATCGGATAAAACTAAACGGTTTAGCGAGCGAAACAATTTGTGTTTGAAGCTCTTGTGTGTTTCTTCGACGGCATATTTCTAGCTTTTTTGAGCACTCTATGGTCTGTTTTAGCGTGGAGATGTTTTTGCAGTATAGCACATGTTCGTTCTGCAAATCCCTACTAAAACAACGGGATTGATGCTATGAGTTGTGTGCATATGTTTCTTTCTTTCCACTACTTGACGTCTGTTGAGTGCAGTCGTTTTTATTGCTCGCACGAGGTAGAACGGGGCCCGTCCAGAAATCAACAGTCAATCGTAAATAAAGGTGACGGGCCTACACGACTCCTACGTTCGTGACATTAGAATATTTGCCGTTAAATGTTTAAATTCGGTCTTTCGACCTTATTTGCTTCTGACTTCTTTCTGAGGGTACTGTTTTAATTTGGGGGCAGTATGTGGTAAATAAAGGTGACGGGCCTACACGACTCCTACGTTCGTGACATTAGAACATTTGCCGTTATATGTTCAAATTCGGTCTTTCGGCCTTATTTGCTTCTGACTTCTTTCTGAGGTTACTGTTTTTTTGAGACATTATGTATTGAAGAGAGCCGTAAGATGATTGTGGCCAAGGAATTCGAAGTGTCTAGAGGCGTTTTACAAGTCCGCGTTTTACTAGTCCGCGTTTTACTAGTCCAGTCCAGTCTACAAGTTAAAGACACATCAAGACCACCCCACTGTGAATTGCCATAGCACAGACAAAATTATAGTCAATATCTTATGTGTTTTTAAGAGAATTACATAAGAACCAAGGCATGTCTTGTCTTGCCTTACATTGACATGCAATAATTTGGAAATACTAAGCTCGTAACAGTTTAAGACAGAATCCATCAGGAATTTGAGTAACATTAATTTTAGTTACGCAAAAATTGAGCACCAGAATAATTTAAATCCTTGTGTTCTTTCATACCTTGTTAAAGGCTTGACATGTGATAACACCAACATAACACCAACAACAGTTCTTTATCAGTGGGGATTGAAGAAAAAAATGGAAACATCATCACACAGTTGACCCCCATGCAAAAACACTCCAGGATGTCACGGGGCTGTTTGGTGTCCGTCTGCCAATTTCTAACTTCAAATTCCAATGTTAAATTCACATTAAATTTTCAATATTTCTTAGTTGTCTAAATTTTACTAATTCTTTTAAAAAAACTATCACCTGCCAAACATCCCCAAAAATCACTCAAAAAATTACAAAATACCGCAATACATAGATACATGGGATGAGTGAAGTTTCCTTGGATTCCTTGAAACACCAACAAGATATTTCCGTTTAAGGTGGCTGATAATGGGTTTCAGTATTTCCCAGTCCTTATACTTTGGTTCAGGACTAAAAGCCTTCATCAATTGCTATTACAGTAATGGTATGAAACAAATGTTCAATCATTCATCAACAAGTTGTGATCATTTTCTTGACAATAGTAGTTCCCCGGTAAACAGTTGTAGTACTGTCCCATCAAAGTGCAATGCCTGGAAAATACCGAAAAGCACACGACCTTCAGGTGAAACCGCACCTTACAGTATTACCAATACACTGCACTTTGCTAAGTCTTAAAACTTTACATTGTCTATTCGTCTACTTCAATCGTTTATTTGTATTGTGTGAGATACATTTATAAATTGAAACCATCATGTCTTTAAGTAATAATGCAATCTCGACAACGTTCTAGATATTATATTATGCACACTAATACAGCTCATGCAAGCCCTGTGACTTACACAAACACAGTCGGACTGAGTGCTTAACTTAAGTAACTGCTTCGTGGTTTCTGCTGTACTGAACCCTGCCTTTCAAGGCAAAGCGCCCGATTTTAAGCTTCTCAAGCTTCTCAATGTTCTTGTTTTTAAAGATCTGAGGCCATAGGAATAAATTAATTTTGCAAAGTTAAAACATGAGTGACTCAAATAAGTTTCGACAAGCCATCAAGTCAGGAAAGTGCATCCACGGCCATATTATAGAGTTTTACAAAGACGTCGAAATCGTTTTGTCTTCTTTATACGGTATTCAACCCTTCAAAATAAGAATAGAAACTGTTTTTGCGCCAAATATTAGCATACATTAGCATTCAAAAAAAGGATACAAACGGTTTTTGCCCCAAATATAAGCATACATTGGCATTCAAAATTACCATGCAAACGGTTTTTGCGCCAAATATTACAAGCCCGGCCCAAACGAGCAAAGTTTGATACAAGAAAACTAGCTATAGAGTAGTACAACTACCCCGGGATATTGGCGTTTTCCGTACTTTGCTTTTTAATTGTTTCAATTTTTTTCTACTACACGAAATATCGTTACGCACTGTAAAAAAACAACAGTAGGTACTTAAGTTAAGTGTAATTTGTTTCTTGGGCGAAAAAAATTGTGTTTTACACCAAAAACCAAGATGAGTACACTAGCTAGCGTTCTAAAGCGCCATGGTAATCTTTTTAGAGATTCCGGATTGCTTTGGTTAACTCGATCAAGAAAGCAATTTGACTGTTAGCAGGAACTGTAAGAGCAAGTAGGCGGTACTAATTTTCAACTGAAATGTAATAAAATTTCGGATTCTTTGCAATCCAGAATTGCAGTAACCAATGTGGTACCATTATAGGAACCTAACTTCTCATTTCAGGCAAGGTATTTAACACCCGAGAAAACACTTGGCTTACCTTGGTCGTTTGGTCTAACAAGAATGAACAAACAGCGGACACAGTGCGTCTCGGCAGAACTTTGAGAACTGAATAGACAATTGTGTACGCTGCCTAATAAGTGCCGTTTCACTTGTAAAGATATTCTTTAGAACACTAATGAGTAATGTAGTACTATGGCCAACAAAGAGCATCTTGCAAACAAAATTAGCATACAAATGATTTTTGCGCCAAAATACTACAAGCCCAAATATACAACGTTTGGGACAAGAAAACTGAAATCGTACAACTACGCCGGGATTTTGGCTTTTCCGTACTTTGCCACTAACTTGTTCATTTTAGTTCTTTTTTCTGCTGCAGGAGCTATCGATACCCACTAAAGATCACTAAAAGAAATGAACGGTGGGTACTTATTAAGTGTGGTTGGATTCTTGGGCGAAAAATTGTGTTTTGCACCAAAAACCAAGCTGAATACACTAGCTAGTTATCTTAAGCACCAAGGCTATCTTTTTAAAGATTCCGCATTGGTCAGGTTAATTTGACTGCTAGCGGAAACTATTCTGCGGACGGGTACTAATTTTCAAAAACATCTCATACAATTTCTTTGCAATCCGGCATTGTAGGAACTACAGAACTACTTCATATTTCAAGCAAAGTATCAAAAACATTTTGCTTACCCTGGTGGTTTGTGTGGTCTATGAATACACAGTGCCGTTGGCAGAACCTTCAGAACTGAATAGACAATTGTGTACGCTGGCTAATAAGTAACGTTTCTTCTTTAGAATTGTAATGAACAATAAAGCTGGATTTGCATAGCTTATATATAACAGGAGGACAAAACGGGGTTAAAACAAAGCTTTTCCACACAAAAGCTGTTCTTCATGCACTTCCCAGCTCACTGAGAAAACGCACGATTTCTAACGAACGAGTCATCAGATTTTCATGAAATTTTACATGTTATACTTTATTAAGCAAGAAAACTGCTTACAAAAAAAGCCAGCCAGTTGGGTTCAATGTTTTTTCTCAGCCAGCTGGAAAGTGCATGCAGAACAGCTTTTCTGTGGAACAGCTTCGTTTTGTCCGCCTGTATATAAGATCTTGCAAGCAAAGCCAGACAACTTAAATGACTCTAAAAAAACCAATTGCAACAACAGTAAACAAATATATCATCATCTCCTTCCCGATCGGCAAAAAGTTGTTACATCGGGTTGCATAACTCTTTAAATACGCGCCGAACTGGAGCTCAAATGCTTTGAATAAGGGTTGCATTGTTGTGTAGAGGTGCTGCGGCCATTTATTGAAGACAGCGATAATTTATATATTTTTTTCAGGATCAGGAGGCCATGGTGAATAAGTTAACTTTACAATAAGCTTCTCGAGATAATTCCGCCATCGAGTCAATTATAAATTCACCGCCATATTTCAGGGCTTGTCCCTTGGGTTTGTCCTAAATAATAACTTGGAGCTGTGATTATTCCATCCTCGGAGACCCAGGGGCAGTTAGTGGGGGCGGGGAAAAGTCTATACGGGCGAAAAAAAAAATCGGCGAAGAAAAGTCAAGAACGAAAATAATAGGGGCTATTATTTTCGTTCTTGACTTTTCTTCGCCGATTTTTTTTTTTTCGCCCGTATAGACTTTTCCCCGCCCCCACTAACTGCCCCTGGGTCTCCGAGGATGTGATTATTCTTTCTTAGAAAGATTAACATGATGCAACCCCTTTGGTGGCGCTCTACCCTTCAGAGTGGTTTTGGCGCCAAAATATTACAAGCCAAAATGAACAGCGTGTGGGCAAAAACTAGAATCTTACACTTAACCGAGAATTTGGCTTCTCCTTCTTTATTATAATATAAGATGACAATATTAATATTTTCCCTGTTGGATGAAATATCAAATAGGCACTGATATCAAATGTTAATTGTAAGGTATGATTGGATTCTTGTACAAAGACAAATTGTGTTATCTTTCCAAAAAACAAAAGCAACGTACAAGAGAAGCTTTAGCATTTGATTTTTGATTAATTTTTAGCTCCGATCTTTCTAAGGTTCCTTACTTTCGCTTATTCGATCTTTTTTGTAAGGTAAGGTATCTAAAATCTAAGAAAACATTTCGCTTACCTTGGTCTATTGGTCTGACTAGTTTGTCGAGTGAGCAACGTTCTGTTGAGAGAGCCTTTGCAACTGAATGATAAATTGTGTTTTAAGGCTTAATAAGTAGTCCAATGAACAATAAAGCACTGAAAAGGCTTGATGAAGGTAACACAAATTTGCAGGTGAATAGAAAGGAACTTGCAAACAAAGATGGACAAAGGAGCAAGACTTTAACAACTTTTATATTAAACAACCAATTAAAAATACGGAATTTAAAAACAGTTAGTGGGATGTACGATATTGTAACGTAGTATTGTAAATTGAACATCGTGATAACAGTCTCTCCCTTGCCCTGCTTAGCTGAACATACGTCAAAATTAAAGGCTATATTTCCTTGAAAATATATACATGTCACGCTCCCGAGCAGACACTTGATCTGTTCCTAGGAGACTAATCTGTAGGATTGTAATGTAAAAATTGGTTTTATTTTTCTTTCTATGGATTCATTCCATAGCAGATGTTCTGTACCGTCATTATCTCTCGATCCGTTCCTAGGAAACTTATCACTAAGAATGTAATGTACAAATGGCGGCTCTTTTTGTAAGACCAATCGAATAATTATGTTTTTTTGCCACATGATTTTCATTGTTCCTGTTGTTTTCTCTTTTGTTTTCTCAGTGATGCCTGTTACGCCTTCCGAGAAGTGCGTTACGCCCCAGATAATGATCAGATGTTTTGAAGTAGTGACCGTAGTATTGTAAATTGAACATCATAATAACACACACTCTCTCTCTTGCACTGCTTAGCTGGACCTTTAAGTCAAAATTAAAGGTTATATTCCCTTGATAAGATATATATTCCACGCTCCCGAGCAGACCCTCGATCTGTTCCTAGGAGACTAATCTGTAGGAATGTAATGTTAAAATTGGTTTTGAGAGCCGTTTAAAAGCAATTTATTCTCTTGATAAGTACTCATTCCATAGAAGATGTTCTGCACCGTTATTTTCTCTTGATTCGTTCCTAGAAAACTAATCACTAAGGCTACGTTTACACGGGACCGGACCAGAACCTTTCCGAACCGGACCAGACCGGATCGCCTTCTGTTTACATGGAACCGTTTGGAACCGATCCAGGTGTTTACATAGGGCCGTTCTGGAACCGGGCCGGAACAGATCCATAACTGGACCTGCTATTCCTTGACTCTGAAGATGACTCCCGCTCAGGTTATCGAAACGTCAGTCACCAACAACAGTTCTTTTCAGAACTACTCTCACTCGGCCGCACGATCACACTATACGAACAACTTATACATTCAGTTCAGTCATTATTTTAGCAGATTCAATTATTGCACTTGCAATATTGTAGAGGGGGGAGGGGGGTTGTTAGGTAAATATTTCTAGTGAAGGAGGGTTCATCATATATTAAAGCAACTATCTGTCAAATTCACCAGCACCGCCACTACTCCCGGCCACAAGAAAACTAGTGGTCCTTAAGCTAAAGCGTACGTGATTGTCTTGTGTTTCGATTAAGCATGCTTTTGTGAGCAGTCGGTTTTGCATGAACCCGAATGAATAGATCTTTTATTTGATGTGAGTAAAACGTACTAATTAGCTCCTTGACATATTCCTTTGTCCAGAGCTGAATTTATCTTTTACAAATTGAATATTTTAACTTGCTTGGTCACCACTATGAAAGCACGTATAGAACATGGGATGCACGGAACATATTAACCAGTTAAACTGCAGGCGAGTTGAGTAAATGTAACCTTGAATATTTCAAAAAAACCTTCATATGAACATGGCTGCTGACATGTAAGTAAGGTGGAAATGGTCCTGTGAAATTTATTTCGGCATTCTTATATCAGACAATGAGCGATATGGTTTTGAATTCATTACAATCAAGTCAATTACTAGTTTACTTTACGGAACCAAGTAACTGGTGAAAGCGAGTTACTGGTAGTCGCGGGCATTACAACTAATATTTTATTAAAGCAAACCAGATAGCTAAAAGGCAGAACAGGTTCGACCGAACTCTTCTTAACAAAAACCCATACGGATTTCTGGTTCTAAGTAAACTGACTTCTGTAACTTAGCGAAATCACTCAAGTTTGAAGTCCAAAGCACGAAATTTTCTCTTCAAGCTTCTCGGCTGCATTTTGGTAATATTGAAAGAAGAAAACGAAAGGCAGGCAAAACTACCAAGGAAAGAAAACGAAATACCAAATGGGTGTTAACTGAAATAACAGCTAAATAGACATTAAAGTTGGCCAGCTAGGCCTAGTGTAAGATACCATACAGCTTATGCAAATGATTTGTATTATGCCCTGGCTTAAACACTGATCTGCACACACTTATTACTATCTGGTCTAATTTACCAGGTTTACGGTCTAAAAACATCAAACAAAACGTTGTCTTGTTTATATACTACGAACTGTCTAAATTATCGTCATTGATGAATATAATTTTGCGAAGATTGTTAAA
This sequence comes from Oculina patagonica, assembly GCF_052425735.1. NCBI lineage: Eukaryota > Metazoa > Cnidaria > Anthozoa > Scleractinia > Oculinidae > Oculina > Oculina patagonica. The sequence goes on from NC_135759.1 coordinate 26,776,330, forward strand.
AAATCTATCGAATTTAATACCTATTAGAAACCTGTTTGAAACGGGTAATTTTTTTTTATATAGATCACGAGAAGTGCTGGCCCACCAGGCACATCAGTCGGCTCTAGTTGAGGGTGCGTGGCATTTTTTCTACTTATCTACTATCTTTATTGATCGACTGCACGTTATAATTAATGTATTGCACTCGAACATTTTTCAGGTTGATATCAAGGCAAAGTTAAGCGATATGGAAGAATACACAGCCTGGTTAGAGCTACAGGCAGTTTCCAACGAAGAACTGAACGAAAGGAAAGGTCAGTAGTAATGGAATTTGGACACAGCAGAAGATGACACACAAGAAGGCATGCACAGTATCGACAAAAACCGCAACAATAAAAACAACAGCAGCAAACAGCAACAATAATTGCCCCCAATTGGTCTGTCAAAGACTAAACCCACTGACACGTTAGAAATTAAAGATTTTACTTACTTTCTATCACTGAACAGCAACTCTAGCATTAGGTTTTGCCACATCTAAATGCTGCTGCAAAAGAGGCAGACCTCGATCTCTCCATCTTTTTTGCTTGTTGCATTTTATTGTTTGTCTCCTCACAGAATGTAAGAATGAAGTTTAAATTCAGTGGAACCTGATTAAAAGACCATTGTTGGGCCATAAAATTGTGGTCGAATCAGAGATGTTCTTGAAATAAGAAAATGACCAACTGAGCATTCTTCGGGTCAAGACAATTGGTTAATTTAATATTAATGGGGTCGTAAGGCAGGGCTCTACTGTGTCATAAAAATTAAACGCTAAAGACTTTCAAAGACTGTTCCTGAATTACATCTCAAATCCGAAGTGTCCTTTTCAAGTCCCTTATCTAACCTTCTTTTGGTTTTTAACGTCTGACTAGCCTTTGAAGATTCCTTAAGAAAGACGATAAAGGATGGCGATTTTGACAAGATAAGCGCTCAACTTACGCCAAGAGCTTTGACAAAGTGTAATACAAACGCTTTGTTAATGGCCATGGAGGTAAGCAAATATGTTACACGCTGATAAGATAAATTAAACACCGTGGTAAATTCGAAAAGATGACGTTCGAGCCGGTTGCAAGTGAAGAAAAAAAAATAAAAATAAAAATAAAAGATAAAAAAAATAAATAAAAACCGCCGTCACACTGTGCTGGTGGTCTAGACATAAAAAAAATTGGTATATTTTAGGGGTCCGAAAAAGCTTGCGCCACACCCTTTAGGTCTCCTTGAGGGGTATAATTTAAATTGTCGGACGAGCATCCCCGTTTTTATTTATATGAGATACCCCGCTGGTTTTGGAAAATGTTTGCTTTCAATGGCGTACAACAACTATCAGCCCATTTCCTGTCTTCTGCTTATCCAATTTCTAACCCAAACACAGCGATTGGTTTCTTATTTCTTTGGACTTTTCTCTTCAGAGTGCAAAACTACGAAACTACTTAGCTACTTGACGAGGCTGTCAGGCCGGGTTGCTCGAAAGCCGGCCGATTAACGCTTATCCAGGATTAAAAGTTGATCAAGGGTTCAATTTCTCTTGCATGAAACTGAAAATATAAACAGAAAACTTCATTGAAAAGTAGAAAAACTGAAATCAAAATTTACGCTTATCATGGATTAAATTGATCGTGCTTTGAACAACCAGGCCCAGAACTTGCTTGTCGTGTCATAAATGTTGTGCGCACTGCTGTAGGGAGGTGCTAGGTCAAATGTTACAACGTATGTCCTTACCTTAAATGCTTTACTGCACCAGCTTATAAGCACTTCTGCTTTAAGTACAAATTGTATGTATCTCACGGTGCCTGTATTCCTGGTATATTCTGATCATGAACTGATCGCCTGCTTTCATCTGTTTGCAGACGAATTTCGAACTTCGCCGTCTAGCAAATAAGAAAGGACCAGACGAAGAAGACTTCACAAAGTTGGCTGCTTCGTTGGATGAGTTCATTTCTTGCCTTTTTGATCCTTTAAAATCTGGTGGACGTATTCGTGACGTTTTTTTGAAATCATCAATCGATAACGTCATAGATGCTGCGATAGAGTTCGAGCAAAAGAAAGTATGTTTCCACACTTTAAATTGAAATACACTGAAAATACATGCTGTTAGATTATTTA
>NC_135759.1:26778950-26795302 GCF_052425735.1 Oculina patagonica
AGTGCAGAATGCACTTTTGTGATGGTTTGGTGGGCTGTCGTCTTCTAAACCCCTAACGCGCTAATGTGTAAACTTTTAATCACCAATTAATTAATTAATATCAATTAATTAATTATTCCTTGCGGAGGGAGTGGGGGTGGGGAGCACCTGACCGTACCCCTAGGTAAAACCTGTACCACATCTACGTTTCTTTCATATGAAGATCTCAAAGTTATATATTTGTTTCAGAAAACCCTTTGCTCTCCTTGTGGTACTACTCGACGTTCTAGGGCAACGTACTTTACGCCAAACGCATGCGCAGTTTAGTCTACGTTATTTTCTGGAACTCTCAAGAACATCGCTTGTATTGCGTGTTTGCGGTAGGCTTCCTGCAGACTTCTTGGCGTCAAGTAAAAACCGCAAATTAGTTAAATTAGAATTTGAGACTTTCACAGCGCTTTCGTAAATCGTAATTAGGTATGCAAAAACTTGCACCGGGATTTTCGGCGTGAACACCTGATAACCAGGAAACAAATATCCTAAAAGATGTTTTTTGATTAGATTTGTTCTTTAGTTTTGAGAATCGTCTTTCGTGCAGTTTAAACCGTAACTTAATTAAATTAAACAAATGTCATCGATGTCGCCGTAAAACAAACAAAAAACAAGAGTTTCATGTTACGGCATTTTCAAGGAAAACAAAAGTATTTTGTTACAAATGAACAAAAGTGTCGTGTTACGTTTGCAAAGATTAACGTAAGGAACACCTGGGAAAGAATACAAGTAGCCTGTGAACAGTTTTTCCGAAAGTAAAGTAAAGCAAATAAACAGGAACATATATAAAACATCATACTTTCAATTGTTCCATATTGCATTCTGCACTTACCAAATCATCGAGATTTTTTAAGATGTGTACAAAATTAACTGAGAAATAGAAAAAAGAAAGCCCCTGGAACCAGGTTATTAATTAAATTTTCTTGTTTTGTATTCAAAAGAATCAATCGAATCGCATACACAACCAGAATTGGATGATTGGTCACCCAGAATTCAATGATTCATCATCTTTGGGTCTTTTTTAAAGTCTAAAGGAGAATTTCAAATACAACTGAACCTACAACTGTTTTGCCTTTCACTTATTAAAATGCATCCAGGGTAACTTTTCTATATCTATAGTGTTATGTGCTCACACCATTTACTGTCGGTGTTCAAATAACAATTATTAGAAACTTACAGTTGACCAAGCCATGACAGCAGGTGGGGAAACACTTTTTGGTGAATGATCTGATATCAGCCAAGGATGAGCGCCCTGAAAAGAACAAGTTACAAGCACAAGAGATAAGCTTTCTGCACAAACTCTGGATTCAGAATCTTGAGTGCAGCTTATCTTCAAGATCAATAGTTGGTCTGACTAATGACTTGACTTTAACTGTACCCCAAGTAACAGTCATTGTAATATTTTAACAATTTTTGTAATATATCGTTCAATTTGTTTTGCAGGCAACAAGTCAGAGGCAAAGAAAAGTTCTTAAGATATATGTAGGTGCTGAAAACTAACTTTAACTCTACCAACCTCAGTTTCTCTTTGCTCAAATCTGTCCAGGAAATCCAAGTAAGACACAAAGCCTTTATTGTATGGATCAATCTTGGCCATCAATTCATGAAACTGCTGCTGGCTCATACGGAAGCAGAAGCTTTCCAGCACACGTCTGAAGTCACGTTTGGTGACTCGCCCATCTTTATTCTGCAAAACAAGAAATAAAACGAAGCTGTTATCACACTGCATGTAGCACTATTTACAAAAGAAGCCAAAATTTGAAGGTATACTGGCCATCACACATTTCTAAAATTAAAACTACTAGACTGCACAGTCACTTACATCATCAAACACAAGAAATGCTTGTTTCACAGATGAAAAACTGTTCATGATCTTGGAGTGAAGTAGTTTCCATATGTCATCTGTAGTTGGCATTTGCTCTGCCTCACGGACTGGATTGTATCTGCAAATGCAAAGTCAAACAAGTCTAAATTATAAGACCAAACACATTTGCTTTCTTTTTCTAATAACTAGTAAACTCAAATGATAAACAGGTCCTAATATTTGAGTGGTCAACTTACTTGTGGCTGGGTTTGATTGGAATAGTTTGTCCATTTCCTTTCGTCACTGGCATCTGGAACTTTTCAAGGAACTGCTCATAAGATATCTTGTGATTGGCACGAATTCCACACCTGAAATTAATGAACAAAACAAAATTATTAAAGTCTTTTAGTGAACTACAGAAAATTTCTTACTCAGATGATAACATGCCAAAATAAATAGACACAGAAGGTAGGCTCAGAGCGCATTCCAAAGATGGATTGCATTAATTTAATGCAATCCATCTTTGGGATGCACTCTCAAATTGAACAACAACATTTATGTGATACGTCATGATCATTAGCCAATTAGACTGTTAGGATAATTGATAACTTGACAAAATTCTAGAAGGTTACATGTACCTGGGCAGTGGAGTGACTGCTGGAATCCCATCCGGGAAGAGAATTAGTTAAATGCAAAAATAACCACACATCTTTATTTACTATTAAACATTTATTGTACCGGGCCCAGTTGTTCAAAAGGAGGATAATGCAATTCATCGGATAAATCACTATCCAGTGGATAGCATAGAATGCAGGGTTGTAGCTAAGAAATTTGTCTGCCGGTTAGCTTCACAATTGAGGCGACTAAAGAAGGCGCGAAGTGCGTTCTGTTGTCGGCAGAGCCGACGTGGGGGTAGATATGGGAGGGGGTCGCCCCTCCCATCGAGTGTTCGCCAGCCAAAATTCAGCCGACGATGACCTCTTTCCCAGCCGGCGAATTTCGCCAGCAGCCGGCGCTTAGCGACAACCCTGAGAATGTTTATCCACCCTTTGAACAACCCATTTCTAATAGCTCAGTAATTTTGTTTTTCATACCTATCCATTAGCTCCACAAACAACTTGTCCGACATGGGAAAGGCAAAGTTGAATAACACTCTTTTAAGCTCGTCCAAGGTAATAAATCCATCTCCACGTCTGTCAAATGCCACAAAGGCACGGCTAATGTTGCCATGATTTTCAATCATCTGAAAAAAAGAATTTAAAATTAGGTCATCTAACCAGCTACAGCCATGTTAGTCAGTACGTTTTGTGTTTATTTTTTTTAACATCCAGGAGCGTCCACTATTGACAGCCAGCTCCTAGATGGAGACTGCTCCCATGGCTGGGAAATCCTGGCAACCCAGCCATGAGCCCCCATGCAGAAGGAGAGACAGCCATCCATCACACTGATTAAACAGTGGAAAAAGAGGGAGGGAGGGGGACAGCCTTGAAGATGAGCTCCCACGCAAAATGCTCACTGTAAACGCTATCACTGTAATGGCTTCCAACATGCCTCAGTCCTGGCCTTGCATGTAACTGCATTTACCTTAAAAATTGTACGAAAGTGTTCATTGCAAAATCCCTGACAATATTGTACAGTCATAGAGAATTTTTACCTTTTTCCTCAGTTTATGCTCCAGTTCTGTTATTGTCAGGACTGGAGGACTTTGTTTTCTTTCATGACTTGATCTTGGTCTGCTGTTTACTGCAGCAAGTTTCACTATCTGTTGACCTTCACCTTGGGAACAAGAGTTAGTGATCAATAAGAAGCTACATGCCAGTTTACGTACCTTTACAAAAAACTGAAAAATATCAGTTGGAGGGCAAATGATGACACTTTTTTGTCTGCATGACCAGAGAATTTCCAAACTAAGCTAAATGTCTTGAAAGAATATCTGAACTGATGTTTGGAGTTAATTCACTTCACATTTATTTGCCCAGACTGTAAACTAACAAGTGTCCCTATTGATGATTGTTGTTGTTTGAGCAGTTTTCAATTGAGTGTCGTAAAACCAAAACCAAAGTAATTACTCTGGCCAATCCCAAAGGACACAGACAATCGAGTGAACCAATCAAAACTCGAAGCAAATACATGTAGCTGGCACGAAGCGCGGGAAAACGTGCGCGAGCGAGTCACGATTGGTTTTGGTTTTACTCCTGATTGGCCGAAAAAGTGGCGCGAAATTTTTAAACCAATCACTAAGCGTAGTGAACGCAAAACCAAAGCAAACGCAAATTACTTTCGACACTCAAGTGAAAACCGCTCTATGATACAGAAAATTAAAACACAGTTTAAAGCTCCAGAGTAAGATGTACATTTGTACATGTATGGATTTTTTTTAAGTTTTACAACAGTTTTACAGCTGTACATGCATGTAGATAATTAAATCTATCACAAAATATAACACATCTCAGAACATGAATGAGAAACTGATTTATACCAAGTTCAAAAATAATCCGGAAAAAATAAAATATTGTCTGAAACAAGCTACACACTTGATAGTCACAGTTATATATATTAGAAAAAAGAAAAAAAAACAGACAACCTATGCATTGTAAACTGAACCAATTTTAACACTGGTACTATACTGAACAAACAAAAAGTTATATAATAAGCATTCAGCTCAGTTACGGTATCACTGTCAGTTAATTAAACATACTCAGAGTTCTATCGCTGAAGTTAAGATGTTTTTCTGGAGTTCTTCTGTTGCTTTCACAAGTAATTTTCTTTCCTTCTAATGAGTAGACAAATGGCATTTCCCCATTATAGTGGTCTTGTAGTAAAATTTGCCGTAGAGGAGCATTTTTCCTGATACTTGGGAAAGTACATGACCTTTTGTGAATTTTTGTAATATGAGAAGTAAGACGTTTTCTGGGCATGTAGAATGTGAAAGTGTTTTTCAAATTATCAACTGCGTAGCCTTGATTCGGTCGTCTCGGCTGTATTCCGAGTCTAAAAGGAGTTTCCATAGCCAAGTACATTGTGTTATGGTTCTGCTGACAACGGTTATTATTTAACTGAGAATGTATCAAGTTAACTGGAACTCAAACATTAACATCCCACACAGTTCCTTTACTGCCGGGTAGCTATGATGCAAAATTATTTAAAGTCACTGTTGCTAAGGAGATTTGGTTACTTTTGGTTTTTGTTATGACTTGCAACAAATCCGAAGAAGTTAAATATTTAATTATAAGCTATACTTAGCCTTAATGGGCAGGTAAGTAATTTGTTATTAAAACAATTGAAAACAATTTGCTAAATTTACAATGAACTACCAAAACAGTTATTAAATGTTGCTTCTAGAAGCAGTGCTATCTGTTTTATACTGAAAAGAACTCTGATCATTTCAAAATCTTTCTTAAAAGAAATGATTCACATTTGAACAAGTTATCATAAATCAAAAGTTTATTTTTCTTATTTAATTATCTAGTAAATAAATGTATATTATGCCTAATAACAAAACATCTCAAGGTTACAAGTTTAATTACACTATTCACCTGCATGTGTTCAAGGCTATGAATATTTAATCACATTCACTATAATAATAATAAAGATATTTTAGCAGGGAGCCCACGTCACAAAAAGGTGGTTTTCAGTGGGGCCCTGCATAAAATAAATAACAAATATGATAAAAATGGTTAAAAAGTGAATATTAAAAATAGAAGATGAAAAAGTTAAATTTTAAAAAATGAATATAAGAAATTAAAAAACTTATCAAATACTTCTAATATGTCTTTTAAAAGTTAAAATGTCAAATGCGCTTTTTGCTTTGTCGGGTAAAATGTTCCATTCGTGAGCAGCTTGATTAATAAAATGGTTCTGGCCCCAGGAGCGACATGACTTGGGCCTACAAATGTCATTTCGTCCACGAGTATTATAATTATGAATGTCTTTAAAGCTATAAAAATTAAAATCCCAGTCAATCAAGCCATTTAATGCCTTAAAAAACAAAATTAATCTATGAAGTCTTCTTCTTTCCATTAAATTATCCCAGCCAAGCTGTTGGAGCGCCTCGGTAGCAGATGAATGCCTTGGCATATCGAGCACAATTTTGGCAGCTAAATTTTGCAGAACTTGGACTTTCTTCATAAGAGTCAAATTGGCTTTGTCTCCCCATGTGACATCTGCATAGTCTAACAGAGGTATTATAGTTGATTTAACGAAAAGTTCTCTGATATCTCTTGGTAGAGAACACTTGTAACCTTGTAACCTTGAGATGTTTTGTTATTAGGCATAATATACATTTATTTACTAGATAATTAATAAGAAAAATAAACTTTTGATTTATGATAACTTGTTCAAATGTGAATCAGTGCTTTTAAGAAAGATTTTGAAATGATCAGAGTTCTTTTCTTGTCCTTTTGTTGTCAATGAACAAAACATCGCTGAACCAAAGACTACATGTACATGCAGCTAGTGATAAATGTACAAGAAATTTTGTACCTTGTTCTCAAAACTACACTTACCAGTTGGAGGACAAATGATAATGTACATGAACAGGTCAAGACAACAAGTGGCCAGAAAAATGTTTTAAGATTTTTAGGTATTAGTACAAAAATCATACAATTTATAATTAATTTTGATAAAAAAAATTCAAACAACTTTTATTAGCAGTTTTCTTGCCTTTCGAAATAATTCAGTCTGGTAAACAACTTCGGCAGAACACTATTATAATAGAAGAATACTGAATATTATCTAAAATTAATTATTATTCATTGTCTAGAGGATACACATGTACATTTAGCCAAACACAAGTCAAAATTGACTTGAAAAATTACTAAATTAAATAAAATGAAATAAAGTTATTTAATGAGTTGCTTGTAAAATTAAATGTAGCAACAACAATTTGATCACCATAGAATAACATTAATTTTAACTTTTTACCTGCTTTATTCAGTTGATTCTTGGGCTTTGCATTAACTCCGAGTCGTTTGAGAAAGTCCATGTACTCTAGAGTGTGACCATTACGTGTCATGTCATATTTACACCACAACCTAGAAAGATAATGGATGGTAGAAAAAATAAATCACAGAGGTAGGAAACCATTTGACAGGCTTATAAAATGGATACAAGGTATTATAATTTTTTCAAAAAAAAAAAATCATATTTTCACATGTGACAAATGAAAATTCATTGCACAGTTGTGGCATCTTTTTTACATATTAAGAAATCCACTGGTTTCACCAGAAAATAAATTAAAATATTATAATTTATATGGCTAAAGTGCACTAGTCTTTCAATTTACACAAGCCAATAAGCAATTTTCTTATTGCATTCTTCCAACAACCTATATTTCAACTGATATTAGAAATGAATAGTCTCTATATGGGCATTTCCACAGTTACGGACGTTACATTCAGAGTCATTTTTGAAACTTTAATCTAGCACAGGCAAAGAATAGGAAGAGGTTGTCCAATGTTACATTGATTATCATGTTTGTGCCTACTGACGCATTAATTGAGTTAAAAAAGTTTTCCACTTGACTGGCCTATATGTTAAAATAGAGCAAAAAACACACCGTTACGGACGTTACATAAAAAACAACCACATGAGCAAGAGCACTGGTATTAATGGAAAATCCCTGTGAAGTGTCAGGGCTTATTGCATGAACTGCTCCAAATATTTGAAGTATAGAAGTCGTGTGAACCAAAAAGCTTCATTTCATTTAAACTCACTTTCGCAATTATACAATGCTATGTGAACTTTAACGTTACGGACGTTACAGCTAATGTTACGGACGTTACACTGTGTGAATTATTATGTTATTTTGTAATGATGGCCACATTTTTTTGGACATAAAAGTTCAAAATGGCTTGTATTTAACATTTTATAAATCAAACTGGTTGGTACTTTATGTTAAAGCTGTGAAATGTCCCAACACAGTATAAAGGACACTACATGCATTTTACATAAAGTATTCAGCCTTGAGCATAAGCATGCTCAAACTATCTGAGCCCACAGACATATACTGGACTCCAGTGGGTATAATCCATTCCTTCTCTAAAACACTGCTTTCTTTGAGAATTCACATATCCAAAATTGCCTTTAACTGTGGCAGAAATAATCCAAAATCACAAGCTTCAAGAATTGTAACGTCCGTAACGTAACGTCCGTAACAAAGTTTTGTTACCATTTTTTGGAAAATGTTGCAGTTTTTCAGGGACCACTTTTTACCAAAGTGTTTCTAAAGAATATTTAGCTTTGTGGCAGAAATATCTTTGAAATCTTTTAAATGGTTGTTTTAAGAATGGAAAAAGATTGTGTAAACGTTACGGACGTTACGTAACGTCCGTAACAAAATTTACTTTGTTAATAACTATTTTTTTTTAAAGTTCAGGATGAAATTTATATTTTTTATGTATTAACTCCTTTGAGGTATTTCTTCTGATATAACTGTTTGTAGACACAAATCATTTCCAAATTTTATAAAGCAAGTTAAAAAATGTCTCTCACCTATTGTTTATTATTAAAAAATAAACACTTACTTTGGAGACCCCCCTGAATGCGTTGCTATCACAAGCGAACTGAAACTTATTTTTCTATGTACTATAACTTGTCAACAATACAGTACAGGGTATGATTTTATGTCCAATCAGTTTTTAAAAATCTGGATTTTTTACATTCTCACATGGAATTGCCCATATATACATGTATGTTGTGGTTTAAATTATAATCTTTGGCTTAAGAATTTTTCTAACCAGTTTAATTTCTATTTACTTTTGTTTTAAGATATGATAATGAATATGAGACAATAAAAAAAAAATTATTTACTGGTTTGAAACATAATTCTAAACCAAAGATAACTTTAAACCACAACATCTGTAGACATTGTTATTGCTTAAAATAAAATTGATTTTACCTGACGAACAATTCTCAGAACTGAAGAATGACATAACCTTATGCTGGTAAACAGATGTAAACTTTTAACTTACTTATTAAACTGTTCATCTGTTAGTCTGAAGCAGAAGTTCTCAATGACTCGCCGCAGCTCATGTTTCTGTATCTGACCATCCCTGTTGTAATCAAAGAGTCTTAAGGCCTTCATCACACTTTGCAGCTGGCCTCCCATCTAAAAAGAAGAACAACATACATGTAAATACATACAATGTACATAAATTTGTATATCTGACATCTCTAACACAACAATTCAATTGTATGAATGAATGTCTTTGTTTTGTTTTTGTCTTTTGCCTAAGACCAACTGGTCACGATCCATAAGTTATTGGGCTTTCTTGAGGTATATAAAAAAATGTCTCCACCTAGAAGAATGTTAATGTTTTGTAAGGTTGTTATTGGTCTACGTGCCAATTTTGCATTGTACGCTCAGTTACATGTAAATTATTTACCTTCCTTCTCAATTGATTCTCAATCTCATCCATGCCTAGTACATCTCTTGGAGATTTGGTCTGGTTAAATCTGCACAACAATAAAATACATTAATTATAATATTTTATATTAATTTATATTAAATATTTAACAAGTAAATTTTGTAATAGCAATCAATGGCATAAGCTGAATCTGGTACTGTTCACATTATAGTGGAAGGATTTGGTTCCCTATTTCTCAAATCTCCTGATTACTTGAACCAAACATGGCATCCACCTGTAGGCTATTCCTCAGCCGACTAAATCACCACAATTTTACCCCTGATTTCTCTAACTTCCCAATGTCTGGAACCAATTTTTGTTTCCCTTTGAGGTTTGAGAAATTGAGATTCCACTGTCATCATTCCCACAATGAGAAAAATTGTTAATTAGATAGTGATGTATCCTACTGGAAAGGTGTACTGTAAATGTACAACTGTATTGTAAAAACAAAATTGATTATTACCTAGTACTTATCAAACTAGACAGAAAAGCATAGAAAGGGCCAAAGGTTTATAGTCCTCTGCATGCATTGCATGCCTATTGTTCCATTTGTGGCTTCTATCCCTTCATAAACTGGATGTGGAGGGGGACAGGGGGACCTGAACCTCCCACCTCCCGTGCATTTTACTCCCGCTTCCCGTATTTTTAACTCCTGCCTCCCGCCCCTTTTTGTAGCCATTCTTTGACCTCTTTGTCCCATATCTATTGCGAAATGTTGCAAGATTTTACTCGTTTTCTCCCGGTTCCCGCCACTTTATGGACCCTGCTTCCTGCTTCCTGCCCTCTGTTCTCTCACTTCCCACCCCTTTTCTCCCCGGCTACCACCCCCTGTTCTCCTCCACAATGCAAGGACAATAACAAACAGCTTTAAACCTACTTGTGCAAGGTACCAAGCAGTCGCAGGCCATCTGGTGTGCCTCCTCTCTGGTGATACTTTTCTAAGAACTCCAAGTAAGATATAGTTCCATCTCTATTTGTACCAACCTAGTACAAGCCAAAAAGAACAAACTGATGTCAAAATACCAGTCATGAGATAATATTAAGTTTTGAAAATCACCCAACAGGTCTGCATTCAAGCTAGCAATCGATTTAACATGTCAGCATTTCCAACTGGATATCACATACTGGTAATCTTAATTAAAGTATGCAGTTGGATAGCTTATCCTGAGAAATGAACCCATGTCAAGTGTGTGCATGTGTGTATGAAGTTTGTTTTCAATTTTTCACCTTTTTGATGAGTTGGTCAAACTGGTCTTCTGTGAGAGGGATACAGAAGGACTCAAGAGCTCGTTTGAATTCACTCTGAGTGATGGTGCGAGTCTTCTCTGCGTCGAATGTTTGGAATGCCTGGAAAATTAAACAAGAACACCGTTAATTATTATTGCAGTACATATGTATAATTATTATATAGACATCAGTGAAAAAAAAAATCATATCTTCACACGTGAAAATAGCATGTTATCTTCACATGTGAAGATATCGATTTCGAAACATTTTCTGACAAGTTTGCCCTGTTTCAATGCCGAATGAGCAAAAGTAAATCGATATTAAGTCGAAACATCTTCGGATCTTCCTCGGCAATCTTCGGTAATCTTCGGAAATCTTCGGAAAAAGTTTGTGTTCAAATCGATATCCCACTCGTTCCCTGCCCTCACTCGTGAGATATCGATTTGAACACTCGAAGATAAATTTTATATCTCTGTGCAACCATGTAATATCCTCTATACATTGTTATTTGTATCTAACACTACTGACAGTGATCAATGTTCAGTTTACATGTATCAATGTACATACATGCAGTGTAAGCCTGGAGAAAAGAACATATATTTCAAAAAATACAGTCAACGTTAATTGCCTTCTAATGAAAAGATTGTACAGAATACAGTGCCAAATATATTCTCCAAATTAAAGCACTGCATGTATTCGAAACTCAAACCACTTATATTTAAATTAAAAAAACACAGCCTTTCATAGTTTAAGAACACTTCTTTGAGAAAGTGAATCAAACTTGGAAATGAAATATTGAAACACCCCTTCATTTTTGGTGTGGAGGTAGGTTACCTTGGGGGATGAACAAAAATAAGCATATTTTGATTGATAGATCTATTGTTGCCATGGCAACCGCAGTTGGTCACGCAAGCCTCAGGTTCAGGTTTTGAGTCAAGAAATCACCCTCAAAATATAAAAATATAAGAGTCTAGTTCTCTAATAAGTGTAAACCAAATCAAATGAAATCCCAGCACAAAGTAGAGTCATTCTTCTAGTTTATAAAAATTATCGTAAAATTATTTTGCGATTTATGAACAAGGAAAAAACTGTCACTTTATCATAGTGTCTGTCGGCCATTTTGACAAGTGGGAAAATCAAGCACGACCAATTTCGCAATTTCTTGCAAAGTGCTCAATTTCTTGAAACCAAATTAGCAGCAGAATTAAAACGGTTATTGTAGTTTCTAAATATCATAAAATATTTCTGGGGAAAGTTATATTTTCGCCGTGGGCGTTCTATACATACAGGGCAAATTACAAAAAGTTGCAAGATTGGCCATTTTGATGGCCGCACTATTTGGCCTAAAATGGCGTAATAAAGATGAAGTCAACATTAAAATATTTTCTTTTACCTGGTATTTTACTTAAATGTGATTAATACGGTTTTGGGCTCGCGAATTTGGTGAAATCTAAATTAATACAAAAGCCTACCTGGCAAGTTTTGGCAATTTCTTCAGGACGACTTGTCTCGAATTGTCGCGTGGGTTTCGCCTCCGCTCCCTCCATGTTCTTGACCAAATTGAGCACAGAAACTAGTAGAAAGGCCAAATCTAATAGTTTGGCACATCAACATCCATTTGTCTGCGTTCCAGACCACAAGTTATGTTGCATTAATCCGCATGCCTCGATAAACAACAGCTGGCCGCCATGCAAAAACACATCCGTGATGAATGTTTGTGATTTCTGCCGTCGATTACCAAAACTGTTAAGCACAGTCCACCGAAAAAGCTAAATAAATCACTGTACTTAGTAAATGTATTATCTGAGAACAACAAAGAGTGATACTTTTGGCTGAAATCGAGCAGTGCGAGCTCGATTGCTGAAATGTTGTCTAAACGAACACACCGGAACTAAAGGAGACGCGACTGCTGACCGGATGTAACGCAATACAAATGGTTTTGCGCCGGATGTAAGTGTGTTTAGGATATCTCGTGGTTCTTTTGGCTATGGGATTTTGTCTGTCGATCTGGTATTAGAGGTGGATGGTTTTACAGCGACAAAATAACAACGAAGATATAATTTCCAGATACAATCGTACCACAGAAGTTGAACCTTTATTTTACTGACGATGAGTGTCATGACTGTTATCTGCATTTCAGACGCAGCTGCACAAGAATAAACACAGTGGTGCATACATCGGTCAGAAACTAGCATATTTCGTAACGACGTCCTTGTCCTCGTTAAAGGCTACGCCGTTTTTGTTATTAGCTGAATCTTAAACAACAACAACAGTTAAAAAACCTCGTCTTTTCTGGGTCGTCTCCAAAATACTGTGCAGGATTATTTTTATACTGATAAACTTGTTACAGACTGGAAAAGGCGTCGCATTCTTTTAACCAAAAATACTCTTTGTCAGTCAATTCATCTTTCGAGTTTGGAGACTCTTCAAACATGCAAGGCTCATCAATACTAGTCCCTCTTCAAATGTTTGTGTCAACTTGAGCACAGGGCAAGAAGTTAGGGGGGAGGGTGGTCATGGCACTAGCCCTCAAATAATAAAAATCAGACCACAGCACAAAATCGAAGCAAGAGGGAGTAAATAATTTAATTTGAAATTGTAGCTTGACCAGAAACTTTACTTAGGTCCAATACAGTCACAAGGCTACACTTACTTCAACTAAGGTGATCCAGTGTGGTAGGAGTGCTTGTCACGTGACTAGCCCAGGCCCAAACTGCAACCCTGAGCCTAAATCTAACCCTAACCCCAACAACTCAACCCTAACCCTAAACCATAAACCACAAACCTGCAACCCAAATCCAGGTACTATTATGGGTTAAGCATAACCCTAGCTCTCACTCCGTAGTGTGGTAAGTCTTGGTCACGTGACCCCTATTGTTCTCTTTAAACTACGACTGCCCCTTATAGCTGCAATACCAGAAGTTGTTAAGGTAATTACTTTAACTACACTATGATGTTACCAGAGGTCAGATAAGACTCGTTGATTACTATACTCTATTGCCTGAAAGCTACATCCTTCACAGCGACACGTATCTATAGTGCTCCGCGGTGGGGGAATGATTAAACTAAATGCTAGAATATTCACTATGTTCTATGCAAATTACATGGCCATGTGGATACGAAACTGGAAAGTGCGTCGACGTACGGCTCTTTCTTTCGGCCCCCAGACACGCCCTGAACGCCGTACTTACGGCATATGCTTTTCAGATTTGGCAGTGTAAGCTTTGCACAGAGTTGATCTTTGTTCATGGAACACAAGGCCATTTTCTTGTAGGTTAAACAGCTTTCCACTTCGGACACAGCTTGCTCGTCTACTTCCATTGCTGCTAACGAAGCAGATATTTCTTCAGCAACCTGATGAATAATCTCTGCTCTTTCTTCATTCTCTAGCTCTGCCTCTCTCTTTCGGCCATGTTTACTGTTTCGACTTGACCTGTTTATTTACCTCACTCTCCAATATGCAAATTTTCTTTTCAGAACAAGTTGATAAATATACTTCCCGTCAGATACTCCCCCATCAAAGAGAAAAAAGGGAAAAGCACCAAATACGTGTAACAATTAATTAAAAAAAATCGACGTAGAGAATAAAAATATTTTTTAGAAGCAGAGGTGGCTCGACAAGTTTACTGCTTTTTTACTAATTGGCAGGCGGTGATTAAATATTCCAACTTCGTTATTTCTGATGTGTACCCTTGCGCCCAGATTATGCACCAGTCATTTGAAACCCCCGCCTCCCCCCTCTGGCATGAGCGGGGCATTCACTTTTTTGGCAAGTGAAAGCAAGTGAAGTCCCCGGCCCCTGGGAGAAAAGTGAATGGTGAACTCCCCCACCCCTTTATATGATCCACACAAATGGTAATTCATGTAGAAAACTTGTTATAGCCAAGCACAACAAGGGATGACAGTAAGGGATGATAAAAACGTTGGTAGCCGTGCAATGAACACATTATATTTCATAGCAGCTAGGAATACATTTGCAAAGGATCCCCGATGGACAAGGAAGAAGACCACTATTTGAAATTTCCAACTCAACTTTATATGGAAATGCAGGATGATATTACAATATGCTCTGTGTTTTTTGAACAGCTGGCTCTCTGTTAATGGATCTCTAAAACTAGAAACTTCTTATTACCGGTACATTGTATTCTAACTCCGGCAACTTAAACTATCATAAATTAATGTCTCCAGCGTCTTTAATGCGCTATTATTGTCAAACTAACATTTAACGTAAAAGGAATTTTCTCAAATCTTGCGGACAGTTTTTAGTTGTATTTCACTCAGTATTGGTAATTTATTCATCTTGAGCAAGTGGACATAAATAATGTATGCGAAATTACCATGTGGCGCAAAAATGCAAACCGCTGACCATGGAGTGAGTGCCCCGCTTTATCCCCTGGTCTGGGATGCAAAGACCGTGATTTCTGGCGCATCCCCCGCATAGTGGGAGACCAAAATGGAGTGAATCTGAGGTGAAAGCCCCGCTTTTGCCCCGCTCATGCCCGAGGGGGGGGGGGGGTCGGGGATTTCAAATGACTGGTGCATTAGTGACAGATCGGAACATGCACTAAATTATATCACTTATGTCGAACAACAAATGAACAAGTAAAAACAAATCCAGAAACAATTTAAAGGTTGTGCAACATTTAAGTGTATTTAAAAGGTTACGGTTAAAGTCATCAAACCAAACAAAACAGAAAACCAAAAGTTACATTTTGAAAGTATATCCGGTCAGCAGTCTTGCTACTCTCATTTCCGGTGTACAATTCCTTGTCAACACCAAGTCCTTCGCTTCACTATCAACGCGTACCTTTCGATTTTAGCAAAGCATGTTCGACTGGATTATTCCCAGGCACGTATTTACCGAGTACTGTTACCACGAAGCGTTTATTTAACTCTCTGGATGGACAGTATAATGCATTTTGGTACTCGGCCAGCGATATAAACCAGGGAAGTGTGAAATGGCGAACTCTTGTTTATCAAGCATGCCGATTATAATGTATCATCAGTTGTGGTCCAAAAGCAGGGAAAATGGATTTTAATGTGGCAAACTGTTAGATTTGGCTTTTTGCTGGTAGCTGTGCCTAATTTGGTCAAGAAAATGGAGGAAGCGGAGGCGAAACACTCGCGACAAGTCGTCCTGAAGAAATTTCCAAAACTTGCTAGGTAGGCTTTTGTGTTAATTTAGTTTTCACCAAATTCGCGAGCCCAAAACCGTATTAGTCATATTTAAGTAAAATACCAGGTGAAAGAAAATATTTTAAAGCTGACTTCATCTTTATTACGCCATTTTAGGCGAAATTGTGCGGCCCTCAAAATGGCCAATCTTACAACTCAGTTGTAATTTGTCTTGTATGTATTGAACGCCCATGGCAAAAATACAACTTTCCCCAAAAATATTTTATGATATTTAGAAACTGCAATAACCGTTTTAATTCTGCTGTTAATTTGGTTTCAAGAAATTGAGCACTTTGTGAGAAATTGCGAAATTGGTCGTGCTTGGTTTTCCCACTTGTCAAAATGGCCGACAGACACTATGATAAAGTGACAGTTTTGTCCTTGTTCATAAATCGCAAAATAATTTCACGATAATTTTTATAAACTAGAAGAATGACTCTACTTTGTGCTGGGATTTCATTTGATTTGGTTCACACTTATTAGAGAACTAGACTCGTATATTTTTATATTTTGAGAGTGAAATTCTAGTTCAAAACATGAACCTGAGGCTTGCGTGACTAAGTGCGGTTACCATGGCAACAATAGATCTGTCAATCAAAATATGCTCGTTTTTGTTCATCCCCGAAGGTAACCTACCTCCACACAAAAAATGAAGGGGTGTTTCAATATTTCATTTCCAAGTTTGATTCACTTTCTCAAATAAGTGTTCT
>NC_135759.1:26795802-26803302 GCF_052425735.1 Oculina patagonica
AACAGGGCGGTAACTAGCAAGAGGCAAGACGAGGCACTTGCCTCGTCTAGATTTTTACCCAAAATTAAAAACAAAATATGTTTTGTGGGATAATAATCCCCAGTTGAACAAGATCGATTTTTCTCAAGAAATACGTCATGAAAAATGTCTCTGAAAGAGTTTCAGAGCTTCTAGATTTCAAAATTTTCCCCAGAACCCCCTAGCAAGATCTTGCCTTGTCTATGGCAAAGGTCTGGTTACGGCCTAGTGAAGTGTACAAATTTACTGACATAGCCACTATTTTCTTCAGTGCAACACGGTTTCAGATTTCCGCTTAGCTGTGCCAATCGTTAAATTTATCCACTTATGTTACTTGGACTAGTTTTTAACGGAGTGTTGCAAAACCAAACCCAATGTAACAACAATGACCATTCACAACCAAAGTAAAAACCACAGTGAGTCAATGTGAACTTGGACACTACGCGTTATAACGTTATTACCTTATTACGCTATAACGGAGGCAAGTCGCAATGAGTTTTGTTTTGCATCTGATTGGTTGGGTAAGTGGCACGAGGTTATCCATCAAATCACAGAGCGAAAAAGCAAAACCAATGCAATTCGGGATTACTTAGTCAAAAACACTCAATATCTATTTTATTGGGGTGACCCTATTCGGCGGATTGGTGGAATGACGCAATGACACTAATGTTTACCCCGGTTTGCTTGCGGTTCGCTTTAATTTGGTGGTTAGGGCAACGCCGCATAGTATTTCCCTAACCGCTAGCAAACCGAGGTGAGGATAACCGTAAGCAAACTAGAGCCATTCCGCTAAATAGGGTCACCCTAATAATAATAACAATCTTTTATTAGGAAGCTCCATCACTTAAAGTGGTTTACAGAGGTCCTATTGCCTTTATCGTTAGGTTCTCATTCTAGAAGCAGAGGAATGTAGAAGTCTGGAAGTGGGAGTGGCGAGAAAGAATTACCAGTCTCATATCATTCGAAGCCGAGGATGGCGTAACGAATGTGTTGGATACCACATTAAAGGCGACATCTTCGACGCTGTTTCAGCTAACACAGTCATCGAAATTGAAGGTCTGGTAAACGTGTTGGCCTTGTTTATCTTTCTATTTTATTTTCCCTTAAATGTTATAAAACCTTGAAGGCAGAGAAATTTTGTTGTCGATGTTGTGGTTTAAATTTTTCTTTGGTTAAATTTTTTTCAAACCAGTTTGATTTTCATTTTTCATTGTTTAAAATTGATTATCACAGTGTGAAAAAAGAAAAAAAATTGGTTTGAAAACATTTAAACCGAGGAAAAATTTAACCACAATATTTATGTTCTATCGACAAAGAGACTAGTTTAAGCCTATTCAGACCGGGCTTTTTTTGACCTTCTCAGACCGGGGGAAGGCTTCGGAAGCCCCCCCCCCTCTATGTAACTTCCAGAATATTAAAGCAATCACCATGAAACTTATAGGATGTATTGTATGTCCGAAAGTCTTTCGTAAAAACTCGTAAAAATGTAAAAATAATTCCATTTAAGTTGATTTTTATTAACAGAAACACGCAAAATTACAAATTTGGGAAAACATGCCTGTCAAAATGCCGTTGCCTCGGTGATGTCAAGTTCCTGACACATCATCTAACCCTACCAAATTGTTGCCAGATACATTTTAGGAAAACTCAGAAAGTTTGGAAGGGCTTGGTTTAATCTTAAAAAAGTTATAAAAGTTCAAATTTAGCACGGGCATCAAAAGCCCCCCCCCCCCCCCCAGTTTACTCCAAACTAGTACCCTCTCTACGATTTACTTTCGGTTCTCGTTAATTTATATTTCGTCTCTTTTATTTCAGACGCCATGGCTGAACGAGGCGATTTGATTGGCTGTACTGTTTTGTTTGAGATGGCAGAAAATGGAAAAGTTCCAATCTTGTTTACTTTGAATGGGAAACAGATAACGCAAGCTAGAATTTCAATTGAGTTTGACCTGGAGGACCTAATGCTGTTTCCATTTGTTAGCATGGGACACGAAGGGGTTACAGTGTCGGCTAAGGTAAGTATAACCTGTATTTCCGTTTTTTAAAACAGTCTTTATTTCTTGCCGAAATTATGACTTTTACTGTGATGTCATGACGATACGTTTTCCACCACACCCAATTATATCTCTTGTGATTTATTCGACGAAGTGGCCCCTCCTCGAGGTTAATTGGCAGCCAAGTATTCAAATTACTTCAACTGCCCTCTTATCTTATGTCTCATGTTTAAAATTTCCCCATTTTCGTTATAGCATAAGTGTGCAGAGACTTGGATGATAGACCACGCATTATAGCATTTTGTTTCAGCTAGTTTCTTTGAGGAAATAAACTGATTGAACATATTTTATGGTTTTCTTTCGCTAAACACATTTTTAGATGCGGCCTCGTGACAATACTGAATGGTTGCTACTACCAGTCTCGGGAGATAGTATGACATCCAATAACCCGATGAAGATATCTTCAACAGAGGAACACGAAAGCGCAGACGTCTTTCACGAGCTGGAGTACGCTGGCGCCAGGTTCAGAAGAATTCGTGACGATATGCTGGACAACGCCAGGATGAATTTCAGGAGATTAGAGGATGTCTTAAATGGTTGGAATAAGGAATGTTTGCAGATGAGCAGTTCGTTTCTTCACCATAAAATGCCGAAAGGTGTAAGTGAGAAACCAGCCCTTGGAAAGAAAATAAAAGAAGCTTTGGCGGGGCTAAAAGAAATAGAGGAGCATGGCAGACAGATCAACCAAAAGTTTGGTACAGTGCTGAAAGAGTTGGCGACGAGAAATGGAGGCAATTATTAACTTATAAACTGAAGACTGGAAGAAAATGTTAAAATAACTGTTAAATGAACAATCTTGAAATAAATACAAAGGTCACTGGTTTAACTCTGTGGTTAATTATTTTTATAAGACATACTCAACCATGCACATTAGGACCAAGTAATTTAGATTAGAAGCTCACTCAAATTAGTTACTGCATGTAAGACTGCTTATCTGCCTCGTCCCTAGGTGCCGTTGCACTTTGTCGGTGAACGGTGGAAAACAAGGAGCGCGGGACTTGATGGTTAGGCGTCAAAACACGGAGTATATCCGACTTTTTTTTGGAGTTTGTCCGACTTTGTGAGTACAATTAACCCACATTTCAAGCGCACCGCGCCCCAACCAAGGAGGAACGTCTGGACGGCAAAGCAGACAGCTTATACATGCATTTGGCGGCTTGCAACTATTCCGCGACTTAAAAACCTCTTTATTAACTGTTGCAACTTAAAACCTCCACTGCGTATAGCCTAAACATGTAAAATACAATAAATAATACAAGAAAATTCCTCACAAAACGCAATGAATGATTAAACTTTAAATAATAATTATTTGAATGCAGTTTTTGTATAAACTTGGTATAAAATGCTTAAAGTGTATATGACATGAAAAATATTTTCTGCTTATTTGAAAGGCCTTTCGAAATACAGACGAATGGCGTTTTTCTTTTCGAAAGATCTTTTTTCGTTTCAGAGATATTGACGTTTTTGTATTATGCAAATTAGATCAGTGATGACGTCATAAGATTTGACTCTAAAAAATGGTAAAATACTGAATAAACAATATCTCTAAAACTATTAAAGCAGTGTTCTTGGAACTTGGCACCACAAATATGCATCACTAAAGAAACAAAATGTTACCCTTAGGGCTGTTGCCATGACAACAGTTTTGCCGCTGGTGCTGTCTCAATAAAAACTGAAATTCCCAGTTTCAAGAACACTGCTTCAATAGTTTTAGAGATATTGTTTATTCAGTATTTTACCATTTTTAGAGTCAAATCTTGTGACGTCATCACTGATCTAATTTGCATAATACAAAAACGTCAATATCTCTGAAACGAAAAAAGATATTTCGAAAAGAAAACCGCCATTCTTCTGTATTTCGAAAGGCCTTTCAAATAAGCAGAAAATATTTTTCATGTCATATACAGCTCACATTTGTAGTGGCCTTTTGCTCTATTTACTTTCATTGAAATTACGCTACTGTTGCATGCAAATGCCTTATTCTAATTGGTCAACTATTACTTTTGCCCAACGTAACACATAGGCTCAATAACCAGCCGCTGTTCAAGGAACGAGCCCTTGCTCTTCCCCGGGGAGGAGCAAAGACTGGACACGAGAGAGCGACGGAAATCGAGCCTACATAACACATTACGTGAGTTAATTTGATATTTACGAAAATACAACTCGGTCAGTTGTAAGACGTGATGAAGTCCATCTAGCGGTTCCTTCACGTTTTCATTATTACTTTTTAACATACCTGCCGCCCATTCTTAGTTTAACAGGCTTACAGAGAAATCGGCTCTGCATTTTGTTTTAAAAAAAATGCTATATTTAAGTACAACTCAATAACAAAAAGCGCCACCAAGTGAAACCTAATTAAACTGCATTGCATTGGTGACAGGCTTTAAAAGGATGTCACCCCATTATCATTCAATTACCTATTTCCTGAGTTTTCAAACATTTGATGAATCTCATTCCTTCTCTTTCTGTTTCCGCGCTGTTCTGTTCCAGATGCTTGGGCGTGCGCTGCGTTTAGCGAGAAATATGAAGTATCTTTTGGTCTCTCTGGTGACAGAGACATGTAGCTGTTGTAATACGCTGCGCCAACGCCTGGGGAAACATTTACTGTGGCGTTGTTTCCATATGTCGGTGATAGACCCATATAAGACTCTTCTCCGGCTCGTGTCGTCACTGTTATTTCGCCGTAGCTAACGTTGCTGGCTCTCGTTGCTGCCGCTCTCGGACATATCTCGCCGATTCCGTCCTCGCTCGTCGTGTTATTTGTTTCTGGAATTGGTGGCAGGGGCCTGGAAGCCTCTTCATAAATGGGTTGTGGGTCTTGTCTCGTTTGCTCAGAAGTGTCAGTTGTTCCTGTTCCCATGTCGATGTCACTGGAGTGGCTGGCTTCTTCAACGGTGTTGTTTACGGCATCACCATTAAAAGCCATGTTGCTGTAAACCGTCCCTGCATTGTTGGGTTGCTGTTTGATAAGTCTTCGAATCTTAGCTGCCAGGTAAACAACAACAGCGGCCAGAACCACTACAAGAGCTGCAAAAACTGACAGTGCCACGATTAAGTGAATATTGTAGGTTGCTTTTTCTATTCTTGACGGGGATTTATCTACAGGAAAGAAGTTGGTGTGATGTCATATTAATTATTGGAATTTTTTTCGTTTATTTGCCCGAATGATTTTTTAGCTTTCATGTTCTGCAAAATTTATTTTCTACAAATATTTTTGAAGGCGTGCAAGCTTCACTGGTTGTTTATTTCCGTACAATAAGGCTTATATTAGCCAATATAACGTTTTTATGGAATTTCTTTATTTCACTTCCTACATTCCTGCATTTCTAAAGTTGCCTTATTCCGCCGCTAACTTGTTTTTAAATTTCTTCAGTCTCCCTCACATAAAACAACAAAAACAACAAAACCTCCGTCCGAAGTGCAAATAAAAAAGTTCTGCAAATATTTCTTTTTCAAAATGCAACTTCTTTGCTAAAGTATCTGAAAACCTCAGTGAGAGAGGGTGTATTCCTTAAAGTCTTGGCCAGCTTGGCCATTGAACAAGACAAACAGTCTTCAGGCAGATTTATTAAGATTGAAAATGGCCAGGGGGCATCTTACCATTGTCGCCAAGAGAAGTCCTGTTGTTAGTTCTCGCCTCTTGATCATTTGACAAACAGACATAATCAGTTTCGTTTTGATAACAAGAAGTGTGGTTTTGGCACGGGCGGCTTTGGCATGGGTTTATGGCTGCAAAAAAAACAAGAGACAATTAAACTTATGGCTAAATGACACTGAAAGATACTTGTTTTTATTATTCACCTGACTCTTTTTAATTAAACAGGGGGTGAGGGGGGGGGGAAGGAATCTACTTGAACTTTCTTTAAACGTGAATAGGCGCCTTCTGAATTTTTAAGCAAATGCTACGAAACCTGGTGACCTCAAGTTTTAGTAACTGGAAACAATTTTGCATGACTTGTAAGTGTCTAAAAACCTTGAAGTTGCCACTGCAAAGATATTCTGACCTGTATTTTTCTTCCAAATTTTGTATTTTCCTATTTTTTAAACAAATATTGTAAATTTTATTCTAAGCAAAATTTCTTTAGAGTATTTGTATTACAAATGTATAGTTCCCGCTCACCGGTCACAATTCTTTCTTCACAATGTTGGCCCATGAGTCCTTTGGGGCAGGTACAGACATATGAAGAATCATTACTGAAACATTTACCGCCATTTTCACACGGAGAACTCTGACACGGGTTAAAGGTCGCTGAAAAACGAATAAGTTTCCACGTGACTAGTTTTTCTTATATTATGAATTGTCTGAAAACGAATATGTGCGTTTGTAGGGCGATGAAGAGTTTAAAGGAATACAAAAGAAAAACAAAGCATTTATTTCTGCCGTCATTCTCAAAAAAATACTTGATCTGTTTACAAAGCTAGATTCGCCAAAAGAAACTTCAAATGTAGAATTTCAACCATAAAGTGGTACAAGCTAATTCATTACACCACCAAATTCTGTTGTACAGCTTACTCCACATGATGACACAGTTTGTGTTCGTTTTGACGTCACATGACGTTATATAACGTCATAATATCGACATTTGGATCTGTCATCTTGGATTTCTCTGCTCTCTCAGAAAGGAAATTGATTCAAGGGGAAATTAAGCCAAAATGGCAAATTAAAATCTAAAAATTCAGCATCTTTGTTTGAAAAAACTAGCAAAAACTGCGAGGGGTGATTGAACAGCTACTGGAAGTTTAATCCCCTTATCAAAATAAAAAACCTCGAGAGGGGAATCCACATCCCCCTCGTCCCTCGTATGGATAAACAGATGAATATCGAATTATAATTTTCTACTACAGGTGTGACCAATTTTAACAAAAATTACACGCGACCATAGAGTTAGGCAGATTTTTAATAATACCCACAATTTGTACAAATTGTAACATCTTTCTCTTTACTCACGTATTTCACATTGTACGCCTGTGAA
Source organism: Oculina patagonica (assembly GCF_052425735.1). NCBI lineage: Eukaryota > Metazoa > Cnidaria > Anthozoa > Scleractinia > Oculinidae > Oculina > Oculina patagonica. The sequence continues at coordinate 26,802,848 of NC_135759.1, forward strand.
TCCATCTGTACATTTACAAATTTCGACAAGTCCAGTCTTAATGCAGGTTCCGTTGTTTTCACAGGTGATTTGCAAGCATTTTAGATCTCAGAAGAAAAATAAAAGGTAAATATTTCTAAAGACAATATCTTTGTATTATTTAACATTTTCCAGGCTGAGAAAGAAACAAGCGACTGACTTAAAACCAATTTGTTTTTCTTCCACGACAACCTCCATATATAAGTAGAAATTCGTTTGTTATATGGTCACTTATCTCAGTCGTAGACAGAAGGAAACAGTTATATTCTTGCGGCAAGTAAACTTTATTCGATTTTCCATGGTTTAGAGGCCCAATGTGACAGAATATATAAGTTAAAACAAGTAACGGTTTTTTGGCAGTTGTTGCATTGACACTTGTTAACCGTCGGACGTACAAGCAAATTCATACCCCCGCCATCGTACAAGAGGTGGGATGG
>NC_135759.1:26808302-26993720 GCF_052425735.1 Oculina patagonica
CAATCAGAATACAAGGTTCCTTGATCTTACGTCATTACTAACCAATCGTTGAACAAAGATTTTATATCATAGATACTGAGATTTACTTACGAAAAAACGATTGCGTACAAATGATACGTAAAATGCATTAGCCAGTAGGAAACGTGAACGTTGAAAACTCACTAGTGAAAAAACGTCGTTTGTCCAATCGCAAACGCGAACGACGAAAACTCACCGTAGAGTAAACAACACGTACGGAATCGCCATTTTGATTCTCGTCGAAAACACGTCGAGGTTTGTGTATCAGTTTTAACGGCTCCTTCGAGTCTTTTAATATTGCAGTACACTCACATGAATTAAGGAATGACAACCTCGTTCCCAGGGCTTTTCCCTTTCATTTCTACTATATTTGGTCTTTTTCTCAAGAACTTGGCTTCTAATAGTGTGTTTAGATGGGAAATCAAACGTTTTGATGATTGGCTCAGCTTTAAGTGGTCACGTGACTGACCACGCCTTAAAATGTAAGTATTGTGACCAGTTAAGTTACGAAATGTAAACGTACTAGAAATCTATCGGTTTTTATCTCAAAACCTTAACTTCACCTGGACATACGTCGTTTTAAACGGGGATTTTGAAAACTGTTTATTGTTTCTTCGTTATTTCCTATTTTTACCTAGTCCCAGTCCCTCTCCTAAGGAAAGACGTTGTAATTGAGACAACAGAAAAAAAATTGCAAATCCCCGTTTAGATCTCTAAACTTGGTTGTTACAGCCATTCGTAGAAATCAAAATTAGTCAAACACTACATGTGCAAGATCTCGTAAATTTGGATTCAAATTTATATCAACAATTGGTGTGGTATGTTACGTACCAAGCAGCAAAGTTCATTAATCCGAAAAATGAAATTTTTCATAAAAATACTTCATCCTGTGCATGTTTTCAAGCGATAGCCTCAATATATTTTAAATTAAACCATCCCCTCCAAAAATTAGTGGAACTCTTTCCTTAATTCACTGCAGGAAAATCAAAGCACTATAAAGAAAACTAAACAAGACGGCCTCATTGACAGCGTTTCTTCAAACAAAAGGAGAAGCAGGAAGCGAGATAGTGAAAATTCCTCCTGCGGAGTTGAATAAATCTTTGACTATATTCGCACATTATTCATATATTCGCATTCGTCTTCCCTCCGAGGGATTGTAGCGAGTTTTGATTCAGATGATGGCTACACTGCAGGTTTGTCCTTGGTTTTTTTGCAGACTGTTTTCTTGATTGAATTTGGTAAACGTTCGTTCGAGTTGGCGTTAAGTTATTCAGCGTTTACTGCTGTTTTGAATTCGAATTTGCAAGTTTTTAAGCAAGCCTCAGTCAGGTTTTCTATCCAAAGTTTTTTCTGTCAAAGTTGTGAGAACATAAACTCTTTTTATAAACTGGCGTCTCATTTTGTGTGTTAGTTCATTTAATTTTTGATTTTTAAAGACAAAAAGAATGTTATTTTAGTTTCTGGAAGATGAATGGGTTTCCTAAAACGCGCGTAAAACGTCGAGCGATTTTGTTTTTTAAAAACCTCAGTACCTATAAAATAAACAAATTAGGGACGGACCATTATTTTCTTGGAGGGGGGGGGGGGATGAAAAATTTTCCTCTGCAAACTTTTTTTTTTAGTTTATGCACCTCTGCGAACATTTTTTTTCGAAATTCTTACTATTTTTTGTTATACATATCGTGTTTGCAAACAATTTATTTTGTCTTTCGAGGCCCTGCAAACAATTTTTTTCAATATTTTTCATCCCCCCCCCCCTCCAAAAAGTCAATGGTCCGTCCCTTACACCATGGAAAATGCTTTGTACGATTTTTTTTTGATACTACCCAACTACTCAACTCGTGAATAAAAATCGTACGCGTGTATTTTCCATGGGTAATCTCTTTTTATCACACCTCCCAAAACCCGTACGCGCCCACTCCCGAGACCCTTAGCGCGCCCACTTCGATCAAAATCGAGATTTTTTCTGTATACCAAGAATATGCAGGGACTATAAGGATGCCTCCTCGGATTTCAGCCTGGCCGAAACCCTTCAGAACAACAATGTGAACTAATTGTAATATTATTCTCTTTACTCACGTATTTCACAATGGAAACCCGTAAATCCATCTGTACAGTTACAAACAGCACCAACTGTAGTCTCAATACAGGTTCCGTTGTTTGCACACATGACTTGTGAGCAGTCTGGAAAGTTATATAAGATGTTCTGGCGTTATTTAAGGTCATCCATCCGATTAGTAAAGAAAGTAAAATGTCACTGACTGGGAATAAAAGAAAGAATGACAAATCCTAGTTTGCTCTCCGGCCACTAGCCTGTGTACAGCCGTCCCACTCTCCTCAAAAAAAATCGGGGAAGAATCGCTATCCTGCTACAAAAATTTCAACATTTAAGGACCTACTAGAAATGGTCTTTTTATATTAATGTTTGATCATTAAACGTCAATGGTTACTCCACAATTTGCAGGAAAGAAACCTTTAAACAAAAGTACAACAACAGTTAACTTTGAAACCTTATTCAGTAGAAAATCAGTTTTGCAATTTCAATCTTTGGTATTTTTGTTTCTCCGGGCGTTTTATTTTTTCATTTGTCAAAGCAACTCAGGATTGAAAATCGAACTTAATCATAACAATAACTAGAATAAATCTGTCCAGTCAGTAAGTTAGGCTACGACTTAAATTTATTTTTTCTTGCCTGTTTGATTACACAGAGCCGTTGCGGTTTTGCCCGCCGCAACACGCGTCGGGTAACCGTAGACATCTTTGAAACATTCGCCAAAATTGGTCTCATAACCAATACATCCCACGTTTACAAACCACAATGGTCCAGAACCGTCACCAAACTGATGACTATAACCATGTAAAGTGGCTCCAGGATATCCCAACTGACGGCATACCACGTGAGCATCTTTTATGTCCCATCCTCCGCGGCTCACTGTGCCCCAGACTCCTGCGTAAAATACTTCCACTCGTCCAGCATTTCTGATAGGTGCGCCAGCTAGCCTTACTTTTACACCTAGGGAACCAAATACCAGTTAATAGTGATATATTCATTCACAAACATGCCACTGGTTCAACCACATGCGTCCTTGTATTTATGTCACGAAGACAGATTATACGCGATGATATATTTTACGAAAAAAAGTTGCGATCTTCGAGTAAAACGTCCGCGCTTTCTATCTGGATAACCATCGAATAAGGGATCAATTATGCAACTGTTTTATTGTCCTTGTAATTTTTTCTCGTCCAAAATTCGATCAATCTTCTTTGCCCTGTGTAATTATCGTCTTGCTCGCGCACACATAAAGGTGTATTCATTCGCGCTGTTCTATTCTGGTCAAACCGGGAATATATATCTTTTTTGGTCCATTGACACCAGGATGAATTACCCTTGAGGCAATACTGAGTTTTTAATTCGAGGTAAAAGAAATTGGTGTAGCTATATATCTCAAAATTCCCTTTAATAGCGGAATTTTTTGATTATGACTTACTTTTAGATGCGCTAGAATTTGCTTCATTACAGAGCACACCAGCTGCATACAATGGAAGTCGGAAATAACTTTCATACAACGACTGTGTTATATTGTCCCATGTTGTGACTGCACAATGGGAAATTTCTGCTTCGTTTCCAATGCATTGTATTTTCCATATCCACATTGGTCCTTTCACTCGTCCAAATGCTGCTCTATTAAATATCTTATTGGCACCAGAATACCCCAGCTGACGGCATACCACGTGACCAACATTAATGTCAATACCATCACCTAATACACTGCCCCAGACTCCGTGGTACATCACCTCGATGGTACCCGCAAAAGGAAGGCTGGATCCACTTAAACGAACCTGAAAACCTGCAATTGGCAAATTGTTTGAAACATTAAAAATAGTAGGATGACAATATTAGTAATTACCGTACCCAATTTCGCAAGTAGCCAATCAGAAGCGCGATAGTGACTTGATATCCTACGATATCAAGTCACTGACCTGATATGCCCCCATATCACGGTCACTTTGAAGTAAAGTAGTGTTACTGTACGATGAATTGAAAAGAGGTTTTACCAATAAAACAGAACTTCGTAATTTAAATTTAGCGGCGTCGGTCGTAAAAAGAGAAAAACTTTCCCACCAAAACTAAACTTGAGCGCGTTCGCCAATTGCGCGATGTTTGCCGACGAGTACTGAGACATTCAGACTGAAAAAAAAGGAGTCGGAATTTCAAAATTTTTCGCTTTATTTTGATTTTGAAAATTTAGAGAATGAAACTCTAAACAAACGAGTGGAAAAAAGGCAGAAGAAGAACTTGGTATAAGTGTTGAAGACCAAGTCAACACAATTTGCAATACGGACCTAGCAAGCATGGCTTCAACAGAGCGATAAATATAACCGGAGTTTTGGCTGAATTTGGGTACGGTAAATACCTAATCGTACCTTTTTGGTACGCTTCGGCTGCATATCAGGCTCGTTTGGTCTCGCCATGGGTATTTTGGCTCGACTGCGTCTCGCCAAAATACGAACCATGGCTCGACCAAACTCGCCTGATATGCAGCCGAAGCGTACCAAAAAGGTACGATTAGGTATAATAATTCTTCGTTCTGTATAGCACTCACAGGTGTTGCTCTACATTTTCTCAATAGGCCGTCAATTTCTTAGTAAAGTTGATGCCTTGGGTATGCAGTTTTAATTCCCGATTAGCTAACTCTTCTTGACCCTTCTTCTCCGCAGATAGTTTCTTCATTTCACAGCTATTCCGTTTTGCAGAGCAGGCTATGGCTTCTTCCTCATTATGGATTCCACTCGCCGATTGGGATGGATTCAGTTTAAAGAAAATATGAACACTACATTACAATTACTAGTGGTGAGCATAATAGAAACACAAACTGTTAAATTCGAATCAGCAAATACACTAACGTCATGTCTTTTTGACGCGTTCAGACTATTAAGAAGTCACTAGTTACTCAGGGTTAAATCTTAAAGGAAGACTCGTTCCATTCAGTTTCCTTAATTGATGGAAGTACAGGAACGATCCGAGTAAGCGTACTGCTTAGAATGTGTATTTCGATATATTAAAATTCAGCCTAAAACAATAGACCTCAGTACGGGGCTCCGGGGAATAAACTATAGAATTTGTGGGTTTTTTTCCCAGAGCCTCGTAGCGATGTGTATTGTTTCAGGCTGAATTTTAAAATATCGAAATCGGGTTATTTAACGCTTCATGTACTTATTTCAAACTTGATATGGTGGACCCAGTGTTTATTTGACTCAGGCAAATTATTCGAGCCTGGTGGTTAAAGTGTATATGACATGAAAAATATTTTCTGCTTATTTAAAAGGACTTTCGAAATACAGAAAAATGGCGTTTTTCTTTTCGAAATATCTTTTTTCGTTTCAGAGATATTGACGTTTTTGTATTATGCAAATTAGATCAGTGATGACGTCATTTTACCATTTTCTAGAGTCAAATCTTATGACGTCATCACTGATCTAATTTGCATAATACAAAAACGTCAATATCTCTGAAACGAAAAAAGATATTGCGAAAAGAAAAACGCCATTTTTCTGTATTTCGAAAGGCCTTTCAAATAAGCAGAAAATATTTTTCATGTCATATACACTTTAAAAAGAAAGGCGCTTCATACATTAGCTTTAATACCTCAAGTTAATGTTTGAGGGAGCTATTAACAACTCCACCTTTAAAACCTGGCGTTTAATCGAGAAAATACGATAAATATGTTTTTAAATAAGGTGCCCATGAAATAGTTTTACAAAGAGGGCAAAGGTTAGGTCCTATAATTCCATAACTAGATTCTCATTCATGAATACTGATTTGATAACTTACCACTGGTTTGGGGAACATCTGGTTTACAAACAACACTGAGATCAGAGTAAGAACCCTGCCTTGTCATATGAGGTTCGTGTTGACTGCAATTTAATAAATTACTCTCGTTTTCAAGACACTTCAGCTCATAATTGTAAAACCACTGGGGCCCAGTTCCCGGGCCAAACACGGACCAGCCAGTAGCGAGGATGCCGTCAGTAAAATTCAACTGCCTGCATACTACACGAGCTAATTCAGGATCAATATGCCTCTGGTCTGCAGGGTAGTACACGCAGCCGATCGTTCCCCAAACACCTTTGAATCGCAGCTCCACTCTACCAGCGTGAGGTACTGGAGAGCCTCTCAGCCTCACTTCAAGTCCTATCGATAAAATATCGTTTCTATAAAAAATGATGATCTTGGTTGGTTTATGTTAAACGAGAAATAAGTTAGTAATTTATAAGTTAGTGACCCAAGCTACTTGCAAAAATTTTCCCACCTCTCTCAACAGGAGGACCCACAACCCCAGACAATACTTTTGGGGAGGTCACCTAGTTTGCGATCCCCTCCCCCCCTCATTCAATGTTGAAGTATACCTAGAGGCTTAAACCACAGCATATTGTCTATCATAATGTTCAGTAATACTTCAACATGGATATGGGGGAGAGGGGGGCCCATACACGTTGTGTACGTACCTATAGATCAGATTTATTAAAAGTTGTTGAAATCAAAGCGTCCATTTCCAACCTTCCCAAGGACTTCTGTCTTGGGTTGTAGGGCTGTCCCAAAGATGCTCGAAAATTCCCAAAAAGTTGAAAATCCATTATTTTGCTTGAAAGATCCAAAATTAGAAGAACATTCTCCAGATATATGCTAATTTCCCTTTGAAGGTAAGATTTCTAAGCACTTTTATGCAATTTAACTCCAACAGAAACATCTAAAGAACATTTTAAGGACAAAATTTGTTAAATCACAGGGAATTTTTAAAACTAAGAACAATCGTGAAGAAACCGATGACATCATGTTTGCTGACGAGTTTTTAATGCTGAATGATCCGAAAGTTGAAGCATTTTCTGAACCTTGTCTTAAATCTTCGGAGAAGTTCGAAAAATGCTCGGAACGTTCGTATGCCCTTCGAAAAACACACGGACAATATTCGGGAATCTTCGGTCTAGAAATTGCAAAAAGTTGCTCAAAATTGCATAAAGGTGCTCGAAAGTTGCTCGAAAAGGAAACGGTTGGTCAAAAGATGAAAAGTTGCCAAAAAGTTGCCGAGCATCTTTGGGTTAGCCCTACCTTCCGCACATCGGTCGGACGCTGTGCCACTGCATGAGCTATAGGAGACTCGAGGGAGCTTAGCCATATAAGTAGGCTCAAATGTGACAAACCTCTCGCACACTTCTATGATTAGTCCTATCAGTATTTAGGATGTTTGTCCGGCATTTGTTAAGAAAAATGAAGGTGACCTACAAGTTAACTAACAGCACGCACCTCTTATCAGAGGCGAATTATTTTGCTCTCTTTGCTTAAACTGACGAGACCGCCAAACTTTAATGAAAGCTTATTCATATTGTCTATTGCTGGTTTTCACTGTCACGCCAACAAAAAGCAAAACCAAAATCATTAGATTAAAAAGTCAAGAATTTGAACTGTAATAGATAATGTTAAATAATATACTGTGCGGTATTCCATGCTTGAGTTAACTGTCAAAATATCCCACAAAAATATATAAAGCTCAGTATGGAAACGCAATATTGGCGCCCCGCAAAAGGGGAACAATTATTGCGTTTAGGGGCCTTGCGGTTTTGGATTTTATACTTTTGACGAGGATAGTGCATTTACCTGAATCAGCAGTTTTGTCTTTGCACACAACACTCGCACAATAGCCGTCATAATATCCATAATACGAATAGTAATCATTGAAATGTCTTGGACATTGGTCTAAAGATGATTCATTTCCGTTACAATTGAACCACACAAACCAATGTGCAACAGCAGCGGAGCAGAAAAGTCTGTAGCCTGATAATGATGCTGCTAAATATCCCAGCTGTCTGCAGACAACTGTGGCTTCATTTATGTCCCAATAGGCTGCGTGAATTGAGCCCCACTTTCCAGCGTAATAAACCTCCACTCGTCCAATACCTGGTGAGTGCGACCCGCGAAGCCTGACAGGCATTCCTAGTAAGAGAATATAGTTTGGAAATGTCAGATATGTTTGATAAAAGATTTTGCCTTTGAACAATACTATGAGGGTCTCAATGGGGTGGTGGAATGGCGGCATAAGTCCTTTTCTTTCATCGCCGCCAGGATCTGGAACTCAATACCACCATTTGTAAAGGACGCTAAAGATCTTTTAACATTTAAACGATTACTAGGTAAATATTTTAGGTTTTAATATTTTTAACTCTTTTTAGGCGTCTATTTTATAATACATATTTACATAGATAATTATATAATTTTTTTCTTTTATACAATTTTGCGTTCACGCACAGATTTTAACGAGGGCTTGCGCTCCTAGGTGTCGCGTGGTTAAATAAAGTATTGTTGTTGTTGGTGGTGGCTTTTACGGTTAACGTTTAAAATTTTGCCTTTTTTACGGCTAACGGTTAATTTATTTCCATTACTGTTAACAGAAGCTAAACATTAATTTCCATTGTTTTTCAAAGTTAAAAATAAATTTTCATTACTGAAAAACATATTTAGATCTCAGGATCATTCTAGGGAGATGAATTGACCTAGTCTGTTTTATTTAAAATTACTGACCGATTTTTTACGGTTAACATATTTTACGTCTAACGGCTAAATTTTTCCAATTTTTACGCCTAAGGCTAAATTTTGGGCCGTTTTACGGCAAACGGTTAACCCCATTACTATTTTTGAGTCTAATGCTTGCGTGCGCTTTGCGCATGCGCATTAGACTCTTTGTTATATGAAAAAAGCTGTTAGCAATCCCAAGGGAATGGTTCGGGATCGATAATCGTTCGCTTTAATGCAGAAAACAATGATCAGCTGCAAGAACGGACTCCGTACGGACACGCACGATTAGTTTCAATTAAAAACAGCCAATCAGCGACACGTGTTCCCACGCATAATTAAAAGTTCTTTCTCAAGTCACGATTATTCAACACTTGAACAGGACGAAATAATTTTCCAGTTAAGACATTTGTAAGCTTTTTGTGAAAATAAATCTTCGTTTTCAGTTCAGTTAAGCACTTGTGTTTTCGTCTTGCTTAAAAAGCAAGACGTCTTTGAGAAAAAATATTTCGACGGCGACTCGCGTTTATTTACACAATGCGACCAAATATTTATTTTGTTTTAAAAAATAGAAAACTTTACCTCGGTTTTTGTATTTAAGTCATTCGAATTTTGACCAATTTTTTCTTTACAGTGCAAACAAAAACCTTCAAAAATAAAAGATGTACATGGATAAATGTAAATCAAGTTACGCGACTAAATCAAAATGCGTTTGTTTGGCCGCTTTGCAGTATTACACTGTCCCGGCCTTTGCCATACACTGAAATCGAATTTCATGCTTTTACGACTCTCAGAGATCTTAAGTTCTTCTTACAGCTAGAAAAATCATAAAATGGTTACATTGATATGGAAGTGATGATTCGCGAAATTTGTACATCATGATAAACAGTCTTCGCTCCTGTGTATGGTAGCTCGATAATAATTGCCTAGTTTCCAGCGTTCAAAAGGTCATCATTATATTGACGTGAGCATTTACACCCGTTTTTAGGAAAATCTGTCACTAAGTGCTTACAGTACAATGGAGTAACAGTCACTATTTCAAGTGCTTTTATTGCAAAATCTGTTTCAAGAGTCATCATCAAAATGGTGAAAAATCTGAAAGAAAACGATGTGAAGTTCTTCAACCCTTGTTGTAATGAACATGCTTTTTGTAAATCGTCACGCAATCTTGTCCAAATGTTTAATCGTTTCTGCTTTTACGGACAATACGGAAGAAGTAACATCAACTCCTGTTCATACTTTAAATTTTGTGAAGCATATAACATTTATGACTGTTTCGTTTTCATCCATAATCATCCACGATGCCCCTAGCTTGCTATAAGCATTTTAAATTAAACTCCCGAACACAAACCTCTAACCAATTTTAACCGGCTTACGAAAATCGCGCAATCTGTATCACTATGCCATACGGCATTAGACTCATGTCACCCTTGGTGACCTATTTTTAATATTTCTACAGTTTCCAGTTAATTTTGCACACCTTTTAAAGGTAAGTTTAATCAAATATTAGTTAAGGTCAGTTAAATTTATTTAACGTTAATTTGAGGAAAATGCTTAATTTAAAACGTCCACTGATTCAAGATGGCGCGGATTGAGCTTTTAACGAGACAATTTCTATCTGTCATTTCATCATGCAATGCCCCGTGTGTTCCCACAGAAAATCTTTCTTAGATTAGGAAATAAACTTTTACAGTACACGTTATTTGATAAAGTAGATAAACTTATATTGGTGCAGGTTTTTTTTGCAAGTTCCAGGCGGGGTTCCAGGGCCCCTAGCTACTTCTCAACGTCAGCCTGTAATAACTTTTTTGAAAAGACAAAGATTTACAAAAGATTTAAAAGAAATTGGAGACTGATCTCTTTGATCAACGTTGATACAAAAATTGGTTCCATAGCCCTTTGTAAACGTTTAAGAAAGTCTTCTTGGACATAATCCACCACAACCAAAAGGCCTTTGCTCAGGTTAGATCAGTTTTAAACGCTACACGCACGATCGGTGATATTATGGAATAAAAATTATTCGCCTCAGGCTCAGTGATTATTGTTGACTTTGTCTCGTAGTCCATGAGCCAAATTTCAAAAGGGGCCTAAAAATAGGTTTTCGTAGCACCCCCCTTAATACCTAGTGAAATTGGTATCAAATTAAAGGTGAAGGTCTAAATTTTCTCAATCCACTTGTTACCAGGACGGTAAGTGGTGCATAAGGGAGATATGACATGCTTTTTACGGGGGGAGAGTGGAGGTAAGTTTTGCTTTGTAAATACAAGTGATGTCAAATCTCTAATACAAATCGCAAAATACGCGCCCAAAGTTGATAAAGATTTTAACAAACATATTTAAAATTAGTATTTTGTCACATTTCACACTTTTTAGGTTTGTTGCTTTCCACCAGTTGCCATGGAAACCGTAAATAAACCCATTCCTGCTATTTTCTTGGTTACAAATGTCGTTGTCTTATGTTTGCAACCCAATTATCACGAAAAAATCAATTGTTTTTGTGTTTTCCCCTTTTAATCGCCTTGCCTTGTTTGTACCACAATGCATTTTGAGCCCCTGTCCCGTCATGCACTTAGCAACCACATAGTAGGGTCTGCCATCTTGGAAATTTGCTGAATCAGCAGAAGGTAAGAAATTGCCTCTTTTTTTGCAAAATAGTCTCCAATTATCTTTTAATCAGTTTCTAGTGTAGTAGTTTGTCTTATAACCATCGTGGTATTTGTGAGACATTTTTAAAACAATTTGCCACATGTAATAGGGCAATCAATTATTCGAAGCACTACAGTGGCTACAGTGGAGAGGATTCAAGTCGTGGCTTCAGAACAACGGTCACCCAACCAACTACTTAAAACTCACTAATGCCATAGTGGATATTAGAAAAGACATTTCCGCTGAGAAATTTAATAGGCTTCTCGTGATGGCAGACTTCATCAAGATTTTTGATCTTTTCAAGTTATATAGTGAAGAAGACAATGGTTCCCTTAAAACGTTCTGGAGATCGTACTTTGAAATGATCTTGTTGCTGCTGACATTTATCAGAGCAACCAAAGAAGGCAACTGGCCCCTCCGTATTGGGTGCATCAGGGAAATGCTGCCATGGTAGTCGCCTACGACCATGTGAATTATGCTCGTTACCTACCTGTTTACCTGATCCAGCTGTCAGAAACCCACCTTGAAGCTCAAATGATGTCAGAGAATGGAGACTTTGGCGTCCAGTGGAACACTAAACATGAATTTGCTCAACTTTCCGTTGACCAGACCGTAGAACAGACTTTAAACAGAAGTACGAAAACAAAAGGTGGCATCGTTGGCTTCAGTCTCAAAAAGAATGCGGTACAGCGATGGATCTTAACTGCGCATTCTCGTGCCCTTTTTGTTGACAAGTGTCGTAGGATGACAGGGAAAAAAGAAGAAGATCGTCGTCACAAGGAAGCTGGGAAGTCTCGGATGAAACGCGATAAACATGTAAGAAAAGTAATGGAGGTTGTCAGCAATTGGAAGGATCCATTTGAACCATCAGAGGAACTCGCCAGTCTTAGTTCTGGTTGTGTAGCGACGGAAACCAACAAGTTAGATTAACTTGCCGCCAAAGGGAAAGGAACAGCGTTTGTAAGGACAGACTGCTGAATGATTCTGTAGGTTTCTTTGAGACACTCTCCAAGTTGAAGCTTGGTACGTGGTTTTTTCCGTGACGTTCAAAGGAAGACAACCGTGTCAAAGGGAGGAAGTGCTGTCATAATAAGAACAGAAAATAAATCTTTTTGGTGGATTACTCGTTATTGATCAAAGCAGGCAAATGTACTTTCGACAGTTGCCAGTCCACGAGCTGGGCTCACGTCCATGGTCGCTGGTGCGCTAGTGAAAACCAACAAAGCGGCAAACTTCTAGAGGTTGGGGTAGAGAGTCTTCAGGGCTTGCCAGCTCAAACACCAGCAGTCATCATCGACACAATGGCAATGCTTTAAACAGTGAGGAAGATACCAGAGAGATTCTCCGACTTGGCAGTTATGATTTTCAAGAGAATACTGATACAGGCAGGGGAAACAAGAAGAGTTGACTTTTTGATGGAAAGAAGAAGCAATACTGGTCAGCTAGCGGTCGCCATAACTAGCTCCCAGCAGTTCTGTCTACGCCAGTGGAAGAAGTACTTGTTATCCGGTAGCAACAAAGTGCGTCTTCTCAGGTTCCTTTCTGAGTACAGGTCGAAGGAAGAATATGCTGAAAGGATCGGCAGCCGTGTAATGTATGTTTCCCATGGCAATCACTGCACCAGGCTTGTCGTAATAGATGGACGTATGACAGCCACTGACGAAACAAAACTGCATACCGACCAGGAGAAAGCTGATACACGGATGTTCCTCCATGCGAAACACGCTTCTTTACATGAACTTCAACATCAATGGGTCGTCATAGTCTAACCGGATACAGCTGCTGAAGTGGTGGCCTGTCACCACCAATCAGCCATTCCTGTCGAAATGATCTTGATAAGTGGGAAAATAAGGAGATCACGCTTGATAAGCGTTCCCCGACTGTGCGAGAAGCTGGGTCCCAGGGTATGGCGAGTCCTCCCTAGTTTGCATGCGTTAACAGGTTGTGATGCTTTGAGTTCATTTTCAGGCAAGGACAAGAAAAGGGCGTTTGAAATGGACAGAGACAGCCAAGTCAAGAGTGACAGTGTCCAAGTTATTGGAGAGAGCCTTACCATGAGCGGGCAGAGCATTACCAGGTTGCAAGAAGTGGTTTGCATGTTGTACAACGATAATCGGTGTAAGCTGGTCAATGACCTCCGTTACAAAATGTTTTACAAGGGCAAAAACGTGCAGTCTCACCAACTCCCGCCAACAAGCGCTGCCTTCCGATACCACCTTAAGCGAGCCAACTACCAAGTTTTTCTCTGGAAGAAAGCCTTACAGCCAAGAATTGAGCAAGAACCGGTAAGCCATGGATGGAAACTGAAGGAAGGACGCCTTGAGATCGTTTGGACAGACCTGGCGCCATCTCCACAAGCTGTGATGGAAATAGTTTGCTGTGGGTGCCGCGGCATTCGCCAAACGAGGCGATGCGTTCATGTGTCGGTAAAGGCTTGCCTTTCACAGAAGCTTGTACTTGCTCTGAAAATTGCATGAACACTACAACAGACTTTAATAATGGAGATGACGATGTCAATGACGACGACTGCGAGGGTGAAGACGAGTAGAAAAGCACTGGACTCAAACTAACGCTACCCTCGTTAAATAAAGACTTTCCTTCCTTTCCTATGGCTAAAACATATTGCATAAACAGACTCTTGCATGTAGAAAAATCCCTTTTAAGACACTTTGTTGTTAGAAACTGAAATTTGCAATCTGTTTGTTATAATATCCTTTATTCTTTGCAACAGTTATAATAAAAGTTATTAAGAACATGTATTGCTAAATAACAGAATAAAATGTAGTTATTTAGAGCCTCAGCTAAACTTATTTCGAAACTTGCTTTGTTCCTCTGCTCCTCGTGAGTGTAACCTTAGTTTGACCGTAAATGCATTCTGGTGTTGCAAAAACATTTTTTATAAGCAATTAAGTACAAAGTGAGGCTTTAAATAATGGCAAGAGTCGCCTTAAGAATTCATGTGAGCCCATTTACGTCCACAATTATAGCCATTTTGTGAAAAAAAGACAATTCCTTACCTGGTGTTTATTCATCAAATTTCCAGCATGGAGGACCCTGCCGTGTGTTTGCTAAATGCATGATGGGACAAAGGCGTGAAATGCGTTGTGGTTCAAACAAACTAATGCGATTACAAGGAAAAAACACAAAAATAATTTTTTTTCGTGCTAACTGGGTTGTAATCATGAGAAACAGCATTTGCAATTAACGAAATAGTAGCAATGGGATATATCCATGGTTTCCATGGCAATGGGTGCAAATGGCTGGTCACAAAATTATGAAAAGTGTGAAATATGACAAAATACTAATTTTAAGTATATCTGTAGAAGAGTTAATCAACTTTGGGCAAGTATTTCGTGATTTGTATTACAGTTTTTACATCACGTGTATTTACAATGTTAAAAGCATCCCTACCACCCCCTCGAAAAAACCTTGCCGTATCTCCCTTATGCACCAGTTATCATCCTGGTAACAAGTAATTTTAGAAAATTGACACCTTTAGCTTTAATTTGATACCAATTTCACTAGGTATTAAGGGGGGTGCTACGAAAATCCATTTTTGGGGTCTTGGCTCATGGACTATCGGGGATTATTCAACAATAACCACTGAGCCTGAAGCGAATAATTGTATAATTTTCAGAGGTGAATATCAAGAACTGCAAAATGACAATAGAAAACATGAAAGCAACAAACACAAGTGCTCGCTTGCATAACTGTAAACCAGTGTAAGTCATCGATTGAAATCATAATTTACACTCAAGTTTAGGCAATAAAACAGAACAAAACAAACACTACGACAAGGGTAGATATCTGGTACCTGTGTTAAATCGCTGGTGACTTCTGAGCAATTGCGTGAATTTTCTCGGAATGGCTAGCTACGGTGACAAGAGCACTATAAAATAATGTTTTGTCAGTCGATCTGACTTTGTTTCTTATGGCTGCGTGCAATATCCAAACCACCATGTTTACGATCAACTCTAATTCCTTAAAAACCATCTCTTGAAAATATTTTCGGTCCAAAAGCCTTGGTGGATAATTGAAAAATTCCCAATGTTTTAAATATCCAGGACTTGAAGTGATTTCTTTCATACGAGGGAAAATTTCATTCAGTAAATGCACCATGTTCACTGCCTGGATGGCAAAGGTGGCAAGGCTTAGTAGCCAAGCCTTGAGATGCTTTATTCACCGCCTAGTGCGGTGAATATAGCGCTATAAACCGAGCTTCTCGACCAATCAGAATGTCCCATTCTTGAATTTTCCACTTGAAATTATACTAAATATACTGAAATTATGTCTAGCTTCCTGATCACTTTTGATTTTGAAAAAGTTTTTCAGCTTAACACAGTCAACCCAACAAATTAACCAGTAAAACCTTTTAATTTTGGCCCATCCGTAATCAGATGGGCCTTGAGCTATATGGATGACGATTTTTGCATGAAGTTATTTGCTATTGGACGATGTGTGTATCAGGGCGACCCACTTACACCATGCCTATTGTTAATTGAAATTCTAGCTATTCGCATTCGCGAAAACAACTGTATTACCGACATCGCAGTTGGGGAAGAGGAGATAAAGTTGTATGCCTTCGTGGATGATCTTACCTTTCTTCGAGACGTGAGCTCGGCTATGCTTATCTGGTTAAATCGTTAATAAAACAAATTTGGACAATGTTCAGGTTTAAAAAAAAACAACGATAAAATAAAATCGTTTACTTTAGGCACGCAGTATACTAATAAGTCAACAGACCAATTAGGAATCACAAACACCGAAATCCCAATCGAAATTCTTGGTATTCATTGGACGTATACCAAACATGAAAAAGAAAAATTCAACTTAAGCGATTTATTCAAATCGGTTAAAACCAGTTGCCATTCTTAAAATGGAAACCGGCAAAATTCAAATACTCAAAAACATTTATCCGAAGCTGACTTATCGTGCCTCAGTCCTTAAACGTGACATACCAGTGTAAAGAGTGGCTTATTGTCAATGATTTGAAAGGACCACAGACTTCTGGATTTTATGGATTATTTACGAATTTTTTGAGAGTCTTCTAGTGATACAGCTTATCGATGGTTTTTAGCCAGTGGAAAAGTTTCGCAAAGCCTTGAAATATTCTAAACACAAGTCTCAGGGACATATATCTTTCTTTTTCGTCTCTCGACTCCATTGATGTGTCGCACGTGAGTTCGGGCTAATTACAGCTGTATAAAAATCCTAAATTAACATTACCATTTGGAAAGGATCCATTCTTACAAATAACACCAACAATATTCCAACGCGATTGCAATTCAGTTTTGTTTCCAATCGCATCATGAGAGCAACCCATGACATTTGCCTCGCTTCCAGTGCATTGAAGATTAGTTAGCCACACTGGACCGTTGACCAGACCAAAAACACGAGTCTTCAAAGCTGCTTCTGCACCAGCTTGGTAACCAAGCTGCCGGCAAACCACTGTTGCGGCATTAATATTCCAGACATAGTTGTCACTACTGATTGCTCCCCAGATCCCTGCGTACAAAACTTCTACACGGCCAGCATAAGGGACTGAGGATCCTTGAAGACGAATTGAAATATCTAACGGAGGGACAAGAACAACAAACTGTCAGAATATCCAGTACGAAAATAACAGCTGGAAATTGAGAAATACGCACGTGTGCGCAAAGTTATGAAATTTCTTAGTCTTCGAGAGTTCAAAGAAAAACTTCATGTCTCCAAACAGCACTGTGACATGATTAAGGCGATGTTTCAGAAGCATTTTTTATGAAGATTTCTGATGATGTTTCAAAAAGATTGTACGTAAGGTCATTTAGAACTAATCATTTCAAAGATTGCTAGAGTTTATGAGAGAATCCAAGCATTTTTCACTATTTACCCGAATGATGCTTAGTTCATTCACATGGCAAATCTGTTCGCAATCGTGATATCGTTGATAATTTATCGCGTAATATAATTTACAATAATTTTTTACGTGTGCTTAGTAGGAGTTTTCTCAGTGGTGAAATTACAGATTATAAAATAGGTAAAGGTTTGGTAAAGGTAAAGTTCATTAACACTATAAACACTTTTTTCATGGCCATTTCAATTTTGATAAGAAGATGTATGCTGTAACATGTGAAACGTCAAGTAAATTTTAGGTTTTTTTTTCAAACACTGCGTATTCCATGTGTTATGTTTGTTACCGCTTTGTATTTTATTTGTTGTCAATAACACTATCCGAACCAAATCTTTTACGATCCTTTACAAAACAATTTTTTGTATTATATTAAGGTAGTTGATACGCGTAAGTTTTTAGGCTTGTATTGTTATCCTTTTTGCTTTCTCCCGTTAGCATTCACCAATTCACAAACAGTACATTGCCAGTTAAAATTTTGTCTGACTCTCTCTATGTCTCTGCCTCACTTCACGACCGCTAACACCACACTATTAAACCAATGTGACATTGCAATAATTTTGCAACTAAGATTTTGTGGCAATAAATGACAGATTAAATATAAATAATGGTTTTTACGTGCCACTAACCACTGTCACCAGGATCGCAATGGCCTGTATTGCAGATCACTCCCACTTCATGGTTGCTATCCACCCTACTGTTGACCCAATCACGATACTGACATTGTTGTAAAGTCTTCTCAGTACCGGTGCATTGTACGTTAGACATTAGGACTGGTCCCGAACCGTCTCCAAACGGTGAATATCGCAAGGCTGTAATGGCTCCTGGGAAGCCAAGCTGCCTGCATACCACATAAGCCTCCTTTTGACTCCATCTGGGAGCCCATGGCTGATGCAAGACCCGTCCCCAAACTCCATGAGAAAATACTTCAACACGGCCAGCGTAAGACGAGTTGTGGCCAGTAAGACGGATTTGCGTATCTGCAGAAGTAAAGTTGGAACTTGTCATTTGGTATTACCAAAGTTTACTGATCACTTCAGGGTGTATGTTTGTTCCTCTATGTCAGGAGGTCATCAATTTCCTTTCTCTGTTGACTTCTATCAAACAAGAGGCAACTGATGTTATTATAACAGTATTAGATAACTGCTAAACACTGTTTTAAATACTGGCGCTTGTTAACTTCATATTTTCGCTCTTCCTAGCCTTGCATATCTCTTGTACACCAATGAATAAATTGAACAACAACTTTCTTGTTCTTTTTGAATGAAGGGGCTGTTTAAGAAATAACTGATGTTTTACAACAAACAAGTTTTTACAACCTTAATTAGCAAAGCTTTGCTGCATAAAATGGCTAAAAAGGGCTAACTGGCAATGTCCGGATCGGTTTGACCTTCTTAAGAGGGTCCTGAAGGGGAGGGGGGGGGGGGGGGGGTCGTAAATCCCAGTTCCCAGCCAAATTTTGGTCCAAATCCCAGTTCCCAGGCTACTTTTACTCCAGATCCCAGTCCATAAACAAGAAATCCCATTTCCATAAGTACAAGTTAAAATCCTGTACATATAATGACTATATAAGTTTGGCTTCATCGGTTCTGTGGGTAAAGACACCCCCTCTTCACATTCCATTCCACATGGGACCTCTTATCATATTGACTGTATTCTGACCACCAAGGTATTTCAGAGTTTTAAAAACTCTATGAATTCAGGACCCCACGAATATTCTGATGGGGATACATACACTTGCAGGAATCCTTGAAGGTACTTATAGAAAATCCCATTTTTTGGTATTTTCCCTTGTTTGACAAGTTTGTCTAATGTAAAAGCAGCTTCATCCGCTTGCTCAACAAACATAGGAAGCATATTGTAATCTGCGTTATTTACTTCAAGCACCAGTATCTTGTGAAGTTTCCTCATCGAATATTACAGATTCTGCATCAGTAATCATCTCTGTAGATTCGAAATCAAAATCAAGACAAAATTCTTGTGTCATATTTACTGTCCACACCACTAAAGCTTTCATCAACTTCATTAAGATCAGTCAGAACATCACTTGAATTACGATATCACCAATCACGTGCTGACAAGTTTACCGTGGTTCAAAGGTATATGAGCTAAAGTTTATCGACATTAATTTGGAACATCTTCAGACCTTCCTCGAAATCTTCAGTTATCTTCGGCAATCTTCGGAAATTTTCGGAAAAGTTCGGAAATGTTTGAAAACATTCGTATGACCTTCGGACAACAGTTTGAAAATCTTCGGAAATCTTCGGGAAATGGTCGGGAAAGCGTCAAAAACTAGTAGGTTTTTATAACAAACAGATTAATAAATGGTCGCTTGGAGATATGAAATTTATCTTCTCGTGTTAAAATCGATATCTAACTCGTTCGCTGCGCCCACTTGATAATAAATTTCATATCTCCGCGCAACCATGTATTATCCTCTATTTAAACAAACCGCTGATCATGGACATGTTATGACCGCAGCGTAAAGCCTGGAAAAATACTGACTTTTTTTGTCATCTGAGTGGGATAATTCGAGTATTTGTCTGAAATTATAGAGTCAGAGACTAGCAAGTCTCACAAAGAAGAGAAATCCCATTCCCATTTTCCAAAGTGTTTGTCCCATTCCCAGTGGTAAAATCCCAGTCCCAGTGCACGAATCTCATTTTCCCAGCCCAAAAAGAGGCAAATCCCAGCTCCCATTTTACCCCTTCAGGACCCTCTCTTAAAGTTGTCCAATACCAACAAATAAATCGTGTTTAAATATATGCGAGCTTATGGTATGACCGATTTGCGCTAAGATTGCCACTCTGTTTACTGGTCCATGCAGTATTTTCTTTTTCTTATCTCAAGGCTATTATATATATTTATTTAATGAAGATGAAGATGAAGAGTCCCCGACGGGAATCGAACCCATGACCTCCCTGATACCGGTTGGGCGCTCTAACCAACTGAGCTACGAGAGACTCGTTGTGAGCTAGGCCATTTTACTAGGTTGATAAGTGACACGCGTCCTGCATACTGCTAGGATCAGCAATGTCGAATTCATCAAGTTTGTAGTAAATAATTAAGATGGTAAATTTTAAGCTCAGTAATAAATAATGAAGATGAAGTAAGTTCAACATGACTCGAGCATGGGACAAAGAAAAATTCTGAGTCCCCGACGGGAATCGAACCCATGGCCTCCCTGATACCGGTTGGGCGCTCTTTCCAACTGAGCTACGAGAGACTCGTTGTGAGCTGGGCCATTTTACTAGGTTGACAAGTGACACGCGTCCTGCATACTATTTAAGTACTATCCCAACCAAAATGTAGCCGGGAAAATGGATTGAGGGGCAATCATGCATAATTTAAAGAAATATAAGTGAGTTCAGGATGCAATACAGTTTGAAACGGTGAAGTAAGTCGCTCCCAATTCAGATAAATTCGGCTTCTTTCGCCTATTTACATCTATATATGTTATCCAATCAAAGCAGAAATTACGTGAACTTTTTTCTTTAGTCCATAGTCTCAAAACGGATGACAGTCAATATATCATAAACAGTCTTAAACTTCCATGCCAGTCAATATTGGCAAATAAGTTCCTCCATTCACTTAGGGACTTCTTCTTTTGGACTACTCTCTGACCTTTCTAGAGCTACAGGAGGTACAGTTTGTGTTTGGGAGACTGGCTGAATTCCATCAATTGGATCTTGCTCAAAACTAGCTCCTTCCTCGGGTGTGTCAGCCCGTGTTAATGGCACATATACATATAACATAAAACTTTATTTATCCTCAAATTTTATATAGCTAAGACAAGCTAGTTTCTTCGAGAAACAAGTAAAATATATTAAAAAAATAAAAATAAAATAAGTAAAATAGAAATACAATATTATTATCGAGGAATATCTGCTCAATGCACATCTGCTTATTGCTTCAGAGATGTTTTCTCTGCCAGGGATGTGCCTGATGCAAAACTTGAACTACTGCCTGTACAACATCCATTTTTAGGCGAGGACGTTAGTCTCGAGCCTTATGTTATGAAGCGATAAATTGGTTGGGTTTACAACGGGCGATGGGCGATGTGATGATTCGAACCGAGGGGGATTGGTAACTAAGAATATGGCTTGAGATTGTTTTCCTCCGCCATCTTGGTTATTCGAGACTTTGCTTGTACATGTACTTTATTGAATAACATAATGGACAAAGTATTTATGGAATCGAAATAACGATTTTAAAAGGCTAAATATCTGCTAGATGTTGTTATATTTAATTTGCTAGAATTTATAGATTACTAAGCATTGAGAGAGCTTCATTCGCGATCCCTTCTGTCAACAGAACGTTTTCGTATACTACTAGGTCAGATTTCAACATTGATCTTAATAATGGTGTGCAAAGCAGCAGTAAATAATTATAAACAAGTGATTGTAAAATATGGATAGAAACAAACTTATTTCAGGCTTTACCACTGACAAAAGAACTACAATTGATCACATTTATACAAATCTAAATAAATACTGATAAATCAAGAGTCCAAACTGGTGTTCTCAAGACACACTAAAGTGACCTTAAAGCTGGGTGGTTTAATAGCAACCAAAAAAGAGTATATACATTTTTGTAGACCATAATAACTAGTAAATGATTTAAGAAGCATAGTGTACATGTAGAAAGATGTGTTTCAGAAAAAAGAAAATTTTAAGTAACTACTTATGTTGCAATAAATTGTTGCAATGTTGCAATCAATTTTAACAATTGATTCTTTCTTTTATTATGTTTACAGAACAGAATTAAAAAACAACAGAAAACATCCAAAATACAGTTTTCAAAGAATCCACTGACAGCTGTGTTTTGTCCTAATTGCTTCAATATGTTTAATCTGCACTTTGTCAAGAAGCAGCATGAATGTGTGAATGTGGCTATTGCATTGGAACTGCTTTGACTGGAACTGGTTATTGGCCTCTATTCTGCCTCTATGCAATATATAGAAAGCCCAATCCTCACTATGAATGGCAGATATATTTAAAAAAAAAAACTCAGCGAAAACCATGTAGCAATAACACCTAAGTTAAAAAAATAAACTGTGTAAAACATCTCTGGATTTGCT
The DNA here is from genome assembly GCF_052425735.1 of Oculina patagonica. Lineage (NCBI taxonomy): Eukaryota > Metazoa > Cnidaria > Anthozoa > Scleractinia > Oculinidae > Oculina > Oculina patagonica. The sequence continues at coordinate 26,830,500 of NC_135759.1, forward strand.
ACTGAAAGACTCTCAATTCAAATTCATTACTGGCAAACCACTGTATCAACTCTACTTCCTAGACTCCACATGTACTGTATCAAGATGTTGGACTTATTGGACTTACTTGCATCACAAATTGTACAGAAAGTGCAAACAACTTTCAGCCACATTTAAATTTAACAAGAGTAAATCAAGATGCTATATCAACTTTACTTCCTGGAAACTTGTACTTCCTTAAGCTTGCACTGCGTGTTTTAAGTGATATTAAGTTTTTGGACTTACTGCACAAAATTTACATTATAATAATAATAATAATAATAATAATAATAATAATAATAATAATAATAATAATAATAATAATAATAATAAAGACTTTATTTAACGAGGGTAACATAATTTACTGGTGGCCCAGTAGTTTGCAATATGGCCCTCCCTAATTAATTACATAATACATACTTAACTACATATTATAAACCTAACTACATGTTATATACTTACAGATTGTACAGTCAGTGCAGACAACTTTAAGCCACATTTAAACAAGAGGCAATCTAGATACATTATTTCAAGACATTTTATTCTTGCCAAAGTTGTGGAAGTTTCCTAGCTGTCTAGTAAAGTTACAAAATATGTTGCCTTCCATTATGAAAAGTCGTGAAAAAAGACATCTTATTAGAGTTGTACGAATTAAATCGTGCCAATTTTGTGATCAAAGCAGCTTACAATTTGCCTTTTATTAATTACAGTAACATTGGTTAGAAACTAACCTTTCCTTGGAATGCACAACTAAAAACACCACCGGAAACAAAGTACTGTATTTTAAAATTTTATTTACCTGACAAACCCATTTCCCCCCCCCCCCCCTTTTATAGCAAATGTCTCAGTGTCTCAACTTTCGTCTTACAGTGAGGAGCCCAAAAGGGTGACCACTTTTAATGTACTAACAATTTTTGCCTTGCACAAAAGAATGTGAATTAATTAAAAGTGGTCACACATTTGGGCTCCTTGCTGTAAATCACACATCTTTTGGACTCGCATTTTCACTCAATAGACATTTCTGGCTTTGTCATTGTAAGTAGCCCATTTCAAAATCACATGATTCTGAATACCAAGAGAATTTTTTCTGAATTTGAAAGTAGTGATTCTCAAGAGTGATGTCACAGTCTGAAATAGGACAACAAAAAAACGAAGCCCGAAAGGTCCCTTCTCAGTTCTTTGTCTGGAATTTTTAACATACTGTCTTGCTTTACTGGAACGTCCTCGCCTTAGTATGCATTGCATACCGGTTATTTAATTCAGGCTGAAGGTGGTTTTGAATGTCGACCAAAAACAGTGACAAAAAAACAGTGGCTTATGGCCAGTGCAAATTTCGGACTCATTTCCATGGTTGTACAGGAATAATTTTTTATAGCCCCATTTTACCGCCAGTGCCTCCTTCTTAAACTAAGAATATCTACTTTCTGGTACAGTTAGTTTTGCTGCTAGCGTAGTGTGCGGGTCTGTACGGTTAGAACCGGCCCCAACTTTCCATCTTAGAGAGGTGTCCGGCTTGTTGAGAAACGAGGTAACGTCACGTGACACCAGTATATTCTGAGATAGTAAAGCTGAAGGGTTATGCACAATGAATACATGTCCGTTTTAAGTCTGTTTAAAGTCGCTTACTTTATTAATATATAAACTGGGACAAAAATTATACTAGAAAATTGACTCGTTTATTCAGATCATTACAATCGATAGTTTACTTCTTCTGAAGAGTGACAGTACATACATATTAATACATTGAAAATCAATGTTTTACGCTGACGTCTATTTTGCAATATTGGTTTTGGGGGAAGGGGGCTCTATTTCTGAGAATTCGAAACGAGTGTCCCAAGGAATTTTGGCACAGATTGTAGTTAAAAATTAATTTAACTCAGTACTCAGTACTCAGCTCGTTTGGGTATTTTTTGCCTTTTTAGTTTAATTTAGCCCAGCTAAATTAAACTAAAATCCTTCAAACTCGACTGACGAGTAAAAACTTTTGCCTAGTATCTTAACTTTACAATTCATAAGTTGTCCAGAATTTGATTTTTGTAAAAGATTTGGCCGTCGGATTCCCATTCAAACACTGTAATTTCTATCCGCTTTGTCTACTCGTCAAGATGGTGTCGAAAACCATGATAAGGCATATTGTGGGTAAAAAAGTGCCCTAACTAGCCCTAACTATCTAACTAACTATCGTAACAAAAAACCTTAACTCACCAGAGTATAATTGCACAAGCCTCATAAACGTCAATGCTGACAAAGAGATCATTTTATTCAATTGTGAACTCCTGCGCAGGTTCTATCTAAAAAGAAACAGATATTGAATAAACGTCTATTCATTTATTAACCCAAAACCAAACTCAATTCTTCCTAGTTACGGTTTGCTATTAAACGAAGCGCTGTACATTTCACAATTTTCGAAACTTAGAAATTTCGTGTAGAGTTCGAGGAAAGAACTAACTTTTATTATATAGACGCGGGTGTTTTACTGGAAAATAGACTACTGATAAAATTCACGCAAATTACATCCGGGACCGTAGTGGCGTATTTTCCATATCCTCACTAGTGAGGAATTCGATGACGCGTCATTTCTCGCCATTGCACGGCTGCCAAACTTTGGCAAACGCCGTTCGAAAGATGGCGAGTGATAGAGAAGTTAAGTTCACTGAAGCCGACTTAAAATCGCTCACTTATTATATTTATTACACTTGTTTCGCATTATTTCGGAATTTTCTACGACGGTTTGGCGCACGAAAATAAGAAATAAGAATAATAACTAGACACAACTTTCGCCGGTCAACCATGTTTACATTTGACAATAAGGGCTGTCACGAACTACTTTTAATTCTGATGTCAACCAAAGGCTAATCAGTACTAAACGTATTTAACTTCATGGTGTGACCGCAACGTCAACAGGAAGTACTTGCTACTGTTAAGTATGACGTCATGTTATTTGGGACTAACCAGAGTTAAACTTAAGTTACGTCGTAGATGTGACTACTGCCACGTCACTTATAATAAGGTGATGATTTGAAATGTCGTGCATGATTTAACTTTTTTGTCACTGATTCAATTAAAAATTCATACGTGACAAAAAAGGTGACATTGTTCAGAGAAAGTCAAATTACCGGGGGGGGGGGGGGGCAACTTCTCAAAAACAATGCTTAAAGAGACAAAAGTAAATAGACCGTTGATATGACAAAAATGTTTGTTACAAACACCGATTCCGTCAAAAATTCCGATATTTTACATCCTTACTAAAATGGACGAGAACGGTCGGCAGACTTATGCTGTCTTGCTGTCACGGGACCAGCAGGGAGTCAGGGTGTGAGAGTCATCATTTCAAGACAGGATAACTTTAATATAAAGTCATTTGAAAAAGTACAATGTTTTATACTTGAAACCAACTTATTCTTTTGACGTCGTTACGTGCGTTACAAAACGTCTTGCTTCATTTGAGATAATATACAATCCTGTCACGCTAAGCTTCAAAGTCATATTTTATTATATAAACTAGCCAAATCAAGACAGTTTATTAACTTAAAATTCCCTTTGGTAACTCTCACCTTTAGGCAAAAACCTCTGAAAGTCATTTTTAAAAGTCAAACATTTACAGAATTGAAAAAAACTTTCCTCTTTGTTACGCGCAAACAAACGTAGGCTTTTTTTGAAACATTTGCATAATGTTAAACCAACCCATTGTTGTCGTTACGTGCATAACAAACTATCTCATAGGCTTCAACTTCCGGCTTATATTTATAATTTTGGGTCTCGTTTACCCTAAAGTTTCAAATGCTTTTTTCTTTCACCATTAATTTTGTTTACCAAATCACGGTTCATTGTAGTATTCCCAGCAGTATTCTTAAAACCCTCATATATTACGCTGCTCTTTCAAATTAAGTAGAGCAATCTCAGATCTCATTCTTCATCGGGGGAACAATTGGCCTTACGCGCTCCAAGCAACGGGCATAACTCATCGACATTGAACCTCCAGTTCCAATAAACTAATTGATAAAGAAAAGAGATATAACTTACATGAATTGTATTTTGCACGTAAAAGACCCTTGTCTCCAAGTTAAAGAACTGGCACTAATGTTTGCTTGTTGGGGGCAATTTTCCAGAGGGCATAAATATTTGAACCAAAGAGTAGCTGCACTTCTCACACGGCAACGATTTCAAAATGTTACTCTTGCAAAGTTTTAAGTTTACTGCAAAGTACTCAACTTTCTTATTGAAAGAAAATAAAACTTCGGAAAGGGATTTTTTTCCTTATTTTTTAAAAGTATGTAGCTTTTAGTCTTTTTGTTTATGACGAACTAACCTTGGCGTATGCGAGGATTTGAGCAGCGTTGCACGTCTTCCGCCAGTGGATTAGCTATAGCATTTCATACGCGCAGAACGACAAACGTATTTCACACTCATCGTCACGGTGCTTCACAACTTCTTGATAGAGACTTGAAGATTGAAGATGAAATTCGTTGCGCCGTCTAATATTTTTAAACCGTTTTCATGTATGTTTTTATAAGACACTAACAATTTCCGGTGAAAACGTGCGTTCTTAGCAGTCGACATATTTACATGTGGTGACATGCTTCCCGTTTCACTGCGTTTCATTGCTGTAGTTTTACTGACTGATATCGTAATGTTAAATCATGTGTTTGTGTCTTACAATGGGCTGGGTAACTAACGAACCCACGAATTTCATTGGTTAAAATCGATTTTCACTAGCACTGCGGTCTAGATTTTTCCGGTTAGACCAATCTCGTTCCCAGGGCCGTTTGTGCCTCTTAGGCGGCTGAGCCTGGGGCACGAAGAACAAGTGGCTAGATTTTTTAAAAAGAAAATTAAATATTGGCAATCAAATCAATCGCAGTAAAATCCCTTACAACAAAGGGATTTTAAAACGGTCGATTTGATTTTCTACATTAATAATTAATAATTTAGTTTGTTGAAGATCTAGCCAATCAAATCATGTGTCCCCAGAATTACTTGTTCCTCGTGCCCAAGCGTCGACCGGCTAAGAGGGACAAGCGCCTCTGGGGACGAGAATGCGCCCATAGAATGCTGGTCCAGAGCGATTCTTGGTGTCGAGCAAAAAGATCACGGCCTATGGGTACGAGATTGCATCTACACCGGCATCCAGACCGATCATGTTTGCAGAGAAAGATTACAAACAAAAGTACAGAAAAATTACTTGTTTCTACTAAAAAATATAGTCCAGTTCAAGAGAATTTTCTCTCTCTTTGTCACGCAACGCTACGTTCTCGGGTGAAGAGAGTACAGGGCCTAGGGACAATTGTTTGCGTATGGTTAGTCAGAGGCTTAGCTAATCGCTACTGGCACGTTTTTTTTAGGTTGCTGTCAATCATCTCCGCCTTCTGTTCTGCAGCTACTTGTTGTAAAATGCACTCGGCTGTATCAAAATGTGTCAAATCTGAAGAATATTTTAAGAACTAGTGCCGAAACTTCTGGTTTAGGTTACAAATAAGTTTAAAATTTGTTTTTTGTGGACTCAGATAACACACCGTCAAAAATAATTATATGCGTCTAGATTACAGCATATTTTTGTGGCCATCCATGCATGGCCGTTGATGAACCTGACAAAAACTTCTCATTATAAAGTCCATACCAAGGAATATTTGAGTCCCGTTGTAATTACCGTCCCATTAAAATAAAAAAATAAAGATAATTTTTAATGGCTCGGCCACAACCGAAATTTTCGGTGTTTTGGTTTGTTTTGTTTTGCGTGATCGGATTTGTTAGAATACATATCATCAGAAACGCACGTCAAAATATCTGTTAGCTCCACTTAAACATAATTTAATAGATGCGACCCTGTGATTTGTACTTGATAGGATAACTCTAACAAAGGGAAAAAATCCAGACGTCCCTAATTTGACGAGCTCGACTACGCTGGAGCTAGGTTTAGAAGAATTTATGAAGATTAATACTTTAATACCAGTCCGTACTGCGCAGACTCGGGGTTTGTTTTCATTTTTGTTTTGAATTCGTTGAAACGTTACACTTCGGTAATAGGGTACATGAAGTTTTTTAGTCCGCCATTACGGTTCGTTTCGTTCAAGAATCCCCGATGAGCTGAAACGTCGGTTTGAAGTAGCGTCGAGGTACTTCTACTCGTTACTATTGTTTTGCAAGGACATCTGGCCATGGCGTTAATAATGAAGAAAAGGGTACGTTTGTCATGCTAGTAAACATTAATTCGTGTGAGACTCACATACACATTGCAGGCGGACATTGCGCAGTACAGACTGGAAATCATCTTTAATGCTGGACAAATTTAGGGTGAATTTCAGAAGCTAGAGTAGGCCCGTAGCCTGGTTTTTTCCCGGGTAGGTTCGTTTTCTCTAAAAGCGGACCAAACAGTTGTAGACTGGACATTTGCTTAGTAATTTTTTTTATTCACTTTACCAGTGCACACGAAATGCTATCAGGGGCGTTGCAAAACCAGCTTTTTGAAGAGCTGTAGACTAAAGGGCGCGCGGAAGGGAGAGTTCAGGGACTGGACTATAGATCTGGTCAACTGGCCCTGTAAGGGCCGCCGTTTTCGAGGATCCAACAGGAGGTATGCTTTCATGGGGATTTTTTTTTTAGATAAAGACCCATGAAAAGGTCTTCTGTTTTACTTTATGGCGATTTTACTTGTATTTTGGAAACACCGCCATAAAGTCTTAAGATTTCACAACAGAGGATTGCACTTATTTTCACTCATTCCTATATAAACGCTGTTAACGAGCTTGTCTTAACGTCACGTATCATTGTACGTGTTTGCATTGGTCCGGAGTTTTCACTTGCGCGATGAACCTTGATCTCATCGCGAAAGGCTAGAGATATGTGATCCGTCACCAGTAAATATTGCTTTTCATTTTAACAAAAAAGCTCCAGCCTGAACTGAAAAAATACGATGCTGAAAAATTTGTATGCCCTAGAGTACTAGCCTATATGCTGGCTAAGCCATTACCATCGTTACGTATCAGAGTTTGTTGTCTACGGAGTGTAAGTGAACTCAACGCAGCCTACTTTCGAATCAAGGTTCACAGGGGTATCATAGTGGATGCATCCCCAACCTACGATGCTCGCATTTAGTTGCTACAGCATGCGGATGATGATGGCTTTAAAAATGAGACTCATACTGGAATTAAATTTTAAGCGTTTTGCTTAAGCCTACCCTTCCGAATTCTCAGAACGTGTTGAAATTTGTTAAACGGGCTGCAATATATATTCAAATCAGTGGAATCAATATGAGATGCATTTGTGTCACGATCTGCCTTTGGTTCTAGTCTGAAAACCGAAAAAGAGGGGAATATAGGTGAATGGTTTACTAGTTTATTATGTTATTTTTGTTGGAAATAAATACACTCCTAAATACAAATAACGTCAGTGAAAATTCTCTTAAGCGGACAATATGCTATATCATTCCGCAGACCGGACCTTTTCAGTCAGTGGGAAGGGGGGGGGGGGGGGGGGCGCCTACGGGCTTGTAGAGTCGAGTATGTTTTCAACGATTCGAATAAGGACGGAGGGTGTTTTAAAGGAGATTTCGAAGAGTTTCGGTCTAAACTGTTCTGAACTGATTAGTGGTAGGCATCTTGACCCGTCAAAAACATTATCTTTGAACACGTTAAGGAAGATATACTATACGTTCGCAGATAGAAATCAAGCTACGGCTAAAAATATATAATTTTTGAAGATGCGTGGAAACAACTTGAAAAGTTAAGCCCCAGTTTTTCTAGTTGCAATTGATTTCGATCCAAGCCATACGCAGCCAACGACGTTCGTTAACAGTTTCAGTGCTCTAATATAGCAATATTTAACAAAAATTGACTATTATTTTTAGGTTTTTTGCGACACAAACATATATTTTGCTTGTTCAAACATCTTGTTAAAAGCCGCGACATAGCCCCTTTAAGGTAATCAGATTGTTTCTTCACTTTAAACGTCAAAAGGGCGGAAACCAGCCCTTGCCTTGAAAAAACGGAAAGGAAGGTGAGCGAAAAGTTTTGTACAGTGTTTTAAGAGTTGACGACCCGAAATGGAAGTAGCCGACAGTTATACATTTGGTAACTGTTAGAGCAGACCAAATTAAAAGTAACTCAGTACAAAGGCCATCGGTTACGCTTTTTGTTTATTAAGATAAGACATGCTTGGAAACAAAGCAAACTTAAAATAGTTATACATGCAAAAGCTCATACATTTTCCATTCCATGACTTTCAAACTGAACATATTCTTCTTTAGTTTTTACTGTTTATTCTTGCAACTTGCAACCTCAACTCTTCCCGGTCTAAACTAAATACGATTAACAATACAAGAAATTACTCAAACACGAAATTGTGAGTTAAAATCAAATACAGTAATATATTTAACAAAAGCAGTTTCCTGCATTTATAAAACGTTCATTAAGGTCGCGCAGGACCCTTGAAATCATTATGTATGTATTTATTTAAAGAGTATGCACGAACTGCGACGACTGAAGCCGACAACAAACGAAATATTCATGAGAATTTTTTTTCTCAGAGTTCTTTGTACAAGTAATTACACGGTATTGTTCTCAGCCTCGCATCCCGTGCGCTGGAACATAGTGAATTATCATAATTAGATTCACAGCTTTCAATAAAGCACACGTTGTTGTAAACATCGACTCGGAAGGTCTTCGGAAGCCTCAAAACCTGCAATTTTGTGTCCAAGTTTTCTCCGCCGATATAGAATTTCAAGAGTTGATTCGCGAGGAACATAAACTTGGTGTTCTCTATTGTGTTCTGGCTAGAGCGAATTTTTAAATTTCCTTCTCAAAATGAAGAGAGCATGTTTCAAAGTTTAGATTTCACATTTTTACTCTCTCAGAAGCCATTAACTTGTAGCAGTTTTTGAAATCGAAAATTTCGTTCTAGTGGGAACACAAAAGAAGTTACGATTTATCACTAGGCTATATAATCATTTAATTTGGTGCGCTGTGCTAGCTGAAAACTTGGACACAAAATCGCATTATCTTCAGTTAAACTTTTAAGGGCTTGTAACATCACAGACAACGGTCATCTTTCAGTAAAAGGACAATCATGATGTCATGATTAAATTTTAGAGGAATCGATATTCAAAATGTAGTGAATTAAAGCTTTACAAGACAGCACTCCAACAAGAAATTTGGCTAATGAATATATTAATGAGCAAGGGTCCTGCGCGACCTTAAAACTACCCTGTTGTGGCATGTAAATGCCGTATTCTCATTAGCTTAAAATTCCTTTTGCGCAATTTAACACATTACATACATTAACTTTATTTTTACGAAAATTACATTCGGTGCTCAGTGTATACATAAACATTTCAGGCGAAGACTGCGCAGTGCGGATTGGAAATCATCTTTATTAAGCGATTCAGTGGAATTTCTTAAAATTTCGAAATTTGCTTTCGATGTTTAGTGTTGTAAGAAATGATTTCTTTTGATAAGATATTCGCAACAGTAACACACAGGTTTGCAATAAGATGTAAAAACTTTTGGTACATGATTTTGTCCAATTAATTAAGTCCTGGCGGATTCCGTCTTAAACCCATGTCATGCTCTTCACTGGCTCGTGTCATTGATGCTGGAGTTATGTTGGCCCTCTCTGCTGTCGCTGTTAAATCCTCCTTGCCGGCTCTTTCTTATCTCTTCTTGTTTAATATCGTACCTAAAATTTTTCTTAACCTTCAACTAGACACGTTCGGCAATTAGGTGGATAAAAAGCTCACTTGACCGTTATAAGTAGGTCATGAACGACTTTTTTATAAAAGGAAAGACAAGTAACATAATCTTGAGATAGAGTCGGGCAAGAAAAAAAGCCGCAACTCATGTTCTGCTGATAAATTCAAACCTTCAACCCAGCTGTCAATGGCGGTGAAAGAAAAAAAAAAAAAACGGGCGCGGTATGTTTGACGCGTACAAGCTAGTTGGGCGCGTCAGATTTGCCAAGATTTTCACAACTCTTTTTACTCACGGACTTGGTCATTTTAAAACATTTTGTACCAACAAACTTGAACTGCAGTCTGTATTAGTAGCTAATTCACTTTAGTAACGGCGTTACAAAAGCGGTTTTATAAAAGCGTTTAAATCCAAATATTTTCTTATTAGCTTCGTATCGTCCTTACGGTGCGCGCGGGCAAGACAAAATTTCCATCGTCCGCGCGCAAATGGTGATGCTGTTCATCAACCAATCAGAATGTCAAATTAAACGAACTTGGCCATCTGGGTACGAGATTACTTCATGTAATGTGTGTTATTCATGCAATTGACGGCAGAGGTGGGGAAGACTGTTCATAAATAACGGAAACAATACTCGAGAGCCTACGCTGGCCGCCTATTACAAAAACTATGGAAAAGCACTGTGCAGTCAGTTTAGTTAACAAGTGCTTGGTCGGAGACGTTCCTTCTTATTTTAAAGACTATTTTATGCTACGAAGACAGAACGACAACCAACATGTTTTAATAAATGCACTAGACATTAAGATTAAGATTTTACAACCAAATGAACGTTTCCAGGCTATTTCAGTTTTTTATTCTTAGGTTATTTTTAGAACATTTTAAATTCGCAATTCAATTTTTTATGAGAACACTATTATTTTTTAAGCTTTTTAAGTTCTTAAGCATTTTAGCGATATCTTTTTAACGCAGTTAGTTTTTTATAGATATATATTTTATACATACTCTCTTTTATTTAAATTTATTTTTTGATATACAGGGCCCCCGTTGATACCAGTCCCGCGACTGAAGGGGCACCCTGTTAAAGTATAAATTATTATTATTATTATTATTATTATTATTATTATTATTATTCTCTTTTGCTTTAACGTTCAAGCTGTTCCTGTGCTAAGGTCAACATCGTTGCACTGGTTGGCTCCTTCTTCGTCAAGAATTACGGAATCAGCATTGTAAGTAAAGTTGCTTAAAGCCGTCTCTGTGTTACTGGGTTGTGGTCTGAGGAGCCTTCGGATTCGACAGATCAGTTAAACAACAGCACCGATAAGAAGCATCACGGCTGCTGCAGAAACTGACAGTAACACAATGAAGGGAGTGGAAAAGATGTCTTCTGCTGCTGTGGATTTATCTGAAAGAAAATGATGCGATGCTAATTAATTTGCATAACATTTACATATAAACCCTCATATTTTTTAATTAAAGGAGAAGTTCACTCCAAAATGGCCATATTTTTTCTTAACGCCTATAAAACATTTATACAAAGGTATGCTATTCACCAACGTTTCAGCTTCCAACGAGCGCTAAAACCCTACGAAATCCTTCCCTGAAGTGGCCCAAACCTCGAGAACTGAACGCCGCCATCTTGGAGATGGTAATGTATGCGTGACGTCAAAGAGCTCAACTTGAAGTTTGGTGGGAACATTTAAATACTCGAAACCGCAGCTCCTTAAAAAACTATTAACTTCAATTCGAAGCAGTCTTCCGTAAAGTGTTCGGAACACGCAAACATTTGCGTCCTTTTTGGCAGGAATGTTTCTTTCCTGCCCATTCTTAAAGTGCCACTATGATCAAATTTTCGATTTCCATTTGTTTACATTTTCGTGTACAATAAGACTTTCTTACTCACCTTGCCAATTTTCAATCAAATTACGAACTTCAGAAGTCGTTTTATTTAAACGTTTATTTACGATAATTTACGGCCGCCATTAAACAACCTTGTTCCAAGGCTTGGTTGCAAATAGGGAGAAAATGACGTCAGAGGCTCCAAAATACGTCACGGGTTGAAATTATAATAACAATCAGCATAGAAAATTGCACGAAAAACAAGCCCAAAGTTTTTGTTGCTTTTCGCGTTAATTTTTAATACATATTGTTATTATAATTTCAACCCGTGAGGTATTTTGGAGCCTTTGACGTCATTTTCTCTCTATTTGCAACCAAGCCTTGGAACAAGGTTGTTTAATCGCGGCTGTGAATTATCGTAAATAAACGTTAAAATAAAACGACTTCTGAAGTTCGTAATGGATTGAAAATTGGCAAGGTGAGTAAGAAAGTCTTATTGTACACGAAAATGTAAAAAAATGGAAATCGAAAATTTGATCATAGTGGCACTTTAAAAGCCATTCTTGAGCAATTGTTATTTTAGATATTGAAAAAAGGTGAAAAGAAGTCACTCATTTAGAGCTCTGTTTGGGCAAAATGGAGCTGCACAAACAGGCATTTTGACAAACAAAATCCACTACAAAGGAACAAGGAATTTCGAGTCTCGACAAACTTCAGCTGATCTCTGACGTCACGCATACATTACCAGCCACTTCAGAGAAGGATTTCGTAGGGTTTTAGCGCTCGTTGGAAGCTGAAATTTTGGTGAATAACATATCTTTGTATAAACTATTGGCGTAAAGAAAAAAAATATGGCCATTCTAGAGTGAATTTCTCTATTTATGCTACGACGGGATTTTCTTGTTACAGATCAGAGTGAACATACAGTCTGGGGGCAAGTGCACTCCCGTGGTTGTTTTGTGCTGAAAGTAAACCACTACTGTAGAAATTTCTATTGGGACATTCCCTTGATAGTAGTCATGAAAAGTTTTGGTGACAACTTTGCAACTTGCTAAAACGGTATTTATAGGGGTTTAAAATTCGAGCTCGTCCCTTGAGGACGAAATTATTCGAAATTCTGACGTATGAAGTATAAAAATTGGTGTCTTTCTGTTATATTTTACTGACTGCAGTTTCATTACCTTTATTATTTATCCAAAATATTTTTTAATTTTTGATTGGTTTACAATTCCTGATTAATACCTGCTAACCGGCTAGCGCCGACCAAACTTGGAAGACGTTTCTATTATTGGACGATTGACGTCACGTAATAGCGGCCTTAACGAAACAATTGACAAGTATTGGATGAGGTTGAGCATGATAGCGAGAACTATCAAGGCCGAGGTTTGTATTATCTGCCGATGCCGAAGGCTGAGGCGGATAATACAAACCGAGGCCTTGATAATTTCGCTATCATGCGAAAACCGAATCTAATAATTGTTTTATTAGATATTGTTAGTGCCCAGCACAAATGCACACTAAAAATTTCTTTTGATGGCGACACAAGAAAAGCCACTTAAAAACACGTTTGTGATCAACTTTAACAACAACCACACACTGGCTTGAAAACTTTTCAAAACTCATGAAAGTAATATATAAAATTTTTAACAGGTAAAATGTACAGCATCACCTCGAAAAATACTTTCTTTGCAGCATTGCAAGACTGTTAACGTCGAATACGCCGCTTTCGTACAGCTTTGTAAATCTTTTCCGCATATCAGCGGCGTGTGTTCAACTTTGGCGAGTTCTTGTCGTTTCAACTCAACACACTTCATGCTAAAAACTTTGTTAGCCTCGGTAAATTCCGGGTCGTTTATAATATCGAAGCCTCGAGTAGATTTTAAGTGTCTGTTAAGTCCAAATCTGATGCTGTTCAATGTGCACTTGGAATAAGAAGTTCCGGCTGCCTTCCAAGCTTCGGCGAAAATAAGTTTTCCTCTCGAGGTTCGCTTAAATTAACTTCTTCTCTTTCAGGTAGTCGCTAAGAACTGTTTGAGCTGTCTTCGTTAATTGTTTTGTCTTTTTGGCGTCCTTATCATTAGTAATTTTTTCTAAATTGCTTTCCGTTAGTCTTACTGTCGCAAATTGTTCCGTCATCGCTTCGATCTCTCTCCCTGACAACCAAGACAAACTAGCAAGGCGGGAAAAGGCGGCGTTAGAGAGGTTAAGCATGACGTTTAGGGCAAACGGTAAACGGCAAAAATAATTCTGATTTTGCTCGCTTTTTCTCTAGCACTTAAATAAAGCCAGTTGAAAAAGAGGAAAAAACCCTTAATCACAGTAAATGCAAACAATTTCCCTAAATTGTACAAACGGCTAAAATCAGACACCACCATGGAACTCTTTTTCGGTTCTGTTTAGAGTTGCTAGCGCCATTTTAGGCCACGCGAGCAGTAATGACGTCAAGCACAAAATCGTAGCGCGCGCCTTTGAGCCACGTAAAAACTGGATGTGTTCTCTTAACCTGATGAAAGGTTTCTCTGAAAACCTTACATCTTTTTTTTCCATTTATAATGTCGGAGAAAACTGATGCGTCCGATTTGATGAAGCCTGTGATAGAATTTACATTTTTAGGTCTTAGTTCTTTTAATTAGTTATTTGGCTCCTTCACGTTTTCCACAAATTTACCCCTAGATAAAAATAAGTCCAGTAACTCTTCTTTGAGAACCGGTGTTTTAATACCGTTTTTTTAAAGACAGTACCTTTACGATTGCTGACGTAACATTAGTAATCAAATTCATTTTACCTGCTATGATCGGTTCTTCACATCGTCGACCCGTGAGTCCTTTGGGGCAGGCACAGAGATATAAAGAATCATTACTGAAACATTTACCGCCATTTTCACACGGAGAACTCTGACACGGGTTAAATGTCGCTGAAATGAAACAAAAATAGCAATTACCGCTCATACTTTCTTTCTTTATTAAAGAGCGTTAAGCCCTGGCAAAACGGCAGCGCAAGTGGACGCAAGTAGTCGCAAGTTGAACTTGCGTACAGACCTGCGTTGGGTGGCCAAACGGACACGCAAGTTTAGTCGCAAGTCGCAAGTTTGCAAGTTTTGCCATTCAAAATGCCACGCTCTGCAATTCAGTATTTGAAGTTAACTGCAAAAATTGCATTGCCTTGCGTTGGGTGGCCAAACGGTAAAAAAAAAAACGTTGACTTAAGTTAAGAAGGCTCGATGTAGTTTTTTTAGCCGAAGGGTGGTTGTTTTGAAAATTAAAATTATTTAGGAAGCCAATATTCGATTTTTACCAAAAATACACCATAATGATCAAATATGACCAAATTTTAATTTTTTACCCGTCACTTTGTCACAAAGGTTACCATAGCAACCATTGACGTTTTCCTTTGTTCTCAAACAAGCTTGATTTTCTCGAAATCTAGATTGACTCTTGGTATTCATTTTTTGATATGTTCAAGCATAGTAGAGTGACCACCGGTACACAAATTTTTAGGAAAATCTGTAAGAGCGTTTTAGAGTAAATCAAGAATGAAGTTTTTGGTATTTTCTTATAATTTTCTACAATCTACAGTCGATATATTTTAACAAATTAAAGCAAAAACTGTTTCGCTTTTAGTTAATGATCTTTGATGGTGTAAGTATATATATTTAAGTGAGAGTAACTGTGCTCAAATAATAAGAAACAATTTTAAAGCGCCTATTTTATATTAAAACGGTGTTTTTCTGAAAATTGCATTCTTGATTTACTTGAAAACGCTTTTACAAATTTTTCTTAAATTTCGTCAACAGTTAGTCAATCTACTAAACTTCAACATATCAAAAAATAAACACCAAGAGTCAATCTAGATTTCGATAAAATCAAGCTTGTTTGAGAGCTATGCTATGGTAACCTTTGTGACTAAGTGACGGGTAAAAAATTTAAATTTGGTCATATTTGATCATTATGGTGTATTTTGGCAAAATTCGAACATTGGCTTCCTAGACAATTTTAATTTTCAAAAAACCACCCTTCGGCTTAAAAAACTACATCGAGCCTCCTCAAGTGCAAATTTGATCTCGACCAAAGTGTACGCAAGTCCTGGCCAAACGGCAACGCAAGTAGACGCAAGTTTTCGCTTTAGATTCAGAATAGATTAACGACTTACTGCTTGGTATTCTTATCTTAAGAATGCTCTAAAAAAGTAATAGTTGTCACTCGAAAAACGATGCGTTTCAGTCCAATTGCGATCAAGATTTGAGCACAATATTTGAAGCACTGTCAGGGCTTTCAATTGTCAATAAAGCAGTTACTAGTCTAGTGCTGTAGGTCCTTTAGGATCATTTAAATCATTCTGTTTGCAACCACTTGCAAAACAGATGCCTAGCTCGTTTAAAAAAATAATCAAATAATTCCCATTCCCACTCTTTCCCCCCCTTTAATTTGCAAGTAAACCTGAAATTGACCAACACTGGCTAGGGATGGATGGGGTTGGGGGGGGGGGGGGGTGTGGGTTTTGCGACACAAGACGTGATTGTGTAAATGTTTAAATTGGAGTTATTGATCAAGAGTGTATCAACCCTTGAACATTGCGTGTATTGGACTAAAACAAATACCCATAATTGTAACATTATTCTATTTTACTCACGTATTTCACAGTGGAGACCCGTAAATCCATCTGTACAGTTACAAATAGCACCAACTGCAGTCTCAAAGCACGTTCCGTTGTTTGCGCACGTGACTTGCGAGCAATCTGACGAGTAAAAAAAAATTAAAGATTGCCCATCGAAACAGAATAAAAAGCAAAAAGGAGAATGCACTGGTATTTTATCCTTGAAATAGTTTGTTTTATTAACCGTCTAGTTCCCTTTTAATATGCGACGTACCAGGCGCAGGGAATCACGGAAGATGTATTTAAAATTGCAAAGTCGGGACTTATCGTTAGAAACAACTACCATGATGCCGCGCAGATGCCTTCTCATTCAGTCATCCAGTCAGTGCCTGTATTATGTCATTGCTCGAAAACCGGCTATTTGCCATTTAGTGTCATTTAGCGTGCGTTTTGGAGCCAGTAGGAAGAAGATCATAACGAATTGACAGCTTAATCAGTCAGTAGTGGAAAGCATTAAGCGGCTGTCTTTTGTGTAATTTATTCCCAGCTTTCGCCGACCCATGGCTTCGTCAGGGAATTAGAAAAGATTTAAAGTGCAGAGTGTGAAATGAAATAAATTACGGTGTAGGTAACACGAATAATTATTATTATAGTTTGAAAATATTTAGCCTGCGAATACAGCCGCCTCTCATTCGCTCCCGTTGTATTCGCAGGCTAGAAAATATGATCAAAGTGACTTTTGCTGAGTGGGATCTGGATTTACTTGCAATAACTGCCTATAACTGTCTATGTTGTACAATAAAAAAGTAAAAAAAAATGAATGCAACCCACGGTACGCAAAAAAATGTAACCAAAGTTCTTAGCCTGCGAAGCGGTCGAGCGCTACGGAAGCCTTTTCGTAGGCTACATAGTTCTAAGTGCACGAAAAACCTAAAACATTTAAAGAAACATGCATAAAAATTCAATAAAATTCAAACTTAGGATACACAATTTTGTTGGTACAGGAACAAATTTCATAAAAAAATATGGCTTTCTCTGTTTCTACTGGCTGTGTTTCTCAAGGTATTGTGTGGTAAAATGAACAGCCGCCATCCTTTTTCTTACGGTGGATTACTTATTATTTCTTACCTGATTGATATGGTAATTTACACACGACTGTTGCAACTAAGTTGTACTGAATACCCTTGTTGCCCCATGAAACTTTTGAGCATTCGCCGAAATTGGACTCATTTCCCAGACATCTCACGTTTATAAACCACACCGGTCCAGTACGGACACCAAACTGATAACCAGAACCAAATGAAATAGCTCCAGGATATCCCAACTGACGACATACCACGCGAGCATCATTTATGACCCATTCGAAATAAAAACCGCGCACTGTGCCCCAGACTCCTGCGTAAAATACTTCCACTCGTCCAGCATTGCTGATTGGTGCACCAGCTAGCCTTACTTTTAAATCTAAGAAAACATACTAAATCTGTTAGTTTATTAAATAATGATGAATCATTAGGAATTCACTCCGATAATGACATATCAGCTCAACAACTTTCAAAGAATTCTTGTTCTAAAATTAAACATAGGTTAAGAAATAATTATTTCCAAAATTGGTTGAAGGTCCGAAATTGCGCGTCATTTAGCTCTAGAGAAAAATTCACACACAAAGAATTTAAATCAAAGGCTCTTCGAGCAACCTCATGGTAATTCTGCAATTCGATGAAGTGCCGACCGTCCAATTTTTTTTCCAAATAAGCGTCCAATAATGTAACGCAATCTCACTTTATTACTATCGTTCAATACTAACGTGACACGAGATGACGTGACACGGAAGAAAAACGTGCTGTGGATGTCGTGTTAACTAAAACACGTCACACTGCAAGCGTACAATTTTGATAATACAAGCGTAACTGCATGTCGTTTAGCTGCTATCAATAACGTCACAATCTCACTTAATTTGCCTTTGAATGTTTTCTTGCGCCAATGGGTCATTGATAGTTTTTTTTCTTTCAAATAAGCGTCCAAACATGTTACACAATCTCACTTTGTTTGCCTTTGAATGTTTTATTTTCCATGAAAGTTGCGACATTGATGGTTCGTGCTCTTAGGTTTCGTAGCACGAATTCTATTTTTTCACCGTAAAATATTTAAGTGTAACCTTTGATTCCATCCTTTTTGGCATTAAGTAAATTTGTTTTGTGAATATGTTTACTTTTCTGTCAGCACGTATAGCGTTATTTTGAGCAGCGAATAAAATTAGAGAGAACTTGATGTGCGTTTCTGCTGGACTCAAAAAGATGAAAAACGGATGACGTGACACGAGATGACGTGACGCGAAACAAAAACGTGCCATGAATGTCGTGTTTACGTAAACACGTCAGATGGCAAGCATGTATCAGTAATATCACAATCTCACTTCATTTGCCTTTGAATGCGAACGGGTCATGATAGCGTATGCTCTGAGGCTTCGTACGGCGAATTATATTCTCTTTTATCACCAGAGGATAAGTGTAACTGATCCTCTTTCGATCTGTTTTGTGAAAATTCAACCTTTTTTCCCTGAAAGAGACAGACCCTGGGAACGAGGTTGTAGAATAATTTGTTTTTGATTGACATGTGCTGAATGGCGTTTTAAAGAACCTTTCTGTCAGCACGTTTACTGTTAAATGCATGAATTAATTGCGGTTTAATATCAGAATGGAGTGAGCGAGTGGTCGAGTGAGGGAAACACGTGACTTCGAGAATGATCACTACACCTTCATTACCATTCGGTAAAAAGGACTACCAATTAGCAGAGTATCTCACTACAGTTAAAAATCCAGCGCATCGAATAGTTAGTTTACTAAACTAAGATTAGGGGTACATTCCCTACGCATACAAACTGGAAAATATGAAAATGCAGGAGCATCCATACCAGTTGAAGAACGAAAGTGTTTGGTATGTAATGAAAACCACATAGAGGACGAACAGCATTTTTTTAATGTATTGCAAAGGGTATAATGATATTAGAAAAGAGCTTCATTCTATCGTGTCACAAACTGATACTCCCTTTGTAGATTTAACTAATCATGAAAAATACTGTACCTTCTAAATTAGATAATTATGCTACCTCTAAAAGCATAGCTAAATATATCTAACTCATGTTTCAAAAAAGAAAAGAAATTTTAAATTGAAAGTTAAATTAATAAATAGTTGTATAATTAATAGTTCAATTATTACCGTAAACGTTTGCACTGCAATTTCATTGTTTAGCATAGTTGCTATAACACCTTTATTGTAACTAGCTAGACCAATACCTCCCTTTAGAGTGTATAGCAAAACAAAGATTTGCTGTTACTCTTACTGTCACTCACTCACTCACTCACTCACTCACTCACTCACTCACTCACTCACTCACTCACTCACTCACTCACTCACTCACTCACTCACTCACTCACACACTCACACACTCACTCACTCACTCACTCACTCTCACTCACTCACTCACTCACTCACTCACTCGCTCACTCCTTCCTTCATTCATTTGTATAATCATAACCTACCTTTAGATGCGGTAGCATTTCCCTCATTGCATAGCACGCCAGCTGCATAGAAGTACGGATTTTGCATATAAGCCTCTGGGTCTGTAGCTTTGTCCCATGTTATCACTGCACAATCTGAGATTTTTGTTTCGTTTCCACTGCATCGTATCCTGTAAATCCACAATGGTGCTTTTAGTTGTATAAATGCTGCACTATTAAAAATGTCATCGGCACCAGAATATCCCAGCTGACGGCATACCACGTGACCAACATTAATATCAATATTACCACCACCTAGTACACCGCCCCAGACTCCTTGGTACATCACCTCGATCGTACCCGCAAAAGGTACACTAGATCCATTTAAACGAACAGGAAAATCTGCAAGACAAAAATACTTTTAACAAAAGCTGCAGGTGTTTTGAAAACGTACATGGTTAGTTGGTAGTGTTAATCACATCCCCGTCTGCCCTCTGAATGAACACATACACTTATTATAGTGACGCTGGACGGTGTTTATGCTTTGACGTAAGGTGAGTGGAGTTGATTGATTGATTGATTAAAAGATTGATTGATTCATTCTTTTATTCATTCATTTATTCGTCCGTTCATTCGTTCGTTCGTTCGTTCATTCATTCATTCGTTTGTTCAATCATTTATTCATTTATATATTTATTTATTCGTTTGTTCAGTCAGTCAGTTATTCATTCATTCATTTTTTGTCACCTTTTTTTAATGAACTTTATTGACAACACACAAGTTTTACATAAAATTAAATACGTACAAAAAGAAAAAAAAGCTAAACTAATTACAATAATATTATATTACAGAATTTGTTTACATACAATTAGGATATCTTTTTAATTACAGTTATAATCAGGGGGGAGCAGCTTCCCATACATTCTCTTATATGAAGTCTGAGCGATGGTCTCACAACTTGCAAAGCAATCATCCGGGCAGTAATCAGCGGATGTCTCTAAGGCGCATGAGCAGCTTTTTTCTTTTTGAACTTGCCAAAACAATAACAACATGGGACCAGTGTGGGAGAGTTCGATTAAATTGTTTTCATAGTGACTGAAAAAAAAAAGGTTTTCTAAGTCTTGTCTTAAAAGCAGCGAATGTTTTTCTGGAAAGGTTCTTGGTGTCAATTTGTGGTGTTTGTTATGAAATAAAACCATCACGGAAATGGTAATGAAAACGTGGCGATCGAATTGGCCGTTCCGAGGTTGCGCAGGGAACTGAGACGAGTTTTTAATTTTAAGCAATCGATAATCTGATACCACCACATGAAAGAACTCGGTGAGATTGGTCATTTGACCAAGCTTGACGCTTTTAGGATGAACAGAGGCGAAGTTAAGGGCCTTGAAAAATGGTTAAAAATCCATACAAACGTCATATAGACTCCTGGTTCTAGGCCATCGTAACTTGATTATATGTGGATGATGGATGATTAGATATGTGGATGACACCTTCACCATGTTTGACAGCAAAGACACTGCTAATGAGTTTTTACGGTATCTAAACAGTAGGCACAACAGTATCAAGTTCACTATTGAATTTGAACAAGACAATGAGATTCCTTTTTTAGACATCCTTGTGAAACGTTGCCCCGACAACACTTTCATGACCTCTGTCTACCGGAAGAAGACTTTCACCGGCCTCTACACCAAGTGGGATTCATTTACACCTCGAAAATACAAAATTAATCTTATTCGCACACTTACCTATAGTTGTTTCAGAATCTGTTCCTCTGCCTCATTATTACAATCCGCTATTAAAGATCTCAGGAAGCTCTTGCTGCAAAATGGTTACCCTCAAGGCATTATCACGTACAACGTTAACGATGTTTTGAACAGACACAAAAACAAGCCAGACACCCCTGTTGCGACAGTTCCTAAAAAAGATGTCATAATCCTGTTACCCTACTTAGGTCTTCCGAGCATCCAAATCACTAAACGCCTTAAATCCTGTATATCCGACTTCTACTCTTTCGTCAACCTCAAGATCATTTTTCAGAACACACGCCGCATCAAATCCTTCTTTCCGTACAAAGACCGCCTCAACCGTTCTCAACGATCTAAGGTCATCTACAAAGCTAGCTGCTGGGACTGTGACAATGTTTACATTGGGAAAACAAAACGACGACTGCATGTCAGAAAAACTGAACACTTTAAGGCCCTCACTAAATGCGACCATCCATCAGCTATTGTTGATCACATAAAAACCACAGGCCATAACATCAAATGGGATCATTTTGAAATCCTTGCGTCAGGCAAAACTGACCTCCACTGCAAGATTAAGGAGACCTTATACATTCAAGAACTACAACCTTCTTTAAATGCCAATGTCGGCAGTGAGAGGTTGTTACTTTATTAACTGAAATGTAAATATTAAGTTACTGCTGAAGATCAATTGTCTCAGTCTAGGTACCAGACCCCTTTCATAACAATATAAAAATAGTTACCAAAATTTTAACGGTCATACCGTTTGAAAATGTATGTAGCTTAGCATACGAAACGTCAAGTTTATAAAAATGCGATTTTTCATAATGTTTATCACCGCTCTTTGTGTTATATTTTTAATCAACATACAACGTCTCTTATTTTGAGACAGCGTCCCCCAAAACCATATAAACTCTTAGATTTTTATGATTTTTGTGATATTCTTTAAAATGGGCAAACATAGTGATTTTCATCGTAGTTTCTTTCAAATAATGGGTCTTTGGTAGAATTTTACAGCTGTCGCAAAACGGATAAAAATTTTAAGAGTTTATATGGTTTTGGGGGACGCTGGCTTACAATTAGAGACGTTTGTATGGATTTTTAACCATGTGTCAAGGCCCATAACTTCGTCTCTGTTCATCCTGAAAGCATGAAACTTGGTCAAATGACCAATCTAACCTGGATCTTTCCTTTGATTGTGTCAGATTATCGATTACTTAAAATTTAAAACTCGCCTCAGTTCCCTACGCAACCTCGGAACAATTCCCGCGCCGGTGGGAGCTATTGTTCTTGTTCTATTGTTTCGAGGTTGTTTGTTGACTTTGTTGTTTTTTGTTTTACCTCATTTACAATCCCCAGTTGGAAATCGTGGTACAATCATTTTCATTTCAGCACTAAAGGTCGTGACACACTAGGCGACACGTCGCTGCGACATGTTGCTGCGACATGTCGCCTCGTGTGACGTGCGACAAACTATGTCGCTGCGACAGAATTTTGTCGCCGCGACGTGTCGCACGAATTCAAACTGGTTTAATTTCGTGCGACACATCGCGGCGACAAAATGAGCGATAGCAGCGTTGTCGCAGCGTGTGCACACGTCTGCGACAAATCGCTGCGACAAAATATAAATTACCAATGAATTGGAAAACAAGTTAGCATTCCCACTCTTCCAGATTCTCTGTTTGTGCACCGAACAAACGACTTGTCGCAGCGACTTTTTTTGAAGCAGTACATCAAGTGACCACTGAGTGGCGTCCAGAAGCAAGCACGCTCGGTTGTTCATACCGCCGCAACGCTTCAAAATTTAGCAGTATCTACCGTAATGATGTCATAAATTATAGTACACTTAACAAAATAACTCGATTATGATTGGACGAGACCACTGAGTACCAAAGTTGACAAGAAGAGAGTCTTCCGAAATGGTCTAAAAGTTTTTCAAAAACGTCTTAAGATGGCCCCAAGACTTACCAAGAATCCCGAAGTTGACCCGAAGTCTTTCGAAGATATAATTATGATGTTGGCGTGAGGACTTATGAAGCTAGGTTTCTGGAGTTTACACCCGAAGTAGTCTAAAGACGAACCGAGGAGTTATAAAGTTTACCGTTCCGAATGGTCATAATTTACTGTACAAAAATGTGCTCGTCATTTTGTACTATAATTTTTAAATAGAGGCTGGTGTAATTTTGCTTGAGAACTTTTAAAAGATCACTTGCACCTATTAATCACGAATTGTGCGTGAAGGTTGTGCGATTTCCTTTACTAATTTCAAGAAAAATAAGAAACGTATTTCCCCGGCGTATCCAATCAAACAAAATCAAACCAAAAATCAATCGAACCCAATTGAACATCAATCGTTCGATTGGGTTCGGTAATCGAACAAAATGGAACATCTATTTTGCTGTGAGTTCGATTATTTGAACCAATCGAACACAATCGAACTGTAAATCACGCAGGACCAATCAGGGGGACGGTGCACCGTACAAAATGTCCGAAGTTAAGATTACCAAACGTTCGATTGGATATGCTGGGCATTTCAAATTACATGAAAACAAGAACGAGTATAGGTGGTTTTCACTGTCTCGCCACTGTCACGCCGCGAAAAATTAAATCCAAAACTATTGAGGCAAAAAATCAAGAATATTACAGATTGTAGAAAACTACTATATAAACTACTTGTCCAATTCTCAGGTCTGTACGTTTTTCCGTACTCGAGTTATCCATCAAAATGTTTCACGAAAATTTGGAGAGCACAGTATGGAAACGCCATGCTGGAGCCCGTGGGGGAACAGACCCAATGACATGATGTTCCGCCAGGACAGCGAGGCAGTAACGCATCAACCCATCTCTCGTCAAGTTGTCACCTCGAGATCAGCACGACAGAACACCGCAGATCGAGGAGCGGGAAGGACGCCGGGGTGCGATCTCCGGTGGTCGGAATCGGAATCGCACCAGCAACGGTCACACCACCGGCACAATGGTAGCACCCGGGCCAGAGCGGTGAGTCGCACTGACGTTCGAGCGCACACTCAGAGACCGTATTGTAATGGAGGGGTCTGACCAGACTGAGACATGATCCAGGTCACTTCGAGTCACCCTCACTGCCGACATGGAGAGGGCGGGGCCCTCTGCAGTGGAGTGCCGCGCAGAATGATCCCATGAGGGCGTGGGCGATGGATGTCGAGTGGGCCGCGGGCCGCGATCGTCAGTCCCAGAGCGAGAGACAGACGGAGACGGAGGCGGGACGGGAGGAGAGGGGGGGATCGAGGGACGAGAGGCAAACAGGAGGCGAGTGATGGAGTCGAGACCGAAGGACCAGGATGACATCTGGCGTCGACAGGGGTGTCTGGCGGCGTCGCGGCGGAAGCCGAGGGTACATTGCAGCAGAGCCGAGAAGGAGGAGGGAGGAGCGACACAGTGGTGCGAGAGGAGGGGTCCACTGGTGCGGGTCCCGAGGGAGGGTGCCCAGGCAGGCTTCGTCTCAAGTGCGAACGTGTGCCACTGGAACGCTCATTAGGTGCGTACTGGTGGGTGTCTCCACTCTCTCCTCTCACAGCGATGGCCAGACAGAGTCATGACGTGATGGAACCATGTTCGGCCCAACTTCGCCCTGTTCTCCGCGTCGCTGTCGACCTCACCGAGTTCCTGTGGTGGATCAGATTCATTGCCCGTCTCAGTCCCGCGCACCTCGACGGCCTCATCGCCACGTCTTACCTCGTGATCCACACCCAGACCCAGAACCTCCAGACTTCGCTGCGACAGACAGACCTCGTCGAACATTCAACTCTCCACACTGGTCCCATGTGTTGTGGCGTCAGAGCTGCTCTGCGCCAGAGACATCCGCTGAGTACTGCCGGAGAGCGGGAGACCCGCTCAGACCACACACACAAAACACACACACACACACACACACACACACACACAACACACACACACACACACACACACACACACACACACCCCGGAGAGAGAGCGACACACACAGACACGGAGAGGGAGCGCGTAGCTCGCATGTCCGTCCAACACTCAGTTGACTGCCCGAACTGCGCAGGCGAGCCACGCCCCGGGGCACCACAGACACAGTGGCGGCCCCGCACAAATGGGTGCCAGCCGACCGTCATCGCCACTAGAGGCCCAAGAGCCAGACGAGGGGCCTCCCCAGGGGAGGCACGCACGAGGCCGGGAGACGAACGAACGAAGACGGACGAAGGAAGGCTCTCCCTCTCACTCCCTCACCTTACGTCAAGCAAACACCGTCCAGCGTCACAGGGTGCTCAGAGGGCAGACGGAGAGGACACACCCCCGCGCACACCGCAGCGGTCGCAGATCCATGGACAGGTACCGCGGGACGATCGAGGGAGACAGGAGTCTGGGGCGGACTAGTGTGAAGAATATGTGGTCACGTGATGCCGTCAGCTGGAACTGTGCCGAGACAAGTGCAGAGACCAAGCAAGGACAGGAACGAGGCCCAGGGCGGACAGCACGACCAGAGGCGGACGGGAGAAGAGGAGCACGAGAGAAGAGGAGGAGGAGAGGAGGAGGAGGAGGAGGAGGGAGGAGAGGAGGAGGAGGAGGAGGAGGAGGAGGAGGAGGAGGAGGAGGAGGAGAGAACGGCCACCAGAGAGTCGACACAAGGCACCCCCCCCGACCCCGACGGAATACCACTACGAACTTCGCCGTAACTCCCCCCAAAACCCCCCAAAGGAGACGCGGTCCCGCACACCAATGCCCCCGTCACCAAGCAGCCTACTGAGATGCCCCACTCCGTCAACCCGCTCAGCACGGCCGCAAGCCCCGAGCACGGCCCAGCAGAACCTGAGGGTTTCCTAGTTCGACCGTTCTGATGTGTTGCGGTTTCGGTTCTGTTTCTGATGCATTCTCGTAGTGCCCAAAATGTTGTAGATGTTGTTGAGAGCCTTCAAGCCTCAGTCTGAAGCGAAGAGAGGAGGAGGAGGAGGAGGAAGAGCAGATGGTACACTCTAGGGAGGTATGTCTAGCTAGTCATAAAGGTGAGCTGTCACAAAGCAGGCAAGGAAATAAATCAAAGAGTAACTGCAGAGGTAGAAGAAGGAAAGAAGGTAAATCTCAAAGGGAGAGGGAAGAGAGCTTCATACCCTTGATATAAATGTGTCGTTATCATGCAATGTGATGCTCCTGCACAATAGTGAGTAGGGATGTACCGTAATTACGATGCGCTGATGAGGAGATTTATGTAGTCATTGTGTGTGCTCTAGAGAGAGGGGCCAAGGAGAAAGAGAGTGTGAGCAAAACGGAGTGTGAAAATAGAGCGAAGGGGGTGCACCAGAGGAAGGGAGATCGAGGAGTCTGGGGACAGTGGGAATGGGAAAGATGCTCGCGGAGGTAGTTGGGACTGGAGTATGTTCTGTTCAGTTTGTGTCCGACGAGTGTAAGTGAGATGTCTGGGAAGAGTATCGGCGAATGAAAGTTATGGGGCCAAGGGCAGAGTGACAGTCGGTCACATCAGGAGCACGGAAAAGGATGGGGTGCCCAAACTGACCAGAGAGGAAGATTAATTTCCTGTACCACAAAAGTGTCTAAGGGTGATCTTAATGTGGTCGTGACAGAATGTAGCCTACGAAAAGGCTTCGTAGCGCCGACGCCGCAGGCTAAGAACTTGTTACATCTTGCGTACGTGGGTTGCATTCATTTTTTTATGTAAAATAGAAGTTATAGGAGGAAGTTCCAGATCCCACTCAGAAAGTCATAGCTGACAACGGGAGCGAAGAGAGGCGGCGACGAGGTAATATACTATACGTGTTACCTACACCGTACATCACACTCTGCATATCGAGAAGAGGGTCGGGAGAAAAGACGCCGTGTACTACTGAAAGCTGTCAATCGTTGATTCTCCTACTGGCTCCAAAACGCACGCTAAATGAATAAAGGAATAGCCGGTCGAGAAGAAATACAGGCACGATGGAGAGAGAAGGACTGCGCGGAAGGAGTTTTACGATAAGTCCCGATTTGATAATACATCTCGTGATTCCCTGCGCCTGGTACGTCGATATTAAAAGGGAAAGAGTTATAAAACAAATCAAGGATAAAATACCATGATTCTCTTTGATTGTCGATGGGCAATCTTAATTTACTCGCAGATTGCTCGAAGTCACGTGGAAACAACGGAACGTGTTTGAGACTGAGTTGGTGTATTGTAACTGTAAGATGGATTTACGGGTCTCCACTGTGAAAACGTGAGTAAAATAGAATAATGTTACAATTATGGGATTTGTTTAGTCCAATACACGCAATGTTCAAGGGTGATACACTCTGATCTACTCAATAACATACACAATCAGTCTTGTGTCGCAAAACCCACACCCCCCCCCCCCCAACCCCACCATCCCTAGCCAGTGTTGGTCAATTCAGGTACTGAAATAAAGGGGGGAAAGAGGGGAAGGGATATTGATTTTTTAAACGAGCTAGGATCTGAAGTGGTTGCAAAAGAAATAAATGATTAAAGGACCTAAGCACTAGATAGTAACTGCTTATTGAGAAAGCCTGACAGTGTTCAAATATTGTGCTCAAATTGATCGAATGGATGAAACGCATCGTCGAGTGACAAAAAGAGATAAGATAAGAATACAAGAGTAAGTCGGCAACTAATAAAGAAAAATGCGTGATGACATTGCGTTGATTGCGTTATGGTCGAGAAGAGAGGAGAGAGCGAAGGGGTAAAAAAGTAGGAAGGCGACAAAAAAATAGCAAATATGACAAATAAACCCGTCACTACTCAAAAGGTACCTAGATAGAAAAGGAAATGAGACTCGGAATAGTAAAGTAGTAAGATAGTGACGAAATTAAAAAATTTTAAAGCGTCAGAATCAAGAAGAACAGAAAAACACCGTTTTAATATAAAATAGGCGTTTAAAATTAATGAGCAAGTTACTCTCACTTAAATATATACTTACACACAAAGATCATAACTAAAAGCAACAGTTTTTGTTTTTTAAAATAACGATGCAGTAAAAATTAAATACAAAAATTATACTCTAAAACGCTCACAGATTTTAAAAATGTGTACCGGTCAATCTACTAGCTTGAACAATCAAAAAATGATACCAAGAGATAACAAACAAGCTTGAGAACAAAGGAAAACGTCAATGGTTGTATGGTAACCTTGTGAAAAGTGACGGTAAAAAATTAAAATTGAATAAGTGTATTGGTAAAAAGATGCCTAAAATTTTTCAAAACAACCACCCTTCGGTAAAAAAAATACTCGAGCCTCTAACTTGAGTCAAGTTTTTTTTTTACCGTTTGGCCACCCAACGCAAGGAATGCATTGCAGTTACTTCAAATATGAATGCAGCGGTGAAGGAACTGAAACTTGCGACTGCGACTAAATTGCGTGTCCGTTTGCCACCCAACGCAGTTGTACGCAAGTTCACTTGCGACTACTTGCGTCCACTTGCGCTGCCGTTTTGCCAGGGCTTAACGCTCTTTTATAAAGAAAGAAAGTATGAGCGGTTTGTATTTTTTTTCTCAGCGACATTTAACCCGTGTCAGAGTTCTCCGTGTGAAAATGGCGGTAAATGTCAGTAATGATTCTATCTCTGTGCCTGCCCCAAAGGACTCACGGGTCGACGATGTGAAGAACCGATCATAGAGGTAAAATGAATTGATACTAATGTTACGTCAGCAACGTAAAGGTACTGTCTTTAAAAAAGTAAAACACCGTTCTCAAAGAAGAGTTACTGGACTTATATCTAGGGGTAAAGTGGAAAAGTGAAGGAGCAAATAACTAATAAAAGAATAAGACCTAAAAATGTAAATTCTATCACAGCTTCATCAAATCGGACGCATCAGTTTTCTCCGACATATAAATGGAAAAAAAGATGTAAGTTTTCAGAAAAACCTTCATCAGGTTAAGAGAACACATCCAGTTTTTACGTGGCTCAAAGGCGCGCGCTACGATTTTGTGCTTGACGTCATTACTGGCGCGTGGCCTAAAATGGCGCTAGCAACTCTAAACAGAACCGAAAAAGAGTTCCATGGTGGTGTCTGATTTTAGCCGTTTGTACAATTAGGGAAATTGTTGATTTACTGTGATTAAGGGTTTTTCCTCTTTTCGACTGGTTATTTAAGTGCTAGAGAAAAAGCGAGCAAAATCAGAATTTTTTTGCCGTTTACCGTTTGCCCTAAACGTCATGCTTAACCTCTCTAACGCCGCCTTTTCCCGCCTTGCTAGTTTGTCTTGGTTGTCAGGGAGAGAGATCGAAGCGAGAGAAAAATTGCGACAGTAAGACTAACGGAAAGCAATTTAGAAAAAATTACTAAGATAAGGACGCCAAAAAGACAAAACAATTAACGAAGACAGCTCAAACAGTTCTTAGCGACTACCTGAAAGAGAAGAAGTTAATTTAAGCGAACCTCAAGAGGAAAACTTATTTTCGCCGAAGCTTGGAAGGCAGCCGGAACTTCTATTCCAAGTGACATTGAACAGCATCAGATTTGGACTTAACAGACACTTAAAAACTACTCAAGGCTTCGATATTATAAACGACCCGGAATTTACCGAGGCTAACAAAGTTTTTAGCATGAAGTGTGTTGAGTTGAAACGACAAGAACTCGCCAAAGTTGAACACACGCCGCCGATATGCGGAGAAGATCTTAAGCTGTACGGAAGCGGCGTATTCGACGTTAACAGTCTTGAAGCTGCAAAGAAAGTCTTTTTCGAGGTGATGCTGTACATTTACCTGTTAAAAATTTTATAAATTACTTTCATGAGTTTTGAAAAGTTTTCAAGCCAGTGTGTGGTTGTTGTTAAAGTTGATTACAAACGTGTCTTAAAGTGGTTTTCTTGTGTCACCATCAAAAGAAATAGTGTGATGTGCTGGGCATAACAAATCTAAAAAACAATATAGACGTCGAGATAGCGAATCAAGGCCTCGGTTTGTATTATCCGCCTCAGCCTTCGGATCGGCAGATAATACAAACCTCGGCCTGATAGTTCTCGCTATCATGCTCAACCCACCAATACTTGTCAATTTTTCGTTAAGGCCGCTATTACGTGACGTCAATCGTCAATAATAGAAACGTCTTCCAAGTTTGGTCGGCGCTAGCCGGTTAGAGGATAATCAGGAATTAAACCAACAAAAATGAAAAAATTGGATAAAAAGTGGTAAGAAATGCAGTCAGTAAAAAAAAAAACACCATTAAAACAACGCAATCAATACTTCGTCCTCAGGGGACGAGCTCGAATTAAACCGTTTAGCAAGTTGCAAAGTTGCATCAGACTCTAACCCAAGGAGAACTACAGTAGTGTTTACTCAGCAACACGGGAGACATGCCCCCAGACTGATGTACACTCTGATCTCTAATAAGAAAATCCCGTCGAGATAAATGGAGAAGTTCACTCTAGAATGGCCTTCTACACCAATAAATAGTACAAAATATTCACCAAATTCAGCTTCCAACGAGCGCTAAAACCCTACGAAATGGCCCAAAATCAGAATAAACATGGAGCGATAATGTATGCGTGTCGTCAGAGCTCAGCTGAAGTTTGTCGAGACAAATTTTTCCTTCGTAGTGGATTTTGTTTGTCAAAATGCCTGTTTGTGCAGGCCCAGAGCAATAAGTGACTCCACCAATAAAAGAAAATGCCAAGAATGGAAGAAGGGAGGAAAGAAACATTCCGCCAAAAAGGACACAAATGTTGCGTGTTCCGAACATTGACCGAAGACTGCTTCGAATCAAGTAATATTATGGAGCTGGGTAAACAGGCATTGACAAACAGAAGCTACTTCAAAGAAAAAGGAGTTCGAGTATTAAATTTTCCCACCAAACTTCAAGGTGAGCTGACGTCACGAAATACCAGCTCCAAGATGGCGGCGTTTATTCTCGAGGTTTGGGCCACTTCAGGGAAGGATTTCGTAGGGTTTTAGCGTCGTTGGAAGGAAATGGTAATAGCAACCTGTAAACCTTTATAGGCGTTAAGAAAAAAGATGGCAGAGGAACTTAAAAAAATATGAGGGTTTACATAAATGTATGAAAATATAGCACGCACGCCAGATAAATCCAAACAAAAGACATCTAAGACTCCCTTTACTTGTTACTGCCAGTTCTTAGCACGTGTGTTCTATCGGTGCTGTTGTTTTTGATCTTCCGAATCCGAAGGCTCCTAGACCACAACCCAGTAACACAGAGACGAAGCAATTACTTACAAGTGACCGTAATGATGAAGAAGGAGCCAACCAGTCAAGATGTGACTAAGCACAGGAACAGCTGAACGTAAAGCAAAAGATAAAAAAAAAAAAAAAAAAAAAAAAAAAAAAAAAAAAAAAAAAAAAAAACAAAAAAATAATACAGGGTGACCCCTCAGTCGCAGGACTGGTGTCAAGGGGGCCCTGTATATAAAAAAATAAATTAAAATAAAAGAGCGTATGTATAAAAATAACTATAAAAAACTAACTACGTAAAAAGATATCGTAAAATGCTAAGAACTTAAAAAATTAAAAAAAATAGTGTTCTCAAAAAAATAATACGAATAAAATTCTAAAACTAAGATAAAAAGCAAAACCTGGAAACGTTTGTTGTAAAGTCTAATCTTAATGTCTAGTGAATAAAAATTGGTTGTCGTTCTGTCTTCGTAGCATGAAATAGTTTAAAATAAGAAGGAACCCCGACCAAGCACTTGTAAGTAAAGGAGTGAGTGCAAGAATAGGCGGCAGTTCTCGAGTATTTTCGATGAACAGTCTCCCCACCTCTGCCGTCAATTGAGAGTACACAAAACAGATGGCAAGTTCGTGAATAGTTGATGAACAGCAACAGCGGGGAGATGGAAATGTCTGCCCGCGCGCACCGTAGGAAAGAAGAAATAAGAAAATCATAAACGCTTTATAAAACCGCTTTTGTAACGCCGTTACTAAAGTGAATAAGCTACTAATACAGATTGAGTTCAAGTTTGTTGGTACAAAAGGTTTTAAAATGACCAAGTCGTGAGTAAAAAGAGTTGTGAAAATCGGCTCTGAGCGCCCACTAGCTTGTACGCGTCAAACATGCATACCGCGCCCGTTTTTTTTTTTTCTTTCACCGCCGTGACAGCGGGTGAGAGTTTGAATATCAGCAGAAATGAGTTGCGGCTCTTTCTTGCCCGACTCTATCTCAAGATTATGTTACTTGTCTTTCCTTTTTAAAAAAGTGTTATGACCTACTTATAACGGTCAAGTGAGCTTTTTATCCACCTAAATGCCGAACGTGTTAGTTGAAGGTTAAGAAAAATTAGGTACGAATAAACAAGAAGAGAAAGAAAGAGCGGAAGGAGTCAGGACAGAGAGAGGGCCAACATAACTCCAGATCAAGACACGAGAGTGAAGAGAAAATAAGACGGAAAATGGACAGAAATGGACAAAATCAGTACAAAAAGTACAATGCAATTTTATTTCGAATTATCAAAAGAAATATCACAACATAAAACGAAAGAAACATATGACGAAATGATTCATCGTGCGAATCCGCTAAAAATGATACAGAGCACGAGTGTAATCGTAAAAATAAAGTTAATGTATGTAATGTAAGCGAAAAGGAAAAGTAGAGAGTACGGATTACATGCCACAGAGGGTAGTTTTAATGAACGTTATAAATACAGGAAATGTTTAAATTACTATTTAACTCACACGTTGAGTATATATCGAAGACCGGGAAGAGGTGAGGTTGAAGTGAGAATAAAAAAGTTAAAAAAAAGGAGAATATGTAGTTGAAAGTCGTGGAATGGAAAATGTAGAGGATATAGTATTAAGTGGTGTTTCAAGCATCTAATAAAAAAAAGTAACAATGGCTTTGTAGTTACTTCTAATTTGTTTTCTCTAACAGTATCAACTATACACGAAATACGGCTGCTTCCATTCCGGTACTAGAGCACTTCCAACTATCGCTCAACTTTCTTTCTCTTTCAAGGCAAGGGCTGGTTTCCGCCTGAGGTATAAGGTGAAGAAACAAAGATTCTCAAAGGGGCTATGTCGCGGTTACAGGTGGTTAAAAAGAAAAAATGTGAGAATAAAAATATAGTCATTTAAATATGAAAGAGATAAAATGTACGAACGTCGTGCCTGGTATGGTGGAAAATGGATGAACTAGAAAAATGACCAATGGAAAAAAATGATGGAAAGTAGCGGAGACGTCGAGAGTGACCATACAAGTTGACAAGAACCTGATAAGGAGAGGGAGTAGTTCAACGAGTGAACGGACGACCGCGAAGGGGAGTATATCAAAACAGAAAATGGACGAA
The DNA here is from genome assembly GCF_052425735.1 of Oculina patagonica. Lineage (NCBI taxonomy): Eukaryota > Metazoa > Cnidaria > Anthozoa > Scleractinia > Oculinidae > Oculina > Oculina patagonica. Next base: position 26,864,107 of record NC_135759.1, read on the forward strand.
CGATTACCAATCAAAAAGACAAAGAAACAAACAACCTAGTCAAATGGTTTAACGTTTAAAAACTGAAAAACAACAGACTCAACAAAATGCACAACAACAGCGCGCGCAAAATGACGCGTACTGTCCAATACACAGGATGACGCGTGAACTGTCCATTACACTGTCCAATTACAAGATGACGACACTGTCATTAGTGCTCATCGGGCTGTGATAACCAATCACCGATCGAGAATTGATAGTTTTATAGTACAAGAACTTTCTGATTAGTATGAAACAATTACTGTGAACAGTGGAGGATTTAAGGAAGGTGAACAATAAGCCACGGGAAGTGCGGGCCACTAAATGTGGTAACTACTCATGATAGACAGTCTTAATTTAATGAAAGCGACTCTGGTGTGCTACATGGAACCCACCCTAAATGTATAGCTGTCTCCTCCCCCAGGCGTCCCTCTGGTTGGAGCGCGGTGACGTGGAATTTGCACCGCGCTCAACGAAGGAGGCGGTGACGTTGTATTGTGGGTTTACTCGCAAAGTCAGACGCCGCCCGCGTTTCGCCGCCCTACCATCAAGTCCAGCGCCCCTGTTTCCCGCCTCCACCGACAGAATTTAACGGCGCCTAGTGACGAGGAAATAAATATGAAATACTCATTTGAGTGAGCTATCTAATTGTTTTTCTATTGTGATGGTGAAGACTCTGTAAAAATATAAACCAAAGAGTTTATCAATGACTTTATGTCGATATTCTAACAGTTCGAACTAACAGTTACTTTAGCATTTTCTTCAGTTTTAGTTAATTTGCCTCCATTCCGTCATCAGCTCTAAGCACTGTGCCAAACTTTTGATTGACCCGTCTCCAAGCTCATCTATTTCAGTCCCGCCAATGCTTCCTTTATCTTCTTTCCAAGGGCTGTTTTTCACTCACACTCCGGAGTTTTATGATGAAGAAACGAACTGTCATCTGCAAATTCTTCCACAAAGACATCCTCACCCTGAAATCACTGACGTTATCCAGCACGTCACGATCTCTAACCAGCACCAGCATACTCCAGCTCGGAAAGACGTCTGCGCTCGTGCCTCGTGAAGATATCTCACGGGGGAAAACCCGAGATGGTAGTGGAACACAGATGTACGAGGCCGACTAAAAAGAGCGAGAAAACATAAGTCACAGTTCCTCAAAGAAATAGCTGAAACAAAATGTATGCGTGGCCACCAAGTCTCCGCACAAATGCTATAACGAAAAAGGAAAGTTCGTGAGACAAATAAGAGGGAGTAAAGTATTGAATTGGCTGAAACTCGAGGAGGGGCCACCGTCGAATAAATCACAAGAGATATAATGGGTGTGGTGGAAAACGTATCGAGACACAAGTAAAAGTCGGCAAGAAATAAAGATGTTTTAAAAAACGGAAAACAGGTATACTAACTTTAGCCGACACTGTAACCCCTTCGTGTCCCAGCTAACAAACGGAAACAGATAAGTCCCCTGGTCAAACTCAATGAAATTCCAATTCGTATCTGTTCCCATCAAAGTAAACAAGATTGGAACTTCCATTTCTGCCACCAAACAAAACAGTACAGCCAATCAAATCGCCCGTTCAGCCAGGCACTGAAATAAAAGAGATGAAATATAAATAACGAGAACGAAAGTAAATCGAGAGAGGGTACTAGTTTGGAGTAAATGGAGTACCCTATTTAGACCGGGGGGGGGGGGGGGGTTTGAGGCCGTGATGAATTTGAACTTTATCACTTTTAAGATTAAACCAAGCCCTTCCAAACTTTCTGAGTTTTCCTAAAATTACTGGCAACAATTGGTAGGGTTGGATGATGTGTCAGGAATTGACATCACCAAGGCAACGGATTGACTGGATTTTCCCAAATTGTAATTTTGGTGTTTCTGTAATAAAAATCAACTTAAATGGAATTTTTACATTTTACGAGTTTAAAGCACATTTATATTTTGAATATTGAGAGATTGGGTGGTTCGTTGGAAAAATAAATCCAAGATGGCGGATCCAAGATGGTGGCGTTTTGACATCATTATGTAATTGTCACGTGATGTGACGTCACCATCCCACGTGACGTTTACCAAAAGAAAGACTTTGGACTTACAATACATCCTATAAGTTTCATGGTGATTGTTTGTGGAAGTTACATAGAGGGGGGTCTCGAAGCCTCCCCGGTTGAGAAGGTCCAAAAAGCCCGAATAGAGTTTAACTAGTCTCTGTTGATAGAAATAAAATTGGTAAAATTTTCCTCGGTAAATGTTTTCAAACAACGGAGATCAATTAAACAATGAAAAATGAAAATCAAATTTTGAAAATTTTAACCAAAGAAAAATTTAAACACAAACGAAAAAAATTTCTCTTCCTTCAAAGTCTTATAAATTAAGGGAAAATAAAATAAAAAGATAAACAAGGCCAACACGTTTACCAGACTTCAATTTTATGATTCTGTTAGCTGTAACAGCGTGAAGATGTCGCCTTTATTGTATCACACATTGTTACGCCATCCTCGGCGAAGAATGAGATGGTAATTCTTTCTCGCCACTCCACTTCCAGACTTCTACATTCCTCTGCTTAGAATGAGAACTAAGATAAAGGAATAGGCCCTCTGTAAACCACTTTATTAATGGAGCTTCTAAAAAAGATTGATATTATTAGGGTGACCCTATTCAGCGGAATGGTAGTTTGTTACGGTTAGCTGTTTTGTGTTGGGAATATGCGGGTGCTAACCACAATAAGGAACCGAAGCAAACGGGTAAAATGTGTATCCGCCATCGGAAGGGTCACCCAAAAAAGATATGAGTGTAAGTAATCGAATGATTGGTTTGTACTTGTGATGATGGATAACCTGTGACACCCAACAATCGGAGCCCGAACGTAATAAGGAAAGAACGCGATGTAAGTTTACATTGACTCACTGTGTATTGGTTGTGAATAGTTACATTGGTTGGTTTGCGACACTGAAAAGTAAGTAACAAAATGGAAAATAACGATTGGCACAGCTAAGGGAAACCGAAACGTGTTGACATGAAAGTAGTTAGTGGCTATGTAGTTATTTTTCCAACTGTTTGGACTCCAACATGGCGGCCGGAAATCGTTGAAAACATCTGGCATTAAATTGTGCTACAAAAAGCGGTCAGAACACCCTCATGAACAAGTAAACATTTACATAAGAACTTCTCGCAAAATCTCAACTGTTCAGATTGTATGAAAATCGCAGGATGAGGCATTTTTTTAAGAGAACGTGATAGCCTTTGGCGGCCACCTTTGATCTCGTGTGGCGTGAAACTCCGAAATTGAAAATGCTTTATCTAAAAGACGGCAAATGCTTTCGAACTTTAAACCTTCAACAAGATATATATTAAGGACGTCTAATAGCCAGTTCAAAATTTTGCAGTGCTCGCAAAATTAGGCTTCTGCTCGGAATGCTCGCAAAATTTTAGTGGGTGCTCAAGTACTCGCATGCCCGACTAACTTTTGTCAATGCTCGTGCACGCAAAGAAAAACGAAACGCTGTACCCGCTTGCTCACAAAGACCATTTGATACCCCTAATTTTGAAAGACATTTCTATTATTATCCCTCCCTCCCTTCCTCCTTCCTTCCTTCCTTCCTTCCTTCCTTCCTTCCTTCCTTACTCACTAAATTTAAATCAGCGAATGCACCTATTGTTTCTGCTATATATAATGAACGTGTTAAATTATCGTTTTTATAGGTTTAAACTTGGAGTCAGTCACCTACGTTTATGGAAGCATGTAATATGTTTGTATTTAACGAACGAACAAACGAACGAGAAACAAAAATAAACTGATAACTTACCATTGGTTTGGGGAACATCGGTTTTACAAACAACACTGAAACCAGAGTGATAAGAAATTAAATCCTTTGTGAAGCGAGGTTCGCGATGACTGCAATTCAGTAAATTTGTCTCGTTTCCAAGACAGTGTAGCTCATAACTGTCAAAATACTGGGGCCCAGTTCCCGGGCCAAACACGTGAGCAGCAGTAGCGAAGACACTGTCGGTAAAGTTCAACTGTCTGCATATTACACGAGTTATTCTAGGATCAATGGCCTTTTGAGGCCTGTTGTAGATCGTTCCCCAAACACCATTGAATCGAAGCTCCACTCTACCAGCGTGAGGGACTGGGGCACCACTCAGCCTCATTTCAAATCCTAGGCACATATAAACAGAATTACCATCACTTTGAGCGGACACCGTGAGATATTATTTAGTAAAGTTGTGACTTTATGTATTGTTGTAAATAAAAACCCACCGATCTACTTAGCTATGGTAATAACACGCCCCTCTGATACTGTTCAGTTATATTGCTGTCTTCGCTTCAACATGCCAAACGGTCAGACTATAAAAAATCTCCTGGCTGACAAAATATGTACCTTTGCGCATTCTCTTTGACTGGTCTTGGGTTTTTAATTCCAAGTCTCGATGCTTCATGACGACGTCACCGCGCTCTCCAAGCTAATCCTCCGTAAGAATAGAGATGGCTTTACAATACCTTGAAAACTTAACGCAGCCAACAGGCACATAGAAAGCCTTATTGTTGGGAAAATCAACCCGGCACTTACAACAAATTGTGTATCGGCCAGGTTTTAAGTATTTCTGTACGTTTTTATGAACGCTTTTAGGGTTTTTATGCTTTAACTGAAGAATTATGGGTAAATGTACCAGTCGCCATCTTCTTTTCTTACGGCCGGATTGTGAAGTCAAAGAAAAAAGATTTCGCATTGTGTGTATTGGCAATACGCAGTCAAAAACTTAGATGCACGTATATACATCTAAATTCACGCAAAATAGACCGCCTCTACGTTCTTACGACATTATCTCCCATCAAGCTTTGAAAAAACAAACACGATGGCGTGGGAGAAATTTGACAACAATAATACATTTACCTAAATCAGCCATTCTGTCTTTGCACACAACATTCGCACAACGTCTATATACTTGTCTATATGAACGAACAGTATAGAAATCTCTTGAGTAAGTAAAAAAATTCCATGCACACTGGTTCAAAGATGATTCATTCCCATAACACCTGAAGTTCGTAAACCAATGTGGAACAGCAGCGGAGCAGAATACTCCATAGCCTGAGAAGGATGCTGTGGAATATCCCAGCTGTCTGCAGACAACTTTTGCATCATTTATGTCCCAGTTGTTATAGTCAATCGTGCCCCATTTTCCAGCGTAATAAACCTCCACTCGTCCGATATTTGTTGAGTGCGAACCACGTAGTCTAACTGAAATTCCTAGAAAGAAAATATAGCATTGAAAATATCGTGAAAATGATAAAACGTTTTGATGTTTTAATATTCAGAAATAACCGCCCTTGAGCGTGATCTCCAGCGGAAAATAAAACCAATATTGCATAAAAATGTATAGATTTTACAAGTTCAGCAGAAGCAAACATGAAAGTACAAACTAAGGGCTGTAGAGCGATCTATAACTATTATTATTATATTTATTATATAAGTACTGAGATTTACTCATTACAAACGCCTTTGTGGCGGATTGAGATTGCTTTTTGAAGAGCAACGAAGGAACATTTCCTGTCAACTTACTTAAGGTAAGTTTTTCTGACTTTCCGTGAATAGAATCGATATTAATTACCTAAATAAAACATCAATTTTGTTTGCGGAAAGTAAAAAAAAAATACTTCAACTCTGATTCATTTGTTCATTCAGTCGAATTCAGCTACGGGCAGCTACTCGGCTGCCGAAAGCATGGTCTTGAAGTAGATGGAACCATCTTGACGGCACGGGATCGCCCGCTGTGTTCCCGCAAGCGAAAAAACGTTTTCCGACGGTAATTGAAAGAGCTACTGTTGTTTAACGATGGTATGTCTGTTTTTGTAGGTAATTTCTCATAGCCAGAATGTTTATCCTTAAACATTTCCCTAGGTTCTCTTTCTCGTATGCCTTCAATTATGCAAGGTTTTCCTGTCGCTAGCATTGCAGAAGTGCCAGGTGAGGTAGGCTTGTACCGAAAGTGCTCGTAAAAAAACCATTAAATGCTAAAAGAAGTACTCGTTTTTTGGCAAAAAAGTGCTAAAATAATGTTAATTTTTTAAAAAGTGCTCGTGGGTTTCATAATAATGCTCACTTTTTTCCGATTTTTTTAAACATAGAATATTACATTTTTCAGATTTTCAGTTAGATTTTTTAACAATAAAATATAACGATCAATGTTTGATGTCAGAGTACGCTCTCGAACTATCTCTGCCTTGGCTGGCTGACTTCCATTGTTCCTTGATGACAACGTGGATGACGTCATCTTGGAAGGAGTGCGATGGACTGGGTTTCTAGAAGGCAATCACTGACGTATCAAACCGATCAAACCTATTCCCCAGGCCTCCTCGGCTCCTTTGACTAAAATGAGGGCATAATGCATCTTTGGACGCCATAAATGAAGTCAGATTGTGCTTTTTAACACAAAATTATACAAATAATCAGTCGAAAATCCAAAATAATGCTAGCAGTGCTTTTTTGGATAAAATGTAAAAAAAAAAAAAAATGCTCACGAAGCCAAATAATGCCAAAAAAAGTGCTAGCACTTTCGGTACAAGCCTAAGGTGAGGTAGCATTACGTTAAGTGTGGTAAAATGGCAGCTTTATATATTGACAGAATAACGCGATAGAAGTGAGTAACAAGACAGTGTTAATTTTTTTTGTTGTATAACCGCTTGGATTTTGAGCATTGCTATCTGCGCATGCAATTTTAATGATAATGAATCGCTCACTATTAAAATTCAATGTTTCCGTGTCCATTCGGGAGAACCATTTTTCCCCGGCCCAAGAATGAAGTTTTACTCGCTCACAAGGTTTGAAATTCTTTATTTCGAATTTTAGCTAAAACTTCGATTTCGACTCAATCAGAGTAAGCTCGCTCAATTTGGTTCGGCAATTCGAATTTTCGTTCGAAAAAACAGCACAAAGGATCCAATAGCTTAGAATGTGAAAATAAAATACCACTATACCACCAAGTTGATTAAGGTAACAGACAGACGAATAGTTTTGCTTAGTGAAGCATAAGTGAAGACTTTTTCCTCGTGAGGAAATAAGAGACATCTGCATGCAGGCTCAGTATAGCGTGACATTACATACACTAAACAAACATAAATGGGAGCGAATTTCACACATTACCATTTGAAAAGGATGCATTCTTGCAAATAACACTGGCAACGCCCCAACGGCTTTGCAATTGAGATTTGTTTCCAATCACATCATGAGAGCAACTCATCAAATTGTTCTCGTTTCCAGAACATTGAAGGTTAGTGAGCCACACTGGACCGCTGACCGGACCATAAATGACGTTCGTCAAAGCTGCTTCTGCACCAGCTTGGTAACCAAGCTGTCGACAAGCTACTGTTGCGGCATTAATATCCCAGTTTTTTCGGCTGATTGCTCCCCAGATCCCTTGGTACAACACCTCCACTCGACCAGCGTTAGGAACTGAGGATCCTTGAAGCCGAATTGCAATATCTAAGGAAGGGACAAGAAAACAAACTATCAGAATATCTAGTATATTGAGTACAGCTAGAAATTGAAACTGATGCACGTGTGCGCAGAGATATGAAATTTATCTACGAGAGTTCAACTCAAAGAGAAACTTCTTGACTCCAAACAGCAGTACACACGGAGTAAACAACGTTTCGATGTCGTGATGACATCATTTTCAAGTGACAATAAAATAACAGTTGAAAGTAACCGTCATTTTCTTGTCACCTGAAAATAATGTCATGACGACATTGAAACGTTGTGTAAATTAATGTCGCTCATTTTTATTCTGAAACACATGTTGACAACACGAATCTTTTTGGAGACATTGTTTAATTACTTCCGGAGGTTTTCGCTACTTTATAGACACAGCTTAGAAGACTTCTTTTACTGCGCAGCGAATGAGTGAGATATCAATTTTCAAACGAAAAGATAAATTTCATATCTCCAAGCAACCATGTATTTTTCTGTTTATTGCTGCCGCAGCGAGTGAGCCTGAAGCGAACGAGCGAGGCAGCTCTCTAATCGGCAAAGGATTACTTTATGTGGCCCGCAATCGCTTTTCTTACGAAACGCAAGGAATTGTGTTCGTGCAAGAGAGGATCCACATTCACAGGGAATCCTGTAAACAACGCCATCTTGCTTAGTGGAATCAACAGCGTCTTTCGGCCGTACTAGGTGAATGTGGCAAAGTTTACATCGGTGAGACGGGAAGACCTATGCAAGACAGGATCAAAGAGCACGACCGGGACATCCGACTCTCCCGTACCCAGACCTCCGCCGAAGATTTCCGAAGATTGCCAAAGATTGCTGAGGAAGATCCGAAGATGTTTTGACTTAATATCGAATAACTTTGTCTCATTCAGCATTGAAATAGGGCAAACTTGTCAGGAAACGTTTCGAAATCGATATCTTCACATGTGAAAGATATCATATCTTTTACAGTGTAAAGATGTGATTTTTCGCAGCGAGAGAAATCCTGGTAATTCACTCTAGTTTATATAATAAATAGAAAAAATGCATTTTATACGAGGCACTTACCGCTTTCACCAGGATTGGAATAGCCTGTCTTACAAATCACTCCCACTTCATAGCTGCTAACCACTCTACTACTGACCCAATCACTATACCGACATTGTTGTATGGTCTTCTCACTACCCGTACATTTTACATTATTTATTAGGACTGGTCCCGAACCGTCTCCAAACGGTGAATAACTCAAAGCTGTACTGGCTCCTGGAAAGCCAAGCTGCCTGCATACCACGTTAGCCTCTTTTTGACTCCATTCGCAAGGTTGGTTACATGGCAGTTTCAAAACCCGTCCCCAAACTCCATGAGAAAAGACTTCAACGCGGCCAGCGTAAGACGCGTTATGGCCAGTAAGACGGATCTTCGTATCTGAAGAAGTAAAGTTGGTACTTGTCATTAGTACAAAGTTTACCTCAAGGTTTATGTCTGTTCCTCTATGTCAGAAGGTTATTAATTTCCTTTTTTTCTGTTTACGTATATCAAACAAGAGACAACTGATTTTATCATAACAGAATTATACTTTGCGCTCTTACTAGCTTTACATATCTCTTGTACACCAATGAATAACTTGAACAACAACTTTCGTGTTCTTTTTGAGTGACCCGGGGACCGTTTAAAATATAACTTATGTTTTACAACTAGAAAGTTTTTACAACCTTAATTAGCAAAGTTCCGCTGCATAACATTGTTAAAAAGGGCCGGATTGATTTTCTTAAAGTTGTCCTACACCGAGAAATAAATCGTGTTTAAGATATTACTAAAAATAGCCCAAAATGACAAAAAATTTAATTTTCAAAAGGTTATATCATTTAAATGGTTAGACATATTACATTTTTTTCCATTTGTAGCTGACTTGTGGCAAGTCCTTTGAGAAAACTTTATTAGTTATCCCATAGTAATAAAAATAAATTTTGTCGTCAATTTGGTGATGTCGCTTTCCCGCCAAAAATGTCGAAATCTGAAAAAACTAATACCATAGGATTGCAGCAAATCAAAAGTTCTATAATGGTGTAAAGTTTCAGATTAATTGCATAAAAGCTCTAAAAGTTATAACTACCCCGACACTTTTGCGGTCTTATATATGCCCACTGTGAATTTTTCACAGCCCTACTTTACCGCCAGTGCCTCCTTCTCGAGCTGAGAATATCTGCTTTTTGGTAGAGTTAGTTTTCTGCTAGCGTAGTGTACAGGTCTGTACAGGCCAATCGTCTTGCTTTTGTTCCAACACCGCTCCGACACCAACAGGCGAGGCATCTGTAGTGACACCGGTCTCTGCTCCTTGCTTAAAGAATGTCATAACTGGTGCCTGCGTCAGCTGCATTTGTACTGCTTGGAAAGGATTCTCTTCAGCAGTGCCTTTTTCCATTTGGCATGTGATTTGGTCAGATCCCACAGTGGACTGCAAATGATCGCGAAGTTTGGGATAAACTTGAACAATATTGTTCCAAAACAAGGAAGCTTCGCAAATCTGATTGGATTGGCCTTTTGCTTGCACAATAACTTCAAAAATTTGTCACCACAATGAGATAGTTGAAATCCCTTGTCAGTAACACGTTACCAAGGTACTCCATGCTACTCATACCTATCTGGCACTTTCGTAGTTCAGTGTTAAACCACTCTGTTATAATTTCTTCATCACTTGAATCAGCCTTCCATCATGCTCTTCTTCAGAAGCGCCAGCTGCACGGAATATTGAATATAGTGAGCACCAGAGCAATCTTTGATCACCTGGCAGATGAGTTGTTGGAATTTTTTCAGTGGCCATATTGACACAAAATAACAAATGTTTGTCTCCGGAGCAAGCTCTACTTGATGAAATGCCATGTTCAAATCTAAATTGGAGAATACTTTTGCCCCTGAAACTTTCAGTGGTAGGTACAGGGTGTTTCTCACTCAGTATTGTTCGATTGGCCTGCCTTATGTCTAAGCATATGCACACAAGCGGGTTAATCCAACTTGTTGGCCCATCAACGTTTTTTATCACATCAAGTAGTTCAAGTTCCTCTAGTTGTGTTTGTTGTTCGTTGCTGATCATGAACGGAATTCTTCGCATGGCTTGAGCAACCGGGGTGACCCTTTCGTCCTTATGCAGTTTTAGTTGAAAAATTTTCAATTTCTCAAGGCCAGTAAACACTTGTGGGTACTTTGCCTTTAGGGCAGCCTTCTTAAGAGTGACGTTTTTAAGATTCACAAGCATTTACAGATACAGCTTCTTTGAGGACACTTAATTCTTCAGAAGAGCTTCTGCCCACTAACGTGTCTGCGGTGCCCGAATTAATAAGAACTCAGTTTTCAACGACGTATGTGTATCAGGTACACAAATATTTAAAATGCATTTTATACTAAGCTTGAAAGGCTCCTGAGCATAAATTAAGCATAAATGTTCCTGTCAGTGTCCAACGCTAGCCTCCTTTTGGACACTTGCTCATGTAGCACCTGAGTCTATGATGACATTGACAGGTTCACTTTCAATCATAAGAGCTAAAGTGTTTGACTCACCCTCTGAAGCGCTGAAGACATAGAATCCGTCAACCTTATTGACTTCGCTTCCTTCCTCGTCACCTTGGTCAGGTTGGTCGCCTATGTTTCGTACACCTTCTCGTTTTCCTCCGGATTTGCATCTTCCCTTGTACTGTTTATCCTGTTTCGTGTGACAACAGACCTTTATGTGCCCACGATTTCTACATTTGCAGCAAGTATGTTTACGAGAACCCTGAAATTCTTTTCCAATGTGATTCGGCTTATCGCATATATGCATCTTCAACATTTGCCCTGCCATGGCTGCTTGGTCTTCGCTCCTTTGTCGCCCTTACTTCGGTCTTCTCAGGTACAATGAGAACCGTGGTATCCTATGGCGGACGGCATAGCCCGTGATTCGAGGGATGTGACTCCTCTCCTTTGTGAATAACACTGCCAGAACATTCGGCAAATCCATTACAGTCTCCGTACTTTGTTCCTCATCTTTATTAAGTATAAAATTTGCTGCGACAATGGCTGCAAGGACAGCCTCTTCGTCGTCCGCCACATTTGTTGCGCAATGTTTACTCTTACCAGAACCGCGCATATCATCTCGACTTCATGGGCGTTTTTTTTAATGCAGGCAGTCCGAATTATTCCTAGCATGCTGTACCAACCATTCTTATTCCAGAATTGTGGGTAAAAAAATGTGCCCTAACTATCTAACTAACTATTGTAACAAAAAAAAACTTAACTCACCCCTGGCAGAGTAGAATAGCACAAGCCTCATAAACGTCAATGCTGACAAAGAGATCATTTTATTTAATTGTGAACTGCTGTGCAGGTTCTATCTAAATTGAGAAACATAGATATCGAATAAACGTCTATACATTAACATAATACCGTAAACAATACTTCCTAGTTACGGTTTACTATTGAACGAAGCGCAGTACATTTCTCAATTTTCGAAACTTAGAATTGTTGTGCAGACTTCGAGGAAAAATTAACTTGTATGTTTCAGATGAACAATCGACGAATTTTTATTTACTTCCTTAAAAATATATTTTTGGGATAATCTTTGCAAAAAAAATTGCCAAACAATTGCTTTTGTTTTTTTTTCAATGTCTTCAGGGCTCAGAACATCTGTACTATAGTTATACCCAAGCAGCGTTCATGGGTTAGTCTTAAGTTTACAAACGAAAAACCAATCAGAATGCGTCAATTCTCTTCGCACGCGCGAGATGAACATAAATATGCAAAACAAAGCGTGAAGGGAAGGGAAAAAATAAAAACAACATGTCAAGAAATTACATATCACCAATGTTAGCAGAAATAAAGCTGGAATTGTTCGGCGTCAAGCATCCTTACTTCATTTTATTTTCCTTAACACCGAGATGCCGTGCAAAATATAAACAAATAAAGGAACAACTAGACACAGGGCTGTCATGAACTAATTATTATTCAATTATTCAAATGCTTATCAGAACTAACTGTAGTTTAATAACTGAATTGGTGTGACCGCAAAGACGACCAAAAGCACTAAAAATAGTTAGGTATGACGTCACGTGACTTGAGACCAACTAAAGTTAAACTTTAGTTACGTCGTAGATGCTAGGCTACTAACTATAGTTTAGACGGGGATAACTATAGTTAGCTATTTCGGTCGATGTAACCGCTTCTCTGTTCACTCTAACTATAGTTAGAAAATTTACGCCTCGGTGATCCAAAACAATACAGACTGGACTGGAGGAAGGGGAATGGGACGAAGGAAATGTTTTAAATAACTTGCCACTTGAAGGATTAAAATTATGTGCGTTATACGCCTTTTCCATGTGTTTAACTCAACAATAAATCATCGCTTAGACCACAGTGCCAAAATAGAATTGCTGCTCAGTTAGAAATGGCCAGTACGAGATATAAATGAAAGAGTCACGTTATATTTTATTGGTTTTATAAGTAGAACGAAAACAACTCTGATATCTCTACCTTCAAGTTTCAAAATCGATCAAAGTGCCTTTGACCTTTAATACTGACGGCCAAATATCGTATATCGCATGTCACCCTTCAACATAACGCACTTCTTGTTGAACAGCAACAAAAGGAAATATAAACACATCAGGCTTTCTTGTCAGCCAAAAGAGTGGTTAAACATTAAACACCCGGTTTCAAGCTACTCAGTAGCTTCTTGTTTAATTTAATACCTGAAACCATGCAACTCATTCTTTTGACGTCGTTACGTGCGTTACAAAACGTCTCGCTTCATTTTGCGAGAATATAAAATCCTGTCACGCTAAGCTTCAAAGTCAAATTTTAAGTCGCCAAATCAAGACAGTCCACGACCCACGACAGTTAGGGTCGTGGGTGGAAGTCGTGGGTCGTGGGTGTGGGTAAAGTCGTTGGTGTGGGTAAAAGTCGTGGGCAACAAAAAAGTCATAAAAAATACTGAACAAACATTTGTGAGGAAATAGTTCGTGTATAGCTAGTCTGGCGCAGAGTTTCGACCCGCCTCAGAGGTCTTTCTGCTTAGCAAACTTGTTGGGGTGTCCGTAATACCAGGAACACCACAAAACACACTGGAACACCGGAAAAATGATTTGAATAAATTAAAATAAACGTTAAAAATTAAAATAAGGTAAAGATTGATTGCTCACAACTGGATTAAAACTAAAGACTTTGGATGATATCAACGAAAAATTCCGTAGTCGTCCGAAAACTTCCAAGAGTTACCCGAACATAACCCAACATTTTGAGAAAGCTGCCGAGCATTTCCGAAGTCCCGTGACGCTCGTCGGTTTTCATTCCAGTGACGGGGAGAACATGGGCAAACATTATGTATTTTGTCTGGATACAAATGTTTCTATCATAAAGACGGGCACAGGATTCGTTACCCGTCTAGATGAGTTACCTTTCGTAATGCGTCACTCAGTCCGCAGCCCGTAGCCCGTGTTTCACTCCTAAGTCCGTGAGGTGAAAAAAACAAACAAACTAAACACTCAATTCAAATAGTAGCAATATACTAGCCTGTGTACAGCCGTCTCCCTCCCTGTTCCCGATTTTTTTAGGGGAGGGGGGCGGCTGTATACAGGCTACAATATACATGCTCGTTATAAAAATAAGCACAATAATTTGGAAGAAGTAGGCACAGAATTCTATGCAATTCGCCGGTTGTCGATTTAAAAAGAAAGCTCTCTTAAAATCTCTCACTCAACCCTCACAATTCCAAGTGTGTTATAGTTTGTAGTAAAAATGTTGGCTGCAACATTTCCGCGTCCGAATCGAACATTTTGTCGCACTGGCCAACAGGCGAAGCCATTGTATCTACTTTTAAATATTAACCAAACAGAAGCGCCTTTTTGTAACCGCAAACGCGACCATTAAAATTTCCCATGGTAAAAATGTCGTTCAGTCTGCAATGCACAATGTCACGCAATATTTTCAAGTCACGGTTCTTGTGGGGGGGGGGGGGGGGGGGGGAGAGTTTGCAAGGACGAAATCCTAATCGCAACGCAGAATATAAAATAAAAATTCCTATAAATTTTCAAATTTAATTGAACTGTTTTGTTGATATATGTTTAACCATTTTCGGTGTTCCAGGGGTGTTTCGTGGTGTTTTACAGACACCCCAACAAGTTTGTTGAACAGAATGCCTCTAGAGGGTCCCTTGACCGGGTCGAAACTCTTCGTCAGACTAGCCATGCACGAACTATTTTCCTACAAATGTTTGTTATCTTCTCTTGTTTTTCTTTTGTTTTTTTTGTTACCCACGACTTCTACCCACACCCACGACTTTACCCACACCCACGACCCACGACAGTTAGCTATACTCACGTAGTTATAATTTTTCAACACGCGTGTACAGTTTATAAGGCAACATGGCAAGCTTATCCTGGCTAATTAAACTTGACAAATATCCATTTAACTTAATTTTCAACCTTTGATTTCCTTTTTCAAAGAATTGTGGTGGATTCCATCGATTAGAAGAGAGCTATTTTCGTGTTTTAAATTTATAACAGTAATTTAATATAACAGAAAACTTCTTTGGTTTAGTCTGTTGGGTGATCACGGTAATGTAAGTTCTTTGGTTGTCCGGTGGTTTTTTCTCGGGCAACCAGGCCTTAAATTTTCGTCTCGGACGACCGGGCAACTGCTAATTTCGAGCACTGCCGGGTCAGCAGAGTACCTGACCTCCTATACTATCTTTCTGTAGCGGGACCAACAAAGAGAGTCATCTCTTTAAGACTGGTTTTTTATTATCATTTTAAAGCAACAATTTAACAAAAGCAACCCATTTTCTTTCACTGAATTGGTTCGTTACGTGCGTTACAAAACGTCTCACGCTTTATTCCGATCCCGAGCGTATAAAATACTGTCACGCTAAGGTCAAGTTTATCCTTAGTAACAAGTTCTACATTTTACACTTTAAATTCCTTCTCATTTTACTTTCAGTATCCTAAAAATAATTTTCAAAGTCAAATTTTGAAGTGTCATATCAAGACAGCTTTAGGAATCCCCCATTTTACGCAAAAGACTTGGCCGTGTACTGAAACGCGAGCCATTTCTCAAAGTAAAATATTTACATAATTGAAATCTGCATATACGTGCATACAAACACATGTCATTTCTGAAAGGCAAACATTTACATCATGTCGTTACGCGCGTGCACGACATAACGTCTCAAACGCGTCCACTTCCGGATTAACTTTAGCATCATCAGTTATCCTTAAGTTTTTAGATGCCCTGTTCTTTCACTGTCATTATCCCAATAATTCACTATGAAATGTTTTGTTCGCACAAACGCACCTTGCAAAGAATAGATCACGACGACTATCACTGAAAGCGTTAACGGCAAAAACAACGCAATATGTATGAAAATAATAACAATAGTAACGCAATTCAAAATGCGAGCTTTGACATTCACGATCCCCACTTTGAGATTTATGACTTCGAAAAGACTCAGTTTTAAGTGCACTCTAGTTGCACTGCAGTTTCCTTCGCAGCCGTAGAAGTAATGGCGTGACAACCTAAATAACGGCTGCGAAGGAGACTCGAATAAAGACAAATGGAGACATTTGAAACAGAATTTAATTTGGCCCTAAACAGATTCTTTTCTCCCAGTTGAAAAACTTGCACTTCAAGTAGTCGCGTACGTATTTTGTTTTCTTCAACGGAAACGATTTCAAAATGTTACTCTTGTTAATTTTTATTCAGTTTAGGCAAAGTGCTCAACTTCCTCATTAAATCAAAATTGTACTACCACTAAAGTTTTTGCATTTTTTCTTAGGTTTCAAATTGTCTACCCTTCAAGATATTTTGTTTATAACGAACTTACCTTGGAGCATACAAGGATTTGAACAGCGTCAAACGTCTTCCGCTAGCCGAGTGGGCACAGTAATAGCTTTTCACACAGGCAGAGGTATCAAATGGACGAAATAGCATTTCTATCTCAACATCGTGATGCTTTGAAACTTTTTGATGGAGAATTTAAGTTCCAGAATGAAATTCACTGCACCATATATTTTTAGACCGTCCGTCGTGTGTTAGTATGACATTGTTTTTGTTTTAGCGAAAACGTGCGTTCTTGCTAACAACATGTACAGGAACTTCACTGCCCTGTGATTGGAAGTTAAAAATAGTATTGACAGTATTAGTCACGCTGCTGATCTTGAATCACGCTGTCTTTATCTGGCCGTTTTCTTACAAAAATTATGTGATCAGGTACTTGCTTGCAGAGTCACGCAAAGAGTTTGGCGCGATTGCCGCGCGAATAGCCTTTTGAGTATTTAACTCAGGGTTCAGTTTCACTAATGATCAGGATCTCAGAAATTAAACAATTAAAAACTTCTTTCTGCCGGCATTTTTTTTTTTTCAAAACAGAGAATTATTTGTCTTCCAAGATGGTTTTAATTTTAACTTTGCAATTTTCGTGAATTGTTACCTTTATCCAATAAAAGTGATATTGTCTAGTAGTTATTATCACACCAGCTTACGGAGCGGTTGTATCAGGGTTGAAATTTCATTAAAACAAGATCCAGAAGTAGCTAGAAGTATTTCGCCTCTTAAATCGAACCCACAATTGTCAGAGACTATTCTGTAGCATAAGAAGCTAGCCGTAATAACGCAGTGCAATCGTTGCTTAAAAGCACCCATAGAAATGATATACTAAATGCGATATTTATGAATAAGTAGTATTATTTTTTTTCCGAAGCATCTTTGAATCCTTGAATTTGATTGGCTGTTGGCGTGCATTCCGCCGGTCCAGCCTTTTCCTATCCGGACCGGCTTTTCAAATTTTTTGACTGTAGTCGATGGGCTAAAATCGAAATTGCTTCTTACCAAACGTTGTAAACGTGAAAGGACAAAATTACAGTGGAATTAAAGGCCTCGTAGTTCTTCAAAAGGCGAGTATTCATTTCTTTATCGACAAAATTCTAGTTTACCGTTCTTAGTTTGTAGTTGTTTGTGCAGTTCGCAATCATTTTCACGCCATTTAGGTAAGCTGCGCCGGTTTTAAACTTGAATAATTCAAAAACTACCTTGTTTATCGGCCACTTTTTGCCAAAACAAAACAATAGTTGCCAAATAATTCTAGCAATATTGTGCCGTACGTCCAAACTACCCATTTCATTCAACTGTGGAAAGGTCTATTTTGAAGTAAAGAGAAAGGCAATTAGTTGATGCTTTCGTTTATTAATGCACAAAGCTCATAGTATATATATTTGGTGGCCTTTTGCCCGTAGCTATTCAAGATACTTGCTCGCATAATCTCCTCCCTTACTTCCTACAGCTTGCTACCTCGTCTGCTCCTGGTCTAAATATGTTAAATGCAATTAAAAATATAGGAAATAAAACAAAAGTTGTAAAAATTTTTTTTATTAAAGCAGCTTTTCGTGTAAACTTGCAAAAAATAGCATAGATCGCCTGTTGTTCACTTTTAATATGAATATGAAACTACATCCGGGACCGTAGTGGCGTATTTTTGATATCCTCACAAGTAAAAATGTCTCCTCACTAGTAAAAAAGTTTTACTCAGTTCGTTAATTTTTGTCTATAAGATAAAAAAAAGAAAATTACATGGCGGTTTAAGATATGAATTTCAGTTTTTCGTGTTCAGTATAAACAATATTATATACTCTCTCGCTGCGATCGTTTGCAAAATACTGATTGCTTTATCACTCGAAAATCTTCGCGCAGCCACGTAATATCCTCCACATTTACAGTGCGAAACTGTTGCACGTTTATGCCTTATTCATATCTTTGCGCTAATAGCATGTGGCAATTTCATATATATTTATGTAAATGCAACTCGTTACTCAGTACGTATGATAGGTCCTTTAACCTTCTGACATACACCCCCACGAATCTTGTGTGTGTATTTTCAAATATACCCTGTTAGTTTGCCTTCAACAACAGTGGCTGTCGCTAAAAACATTGGGTACAATGATTGTTTACTAAGGGCGCATTCTTTTGGGACTATTCTGGCTATTGACGTTCCGGTTTAGGAATGACAGAATACACGGAATATCAATTCCCAAAAGAACGCATTTCCTGCAAACGGAATACTGGTGGCGGAGGCGACCTGAGGACTATTGTATCCACGCACGCGTGGCGCACTCGCGAGTTGCGAACGACCTAGGTCGGCCGGCCGCGTACGATTTCTCGCCAAAACTTTGCCAAAAGAACGCATATTCTCGCCTATTCCGAGTAAACCGTATTCTGTCCATTCCGTTCATTCTGCTATCGGGAGCAGAATGAACGGAATGGTATTCCGCCCATTCCGAAAACAGAATAGGTCCCAAAAGAACGCGATCACCGTCTGTTCCGAGTATTCCCATTCCGGAATGGGAATACGCCCATTCCGATTGCGCCCTAACTCTATACTAAAACTAGCCTTTCTTTTTGCAGCAGAATATAGATAAGAGAACAATCGCGTTTGTGGCAGGCTATAATGGGGCAAGGCGAGCTGTTATTTTACATCCATGTGTTACAATACGTTTTAATTACCAGTCGCTGTCATGGTCTTCATCATTTTCCTGTGTTTTCATACATTTCATGATTCTCTTTTCTTTTGTTTTCATTATATCCGTGCTGTTTTGCTACAGAAGTTAGGACCCGGATATCGAGTTAAGCGTGGAGTATGATGTATCTCCTGGTCTCCCTGGTGTCCGGGTCGAGTTAAGCGAGGCATATGATGTATCGCCTGGCCCCCCTGGTGACAGAGGCATGTAGC
Organism: Oculina patagonica; assembly: GCF_052425735.1. Lineage (NCBI taxonomy): Eukaryota > Metazoa > Cnidaria > Anthozoa > Scleractinia > Oculinidae > Oculina > Oculina patagonica. The sequence continues at coordinate 26,883,326 of NC_135759.1, forward strand.
TGTTGGAGTACGTTCCCTCAGCGCTTGGAGGAACACTTGTTGTGGTGTTGTTTCCATTCTTCTGTAAACCCATGTAATGCCCTTCACTGGCTCGTGTCGTTTCCGCTCTTGTCGCGATCGTGTTTTGCGAGACTAGAATTGGTGGCAGAAGTCGGAAAGCCTCCTCACGGATAGCGCCAGAGTCTTGACTCCTTTGCTCGGGAGCTTGAGTTGTGCCTGTACCTAAGTCAACATCGTTGGATTGGTTGGCTTCTTCTTCTTGGTGTTTGGGGCGTCTTTGGTTTCGGAAGATTAGATAAACAACAGCAATGATGAGAATCATATTGAGTCATCTCCAGAAATCGCGGACCTCCGAGTCCGCGAATAGTATGTCCTGCGGTACATTGACCGTAGAAGCGAACGCAAGGATTACAAAGAAAATGTACGGAGAATGAAATGTTTTATTAAATATTTCTTGACAAATTAACAAATGTAAAAATGTGCAAGCGGAACACAATAGAGTGGTGTATTAAGAACCACATTGTACAAGAATTGAAGTGCAGACTTCGAATTTCATTTGTATTCCAGTGAACGTTTTCTGCGAACAGTTTTTGAGACCAAAATTATAAGGCGTACGGGAGGAATGTACGGCGAAAACCGAAAACTTTAAGTTTATAAACAGGGATTATCGGCAAACTCAATGTGATCGAAAAAATGTGCAAGCAGATTTGATAAAACTATACATGAATCTAACTCACCAAACGATTTACATCTCCTTCCGATTAGATTTCATTTGTATCTTTGGCGTTAGAAAACCACAAAAAATCGCATACTGTAAACACACGGCGGCAGTTCACGTTGAAATCCTAAAATCCGCTGTCTTTGAGCTACGATATTTCAGCCGTCTTTGCTCCAATTTTGCCGCAAAAGCCATCGTTTGAAAGATCTTTTGCTCCAGTTTTATTATCAGGCAATATTTTGGACCAGTGGTTTTCCCACTTCACAAAATATTTCTCTGTGTAGGCCGCATTTTTGTGTATCATCCTAGATGTATATGAGCCCAAAGTCAGGCTTTCGAATCAGCGGCTATTACCAAGTTTCGTGAGCGGTTAATGTAAGATGCATCAAAATTCGCCGACTTCAATGTCCGCGATTTCTAGCGATGACTGCAGAAACTGACATTACCACAATAAAGGGAGTGTTGGAGATGTCTTCTGTTGCTGTGGATGTATCTGGAAGAAAATAGTGCGATTATAATTAATTTCGCGACATTTTAATCCTCATATTTCAAATTAGCATTAGACTAGACTCGAAAAATGCCGGGTTTTTTTTAACTATAATCACGGAAACACCGTCATTCAGTCCGTTTTATATACTTGCTATATTGGCTTTTGCTCGTGGCTTATAAAAGGATGAGGTCTATTAACGGAAAGTTTCTTTTTAAAAACTGTACCGCAATGTGCCTCAGATGAAATGTGAATAAATAGACAAACTCGAGACGATAATGACAGACGCTTGGTTTATGGTCGGCTAAGCAGGGGTTTGACAATGAAAAATTCCCAGCAAGCTGATAATCTGGCAAATCAATCAACTGATAACCTTTCTTTTCGTGCAAAGTAACATTTTTTCATTCGCCATATTCATACCTGATGCACAACATCTACATCTACGAAGATAAAAAGCGTTCTCTGGTAAAATATTTTAAAAAATTATGAGCTTTCGACAGCCAGACTGCTGTCTTCGACGGATAAAAATGAAGTGATAAAATGGACCTAAAAATTTGAATATGACTAGCGAATCGCATAAATTAAAAAGTTAAAAGTATGTGTAAAAGAATGTTAAAAGGAATGCTAAAAGTGTATAAATTACTGTTTGTTTAAAAGAATGTGATATTGTCCTGGCAGAGGGCACGAATTGTTGTCGGCCTCGACCGTTTTTGCCGTTTGCCACGATTCAAGTGTCTTTCTAATGCGATTGTTGCCCTTGTCAATTATCTCCGCGTTTTCAAAGTCGATGGCGTGATCAAGAGTCCAGGCATGTTTTGCTACATTGGAGCCTTTAGCGCATTGTTTAGTATTCCTGATATGTTCTTTTCGCCGTGTGCTAAACGATCTTTTTGTCTCGCCGATGTAACTCCAGGGACAAGACGCACAAGGGATTTTGTAAACAACATTGCACTGGTCGTCGACCCGAGGTCGAAACTTGGGAACAGGGAACTCTTGTTGTAGTGTCTTGATTGGTTTGTTGGTTAGTCGGATATCGTGACTTTTGAGAATTCTTGTAAGAGGTTCGGTAATGCCTTTCATGTAAGGAAGGACCGCGAAACTCTGGCTATTCATTGGATCAGCCCAACTGAAGAACATCACAACCAGTTCTTCAGGTGAAGGTGTTGGGGTGTTGGTGACTTTTGGTGGGTAGCCATTAGATTGTAACGCGATGCTAATGCGATCAATTTCACGGGCTTTTCCAGATTCCGAGTTTGGTAGTTTTAGAGCTCTATGCAAAAGTGTCGCTGCAGTGCTGATTTTGTGCTCTCTGTCATGATGTGAGTTAAAGTCAAGGTATCTATCCGTGTGTGTGGGCTTCCGATAGACATCAATGTTGAGCTTATTATTGTCGCGAGAAATAAGAGTGTCGAGGAATGACAACTGGCCATTAGATTCGTGCTCAATGGTGAAAAGAACATATCAGGAATACTAAACAATGCGCTAAAGGCTCCAATGTAGCAAAACATCACATGCCTGGACTCTTGATCACGCCATAGACTTTGACCTTATGTTATTATATTTAACAATTTGTTTTCTGTTGGAAAGATAATCTTTGATCCAAGCATGACATTTGCCACGAATACCATAGAAATAAAGTTTTTTTTAGAAGGATATCATGATTTACCGTGTCAAATGCTTTTGATAAATCAAGAAATATCCCTACTGTGAATTCGTTATTTTCAATGGCTTTTGTTATCTTATCGACAAGTTCAATTATCGCATGATTAGTAGAACTTTTACTTCGAAATCCATACTGACGGTCAGTAAATATTCCATTTTTATTTATATAGTCAGTCAGTCTTTTATGCATTAGTTTTTTTTAAGTATTTTAGAAAAAAATGGAAGTACGGAGATCGGTCTATAATTCGAAAATACATTTTTTCAGATGCCTTATACACTGGTGTTATCAATGCTACTTTAAGATCATTTGGGATTTTACCGGTAGAAAAAGTCAGATTAAAAATGTGAGTTAATGGAACAGATACATAAGGAGCCACATATTTTATAACTTTGCTTCTAATTTCATCAATACCACAACTAGATTTACATTCTAGTTTATCTATTATTCTGTTGACCTCGTCAGGACTTGTGTCATATAAAAAAATTGAATCTTTATAATTACCTTTAAGATATTTATAAAACTTATCAGTATCATGGCTGAATTCTTTAGCGAGTTTGGGCCCAACATTAACAAAATAATCATTAAAATTATCTGCAATCAAATTTGGATCATTTATTTCTTCGTTTTTATCATTTAAGAACAACCTTGGTAAGGAGCTTTTTAATCTTTGTTTATCAAGTAATTGATTGATTGTATTCCAGGTAGATTTGATATCATTTTGAGCTTGACTAAATTTTTTACAATAATAATTCTTTTTAGCAATTCGTATTAAATGGTTTAATTTATTGCGGTATTTTTTATACTTTTGTTCATTATTTATTGTGGGACTCTTGATAAATTTTTTGTATAATTTTTCTTTTGTTTTTGAAGATTTTATTAGGCCTCTAGATATCCATAGATTGTTAGACCTTTTAATATTTTTTGATTTATACTTTTAAGTGGAAAATTTTTTTCATATATTTCGAAAAATTCTTTAAAGAATGATTCATACGACTCAGTCGGGTTACTTTTCGATAATGTAGATTGCCAATCACAATTTTTTATTTTGTCAGCAAAAAGTTCTAAAGATTTTTTAGCGATTTTCCTTGTTGTGTAACTACCTGAATTTGGTATTACAGGGCAATTTTTCGTCTCGAGTTCTGTAATAGTGAAGATAGGAAGGTGATCGGATATATCATTTAATAAGATGCCACTTTGATGCCCTATTTTGTTAGCATTGTTAGTGAAGATGTTGTCAATTAATGTCGCAGTTGATTTGGTAATCCTAGTAGGTTTTGTAATAAGTGGTATGAAGCCTGAAGATGACAACTGATTAAAAAAGATATTTGAGAAGTTACTGCATTCGTATTTTAAAAGGTCAATATTAAAGTCGCCCAAAATATAGCACAGCTTATCCGATTTGTCTAATTTAGTTAAAATCGTATTAATATCATTTTTAAAACCATTGAAGTTGCTACTTGGTGGTCGATACATTATGCCAACGATAATATTTTTTACATTTTTCATTTAACATTTCAATAAACAGAAATTCTGTATTGCTATTGTTCTCTTCATTGACTAGATCATTTCGTATTTTGATTTTAATATAATCCCTAGTAAAAATACAAATCCCCCCTCCACCTTTATTCTGCCTGTTAACTTTAGTTAAGTTATACCCAGGGATTTTAAAATTGTTACCATCCATATCATTTAACCAAGTTTCAGTAAGCGCAATTATTGAGAATTTATGGGTTAACAAATGTAAGTAATTTAACAAAGCGTCAAACTTATTTCTCATACTTCTAATATTTAAATGTAAAAAAGATAACTTGTCCTCAGTCAGCTGTCTTTTTGCGACTAAACTATTAAATTCGGATGATGTGTAGAAATGAGATGTAGAATTTGGTACTATATCTCTGTCATTGATATTCTCCTGGACTTTAGTAGATCATGTTGATATGGGCTGAACTCAATATTTTCTATCCTGCTTCGATATTCCATTTTCGGATGTTTCAAGAAAGCTGTCATCACTAAGATTATTGAACGGCAAGCAAGCATCTACGCATTGATAACAAATGAACTCCTTATCTGTGCAAGACAGATTTGTTAAACGTAAACAATGCCTATTATTATGATAATAGTTATTGCAGATGTTGCATGCTATCAACCTTTGATCTTGGGTTATTTCGAAATCACAAAAATTACACGATTTACTCTCGTTAGTAATAGTGATTTAGGTTAAAAAATCAAATAATATATACATAACTAAGGTTTTAGTTTGCTAGAATAAGGATCTCTAAATTAAATGACGATTTAATCCAGACTTAGCTTGCAGGTCCAGCGACATATTAAAACCGCATCTGCTCTTCGTTGGCTGATGTTCCCCTGTAGCGCTGGCCATTTATATAAAGTTTGTCTTTAATAAGTTTTACAGTGTGTCCTTCATTTTTTGCTTTTTTCATCTCCGGGTAGACCTTTTTGCGTGCTTCCGCAATTTCTTTCGGAAACTGGTCTGCTATTCCGATTTTTGTGCATTTCAGGAGATATGCAGACTTCCGAATGTACTCTTTATCTTGATATCGTAGGAATTTAGCCACAATAGGTCGAGGTTTTCCATCGTCTCGTTTTCCACCAAGCCTGTGGGCTCTCTCAATTTCAATTTCGTTAGACTCTTTGATGCCCATTTTTGTTTCAAGCAGTTCCCTCAATACGGCAGAAGGATTTTCCTTTTCCTGCTCTGGAAGGTTGTAGAATACAAGATTGGATCGCATTGATCGTGATTTCATATCCACGAGTTCCCTGTGTAATTCGGCATTTCGTGCTTCGATCCTTGCGATGTTCTCCTCTAGACTCTTAATTGATGAAGTTTGCTTCTTCTGTTCTTCCTTCAATTCATCGGTCGTGTCGTTGACAAAGGTGAAGGAGTCTTTCAGCTCTTTGATTTCAACATCGACACGTGCTAGGTGTTGTTCTATGTTGTCTAATTTGTTAAGTTTGGTAAAATTTCACCCAATATTTTCATAATGTCGGACTCTCCATCGTTTTGTACTTTCATTTGTTTAGCACTTGGCTTCACTGGAGTGCTCGATACTGAATTATTCAGTTCTTTTGCGGAGCGCTTAGAATTCGTGCCCATTTCTTTGTCTGTTCCTGCGTCTGTGGTTTGTTTGGTCGTTGTTCCTCGCATATTGAAGGCACTCACGATAGCCGCTGGTCTTGAGGGCATCATTGTAGATCCGAGAGGCCTTATTAAATTCATCGGCATCACAAGATAAGCTTGAAATTCTGGTGCTTATAGCTGCAGGTAGGTGCTTGATTATAGAAGGTGGGTGGTTGGACTTTGCGTTACCTCGACGTGACCCTAAATCTCTCTACCGGAAAGTTTTGCCCGTATAGAAAGCCAGACAACTATCCGCTTTACATAAACGCAAAGTCCCGCCAAAAATGTCGAAATCTGAAAAAAACTAATACCATAGGATTCAGTGTAGTAAATCAAAAGTTCTATAATGGTGTAAAGTTTCAGATTAATTGCATAAAAGCTCTAAAAGTTATAACTACCCCGACACTTTTGAGGTCTTATATATGCCCACTGTGAATTTTTCACAGCCCTACTTTACCGCCAGTGCTATCCTCTCAACTGAGAACATCTGCTTTCTGGTGAAATTAGTTTTCTGCTTGTTTAGTGCACTGGTCTGTAAAAGCCAATCCTCTTGCTTTTGTTCCAATACCGCTCCGACACCAACTGCCGAGCCATCTGTAGTGACACGGGTCTCTGCTCCGGCCTTGTCTGTCCATAACTGGTGCCTGCGTCAGCTGCATTTGTACTGCTTGGAAAGCATTCTCTTAAGCAGTGCCTTTTTCCATTTGGCATTTGATTTGGTCAAATCCCACAGTGGGCTGCCAATGATCGTGAAGTTTGGGATAACCTTGAAGAATATTGTACCAAAACAAGGAAGCTTCGCAAATCTGATTGGATTGGCCTTTTGCTTGCACAATAACTTCAAAAATTTGTCACCAGATACTTGAAATCCCTTGTCAGTTAACACGTTACCAAGGTACTCCATGCTACTCATACCTATATCTGGCACTTTCGTAGTTCAGTGTTAAACCACACTCTTTGATCACTTGAATCAGCCTTCCATCATGCTCTTCTTCAGAAGCGCCAGCTGCACGGAATATTGAATATAATGAGCACCAGAGCAATCTTTGATCACCTGGCAGATGAGTTGTTGGATTTTTTTCAGTGGCCATATTGACACAAAATAACAAATGTTTGTCTCCAGAGCAAGCTCTACTTGATGAAATGCCATGTTCAAATCCTGACTTGGAGAATACTTTTGCCCCTGAAACTTCCAGTGGTAGGCACAGGGTGTTTCTCTCTCAGTATTGTTCGATTGGCCTGCCTCATGTCTAAGCATATGCACACAAGCGGGTTAATCCAACTTGTTGGCCCACCAACGTTTTTTATCACATCAAGTAGTTCAAGTTCCTCTAGTTTGTCAAAGACCTTAATTGTTCGTTGCTGATCATGAACGGAATTCTTCGCATGGCTTGAGCAACCAGGGTGACTCTTTCGTCCTTATGCAGTTTTAGTTGAAAATTTTTTCAATTTTTTAAGGCCAGTAAACACTTGTGGGTACTTTCCCTTTAGGGCAGCCTTCTTAAGAGTGACGTTTTTAAGATTCACAAGCATTTACAGATACAGCTTCTTTGAGGACACTTAATTCTTCAGAAGAGCTTTTGTCCACTAACGTTTCTGCGGTGCCCGGAAAATAATAAGAACTCAGCTTTCAACGACGTTTGTGTATCAGGTACACAAATATTCAAAATGCATTTTGTACTAAGCTTGAAAGGCTCCTTAGATGCATAAGCATAAACTTTCCTGTCAGTGTCCAACAACGCTAGCCTCCTTTTGGACACTTTATGAAACACTTGCTCAGGTAGCACCTGAGTCTATGATGACATTGACAGGTTCACTTTCAATCATAAGAGCTAAAGTGTTTGACTCACCCTCTGAAGCGCTGAAGACATAGAATCCGTCAACCTTATTGACTTCGCTTCCTTCCTCGTCACCTTGGTCAGGTTGGTCGCCTATGTTTCGTACACCTTCTCGTTTTCCTCCGGATTTGCATCTTCCCTTGTACTGTTTATCCTGTTTCGTGTGACAACAGACCTTTATGTGCCCACGATTTCTACATTTGCAGCAAGTATGTTTACGAGAACCCTGGCATTCTTTTCCCATGTGATTCGGCTTATCGCATATATGCATCTTCAACATTTGTGCTGCCATGGCTGCTTGGTCTTCGCCCCTTTGTCGCCCTTTGGTCTTCTCAGGTACAATGAGAACCATAGTATCCTATGGCGCACGGCATAGCCCGTGATTCGAGGGATGTGACTCCTCTCCTTTGTAAATAACACTGCCAGAACATTCGGCAAATCCATTACAGTCTCCGTACTTTGTTCCTCATCTTTATTTAGTATAAAATTTGCTGCGACAATGGCTGCAAGGACAGCCTCTTCGTCGTCCGCCATATTTGTTGCACAATGTTTACTCGTACCAGAACCGCGCATATCATCTCGACTTCATGGGCGTTTTTTTTTTTTAATGCAGGCAATCCGAATTATTCCTAGCATTCTGTACCAACCATTCTTATTCCAGAATTGTGGGTAAAAAAAATGCGCCCTAACTATCTAACTAACTATTGTAACAAAAAAACCTTAACTCACCCCTGGCAGAGTAGAATAGCACAAGCCTTATAAACGTCAATGCTGACAAAGAGATCATTTTATTTAATTGTGAACTCCTGTGCAGGTTCTATCTAAATTGAGAAACAGATATTGAATAAACGTCTATACATTAACATAATACCGTAAACAATACTTCCTAGTTACGGTTTACTATTGAACGAAAAAGCGCAGTACATTTCTCAATTTTCGAAACTTAGGCCCCGTCCACACTGACCCGGGTAAATTTTAAAACGGAGAAATTTGAAAACGCCGCGTAAAATGTTTTCCGTCCACATTAACCCGGGTAAATTTGAAAACGATACGCTTCATTAATAGGTAAAAGTAAAAGTAAAGTCTTTATTTAACGAGGGTAGCACTAAAATAACATAAAAATACTAACAAACCAGTGGCCCTCTAAAATTATTTACAATAAAATATAAAAATACACTATTTCACGCTCCAAGTCCAAACGCTCATTGCTGAGCGTTTTTGAAAAGCTCCGTTTTCGGTGACCGAAAACGCCGTTTCAGTGTGGACGGTTGGCCTAACCGGAGAAAAAAAGATGCCTTTTCAAATTTATCCGGGTCAATGTGGACGGGACCTTAGAAATGTTGTGCAGACTTCGAGGAAAGAAATAACTTGTATGTTTCAGGTGAGCAATCGACGAATTTTACTTCCTTAAAAATATATTTTTGGGATAATCTTTGCAAAAAAATTGCCAAAAAAATGCTTTTTTTTTTTTCAATGTCTTCAGGGCTCAGAACATCTGTACTATAGTTATACCCAAGCAGCGTTCATGGGTTAGTCTTAAGTTTACAAACGAATCAAAGGCTCTTCGAGCAACCTCATGGTAATTCGATGAATGAAGTGCCGACCTCCGCATTTTTTCTAAATAAGTGTCCAATAAAATAAAGCAATCTCACTTTGCTTTATTTTTCCACGTGAGTTGCGTCATTGATGGCTCGTGCTCGCAGGGGTCGTAGTGCTATTCAGTTTTCACAACCAAAATATTTACCGGTTAGTGTATTACCTTTGATCCTTTTAAGCATTAAGTAAATTTGTTTTGTGAATATGTTTACTTTTCTGTCAGCACGTATAGCGTTATTTTTGAGCAGCGGAAAAATTTGAGAGAAAAGATACGCCCGAACACTTCGTGTATCTGCTCGACTGAAAAAGATGAATCACAGTCTCTTCGAGATACCGACTTTTTTGCATGAAGTATGAGTCGAAGGTTTATCCTGTGCATTGTTCTTCGAACTTATCATTACAGTTGCTTTGTAGTTTAGTTTAACAATTTCCTATCTTCGCGGAGGAAATGCAGCCATATAATTTTGTCAAAAATGGCTCGTCCGCGCCGGGTATTTATACACATATTCCTCAACATTACACAAATAAACAGTGCAAATTTCACCGAGATCTGACAATTCTATACTTTAAAATTGCAAGGACCTTTCGAGGCAGTCGATTACGGCAGCGAAATTAGCAAATGAAACAACAAAATATGCGTTCGACGAAAAAGCACGAAAAAAAATACGGATATTTCCGACTACTGTCGGAGAAAACATTGCGCATATAATTGCAGCGTAAACAAATCGATACACTCAAGCTGCGTTTTGTCTAGGCTCTGCGAGGGTCGGATATCAAGACAGCTTCTTCGTGGGCTTAAGAAGGATTAAACAAAAGCCATATATACAGTGAATGCTTTCGAATTATATTTGAAGATGAAATACGAAAGAATTTTGCTGTCTTTCAGACTGAAATTCCACTCGAACTGCGTCGATACGATCGCATGTTGTAAAGCCGATTCATGCAACATTGCTGTCAACGAGAGGTCACGCCCCTTACGACCTAGCTAGGCTGATGACGAAATAGAATGGCGCTTGTAGCGACCAAATTTGGCCTAATTTTTAACCGCTCCTAAGCTAAAAGAAGCCCCCATCTCTTGCATTTGTTTTAACTTCAAAAATATCTTTGAAAAGAGCGAGTTTTTTTGGTATGGTTTATTTTTGACGTTTGTAATTTTTTAAACGATATAATTGCTAGTGATTTTTTATTCGTGTTTTAACGTTAGTTACGCAATCCATTGTTTGTGCGACGCTTTTTATAGATCGCCTTTCAGACACACGCGCGTTGAGATAAGAAAGCTGACATGTCACTTTTAAAATTGTTATATAACGTTTGTAAATGTGACAAGTCACGTTTTTTCCACGAGATCGCAAGTGATCACCCACAGCTGAAAGTAATCCCTTGAGAAATTAAAACAGTCCCTTGAGAAATTAAAAAAAATCCCTTGAGAGTTTACAAGAATGTAAAATTTTTCCTAACATAACTGTTATTCTCCTACTTTCGCTTGTAAACAAGCAAAAAAGTTGAAAAAACGGATGACGTGACACGAGGTGACGTGACGCGAAACATAAACGTGCCGTGGATGTTGTGTTGACTAAAACACGTCACAAAGCGAGCGTAATAATTTTTTTATAACAGTTTAAACGTAACTATATGTAGTTCATAGCGCGAATTCCGTATTTTATCACACAAATATTTAAGTGTAACCTTTGATCCTTTTTAGCATTGAGTAAATTTGTTTTGTGAATATGTTTACTTTTCTGCCAGCACGTATAGCGTTATTTTTAGCAGCGAATAAAATTTGAGAGAAAGATGCGCGTTTCTGCACGACTCAAAAAGATCAAGAACGGATGACGTGACACGAAGATGATGTGACACGAAACAAAAATGTGCATGAATGTTGTGTTCACTAAAACGCGTCTTGGAATGTTTTCTTACGTGAATGGGTCATTGATAGCCTATGCTCTGAGGCTTCGTTGAGCGAATCCATTTCTCTTTTATCACCAGAGGATAAGTGTAAGAGATCCTCTTTCGATTTGTTTTGTCCCCTGGAACGAGGTTGAAGAATAATTTGTTTCTGATTGACATGTGCTGAATGCGTTTAAAGGACCTTTCTGTCAGCACGTTTCTCGTTTAATGATGAATTAATTGCGGTTTGATATCAGAATCCAGTGAGTGAGTGAGTGAGTGAGTGTTCGAGTGAGAAAATGCTGCCCATAACATAACCTCATTACCATTCGGTAAAAACCAATCAGAATGCGACAATTCTTTTCGCACGCGCGAGATGAACATAAATATGCAAAACAAAGCGTGAAGGGAAGGGAAAAAATAAAAACAACATGTCAAGAAATTACATATCACCAATGTTAGCAGAAATAAAGCTTGAATTTTTCGGCGTCAAGCATCCTTACTTCATTTTATTTTCCTCAACACCGAGATGCCGAGCAATAATAGAAACAAATAAAGGAACAACTTGACACAGTTCAACAACAAGGGCTGTCATGAACTAATTATTATATTATTCAATTATTCAAACGCTTATCAGAACTAACTGTAGTTAACTGCGTCGGTGTGTCCGCAAAGAGACCTAAAGCACTAAATATAGTTAGGTATGACGTCACGTGACCTGAGACCAACTAAAGTTAAACTTTAGTTACGTCGTAAATGCTAGGCTAGTAATTATAGTTTAGACGGGGATAGCTATTTCGGTAATGTAACCGCTTCTCTGTTCACTCTAACTATAGTTAGAAAATTTACGCCTCGGTGATCCAAAACAATACAGACTAACTAAGCAGGGTTCATAATTCAGTCTAAAGTTTACAAACGAACCACCAAAGAGAATGTTACAATTCTTTTCACAAATGCGAGATGAACATAAATATGCAAAATAAAGCGCGAAGCAAGGGGAAAAAGAAAAACAACGCGCCAAGGTGTCCTGCATCCGTATAGAGTTTTACCTTATTTCATTTTTTTCTACGTGGAGTTGCCGTACAAAAATAGAGGAACAGCTAGACACAGCTTTTGCCGGTCAATTTTTTTTTAACCTTTAACGGATCAACGACAAGGACTGTCATGACCTAATTTTTATTCGAAATTATCCAAAGGTAGGCTTATCCCATCCTCGGAGACCCAGGGGCAGTTAGTCGAGGCGACGGGTAGCTCATCGGGACGACGGGATTTTCGGGCGAAAGTTTACAACAAGCTCGGGAGAGCCCCTGGGCACTTTCTTTTACCGAACCAGTTCCAGAAGCGTTTGAACTCCTTCTTTCTGATTGGCCAGCAAATCATTTCTAAAAGTACAACATTTTTGTGTTCTGCTGCTATTTTGCCATTTGGCATAATGCCAAGCAGAACATATTGCTTTTGGAAGAGAATGGAATGTGTGTAACAATAAGATGGCAGGTACTTTCTTATTTGTGGACTAAGTAAAAAGGCATATCTATCATTTCAATTTGATATCTTAACAATCAACTAGTCTATAAGATAATAATAAAAAAATAAAAAAATTTCTCGGACTGTGATATAAAAAAGTGTGCGTAAATGGAAAGTTTGTAAGAATAGAGTGTGTAACAATGAGGAACTCAAGCTCCTGCCAAGAGCTCCCATATATCCCGCTTGATTTGCACGTTTGTGTACGATGGCTTTAAGCTGCTTTCAGACTTGTGGCTCGTGACGTACACAGCGGTCGCCTACGACGAACCTGCGATCAGGCATTCCCCCCCCCCCCCCAAAAAAAAAATACTGGATTGACAACGAATGTGCGATCACCCTTTTTTCCGTGGCGGGTAAAAAAATAAACCCATCAACTAGTCTGTATGATAATAATAAACAAATCTAAAACATTCCCGGACTATGATATAAAAAAGTTTGCGTAAATAGAAAGTTTGTAAGAATAGAGTGTGTAACAATGAGGAACCAAGGCTCCCGCCAAGAGCTCTATATCCCGCTTGATTTGCACGTTTTTGTACGACGGCTTTCAGCTGCTTTCAGACTTGTGGCTCGTGACGTACACAGCGGTCGCCTACGACGAACCTGCGATCAGGCATTCCAAAAAGATATTGGATTGACAATGAGTGTGCAAACACCATTTTTTCCGTGGCGGGTAAAAAAATAAACCCTGATCGCCACTTGGATAACGTGATATAAAAAATAACCGAAGATCATATCCTGTATACCGTGACGTCCGAGGGAAAGCATAACGAGCAAACGCCAAAAAAAAAGATATTGGATTGTTTTTGCACGATTGATATATATACGCGCTGAAACAGTCCTTATTGTGGCTAGTGACATACGCAGCGGTGGCTAACCACGAACCGGCGATCAGGCATTCCAAAAATAGAGATTACTTCATGGAAAATGCGCGCGTACGATTTTTATTCACGAGTTGAGTAGTGTCAGAAAACGAACGAGTGAGCGTAGCGAACGAGTGAGTTTTCTGATACGTATCAACGAGTGAATAAAAATCGTACAAAGCATTTTCCATGCTGTAATATGTTTATTTCATAGGTACTGAGATTTTCTTTTCCGTGCTACTGAGTAGACAAATTTATTTGCACAAATAAATGACACTGTAAAACCATTCAAGTGCTCAACAACTGAGTAAATCAAAGATCTGCAGCATTCAAAATTTTTAAGTTAAGTCAAATGTCTGTTAATAAAGAAAGCCATGCCAATAACAAAGTTAAGTCAAGAAGATAAATCACAATTTATTCATCATCAGAGTCACTTTCCAGTTCCAAAGGCCTTAGACGTTTCCATCGCATCGCTTCGGAGCTTGACGGGTTTGTAGAAAGCGTCGGAGACTGATTTAAAGTGTTAATGTTGATGGAGAAATTGCCACCTTGAATAACTGCGCCACTGAATAGTGCCATGGACTGCTGCTTTCCACCATTCTGAGAGTCGGAGGACTGCGAACAAGCTGTCTCAGAAGAGGACGAAGCTGAGGTACCAGCCATCACACTGCTTAGCACTTTTGACATGTGCATCTGTTGCTTCGTTGAAACAGTGCTGTAATTTTCTATGCTCTTCAAATTCTTATGGCCAGATAGTTGTGCGATTTGCGTAGGTGGAATGTCGTGTTCACTTAGCGTCTAGATCATTGTCTTTCGGCCGCTATGATTTCGAAGCCTGTCGTTTTCAATTCCTGCTTTCTGAACCATGGTCTTCATTAAACCATTGAGTTTGTTTTTGCCGACAGGACCGGACTTGAACCAGCCTTTTGTTGTGAGCGAGTCCGTCTTCAAACCGTTGTTTACAGCCAAATAAAAGGGAGCATCATCTTGATTCATTTCCTCAGGTCTCTTCCTGGCAAAACATTTGTAGACTGCGACAGGATCTCTTTCAGTTCCGTCGGTCGCAAACATTTTCGGCGGTACGGTTCTGACATCGCTGCAGTCTGATCCCGTTCTAGTTTTTGTTTGTCTTTCATTGAACTCCAAGTACTCGACTCCGCTTGCCGTTTTCAGTAGCTTTATATCTCCCCAGCACATATCACGATGTTCTTGGCACCCACGGAGTCCGAAGTGAAGAGTGTTGTTTAGCCAGAGCGTGTTCAGAAGTGCCTCGGGACTACACATACCGAGCAAACCCTTCTCGTACAATATTTTCAACTCTTCGCTTGTCAAAGCTACCGACGCTTTCGGTTTATTTCCTTTTCCTTGCTTTTTTAGCTGCTTTTGTTTAGACTGTAGAACTTTCCTGGTTTTCTCAAACACCAAGTCGTTGATTATGCTTACAGAATAGCTCTTTTTCTTCAGGTGTCTTTCGAAGCTAGCCACTAAACTTCGAAGAGAAGTCGGTTCGTATTCATTTCCATCTTTGGTGCGGACGGCAATGATGAATTGGCTGATGTATTCATTCAGCTCAACAGCCGGAATATCTTCTATTTTTCTGTCTTCGTTCTTCGTTATCAAAAATCTTTCAAGCAATTTTACATCTCGTTCAGTTTTTTGAGCGGTGTTTTTGTTTTCCTGTTCTAAAATGAATTCTTCAACTGAGGAAACAGAAGCAAACCTTCCCTCGGCCATTTTTTAAAGCGCGGGATTTCTTGTCGGCAACGGCTGTGGGATGACGTTTCCTTCAATACGTTCATTCATCACCAGTGAAAATTCGTCGTTCGCGTTGCCAATTGGACGAACGATATTTTTTCACAGTGAAATTTTGTCGTTCGTGCTCCTGATTGGCTAATCTCTGAATCAGTACGATTTTTACTCCCTACGATTTTCATGAGTAAATCTCAGTACCTATGAAATAAAAAAAGATACTGGAGATTTTTAAGTTTTGTTAACCAGGAGTTTTAACGTGATAATGATAATGATAATGCATTTATATAGTGCATTTTTCATATGTATATGTTCTAATGCGCTGTACACATACTGGCGGGTGTACCGTATCTCACAAACTGTAGCCACGCTGGTTGCTTTTGTATAGAGAACGGTATTAAAAATGATTTTTATAAGCTAAATTCCGCTAGATCTGGACCTTTTTGTTTACGACCACTTTCTGGTGGCATGTTGCTTTGCATGCACGAGTGTTGCGACCCTTTAAGGTTTAAAGTGTCTTCATAACTTTCGTGACAAATCATCTTGTGACACCCGAAAAACTGAAGACAGTTAGTATAAATGTTGATACGTTATACTAGCAGAACACACGGACCCATTGGGGCCCTATTTAACCAGGTGGGGGTCTGGTGCCCCCGGGTTCATAATCGGTAGGGCATTAAAGGTCACTTATGTTGATTGGCTTCAAATTGGTCATCTTTCATCACCTACTTGAAATTACCTCAATGGGGAAGGGGAATGGGACGAAGGAAATGTTTTAAATTACTTGCCACTTGAAGGATTAAAATTACGTGCGTTATACGCGTTTTCCATGTGCCTAACTCAACAATAAATCATCGCTTAGGCCACAAGGCAAAATATATAGAATTGCTGCTCAGTTAGAAGTGACCAGTACGAGATATAAATGAAAGAGTCACGTTATATTTTATTGGTTTTATAAGTAGAACGAAAACAACTCTGAAATCTCTACCTTCAAAGTCTTCAAAATCGATCAAAGTGCCTTTGACCTTTAATACTGACGGCCAAGTATCGTATATCGCATGTCACGCTTCAACATAACGCACTTCTTGTTGAACAAGAGCAAAATGAAATAAAAACACCTTAGGATTTCTTGTCAGCCAAAAGAGTGGTTAAACATTCCTGAAACCATGCAACTCATTCTTTTGACGTCGTTACGTGCGTAACAAAACGTCTCGCTTCATTTGCGAGAATATAAAATCCTGTCACGCTAAGCTTCAAAGTCATATTTTAACTCGCCAAATCAAGACAGTTTTTAACTTAAACACGTCATCCCTTTGGTAACCTCTCACCTTTTGGCAAAAACTTAGCGAGTTATTTCTGAAAGTCAAACATTTACAGAATTGAAAAAAAGCTTCCTCTTTGTTACGTGCAAACAAACGTAGGCTTTTTAAAAAACATTTGCATAATGTTAAACCAACCTTCCCCCGTCGTTACGTGCATGATAAAATATCTCATTCGCTTCAACTTCCGGCTTATATTTGTATAACTTTTGGTCTCGTTTACCCTAAAGTTTCAGATGCTTTTTTCTTTTACAATTAGTTTACCAGATCACGGTTCATTGTAGGCTTCCGCACCAGTAGTATTCTTTATACCCTCATATATTACGCTACTCCTTCAAATCAAGCAGAGCAATCGCAGATCTCATTCTTCATCGGTGGAACAATTGGCCTTAAGGCCTCCGCACACGTGGGGTCAAGACGCAGGGGCATGTCGCAGCAACATGTAGCAGCGACAAAATCTTGTGTTGCTCACACTGAGGGGACATGAAGCAGAGACGTGTAGCGGGGACATGTAGCAGCGACAAAATCACAATGTGTACACACGCAAGAAAATATAGCGGGGACATGTCGCAGCGACATGTCCCCTCGTGTGTGCTGATCATTTCTGGCGCGTGCAATACGAATTCCTGCAACATTTTGTCCCTGCGACATGTTGCACGAATTTCATCGAGTCGAATTCAATGCAACAAGTCGCAGGGACAAATCGCTAACAGACATACATTAAGGCAGTTAAGGTGGCATCCCAGAGGAAGAGAAAAGTTTTGACGCAATTCAAAATTCACGGTATTTGCCTTAAAGCCGGTATGATGTTTGAACCTCCAGTTCCAATAAACCAATTAATAAAGAAAAGAGATATAACTGACATGAATTGTATTTTTGTCCCCAAAAGACCCTTGTCTCCCAGTAAAAGAACTGGCACTAATTTTGCTTGTTCCAGCGGAATAATTGTTTGAACCAAAGGGTAGCTATACTTCTTACACGGCAAAGATTTTAAAATGTTACTCTTGCTAAGTTCTATTCAGTTTACTGCAAAGTTCTCAACTTTCTTGTTGAAACAAAATAAATCTTCCGAACAGGATTTTTTCTTATCTTTAAAGGTATGTAGGTTTATGTCTTATTTGTTTATGACGATCTTACCTCGTATATGTAAGGATTTGAGCAGCGTTGCACGTCTTCTGCCAGTAGACTAGCTATAGCATTTCATACGCGCAGAACGAAAACGTATTTCTCAGTAATTATTATGGTGCCTCACAACTTCTTGATAGAGACTTGAATGAAGATTAAAGATAAATGTCGATGCGCCGTCTAATATTTTTTAACCGTTGCCGTGTATGGTTTTATAAGACACTAAAAATTCCGGTGCGAACGCGCATTTTTAGCGGTCGACATATTTACATGTGGTGACATGCTTCCCGTTTCACTTCGTTCCATTTCTGTAGTTTCACTGACTGATTTCTTAATGTTGTTATGTGGTCGTGTCTTTCAAGGGCTGGGGAACTAACGAACCCACGATTTTCATTTGCTAAAATCGATATTGACTGCGGTCAAGATTTTTCCGTCAAGACCAATCTCGTTCCCAGCTGAGCCTTGGGGCACGAGGAACAAGTAGCTCTGGAGACACATGATTTCATTGGCTAGAGTTTTTTTTTAAAAAAAAAATTAAATCTAGCCAATCAAATCAATCGTAGTAAAATCCCTTACAACAATGGGATTTTAAAACGGTCGATTTGATTTGCTAAATTTAATTTCCTTTGTTGAAGATCATGTGTTCCCAGAGCCACTTGTTCCTCGTGCCCAGCCTCAACCGGCTAAGAGGGACAAACGCCTCTGGGGACGAGAATGCGCCCAGAGCATTCTGGTCCAGAGCGATTCTTGGTGTCGAGCAAAAAGATCACGGCCTCTGGGTACGAGATTGCATCTACACCGGCATCCAGACCGATCATGTTTGCAGAGAAAGATTACAAACAAAAAGTACAGAAAAATTACTTGTTTCTACTAAAAAATATGGTCCAGTTCAAGGGAATTTTCTCTCCCTCTTTGTCATGCAACACTACGTTCTCGGGTGAAGAGAGTACAGGGACAATTGTTTGCGTATGGTTAGTCAGAGGCTTAGCTAATCGCTACTGGCACGTTTTTAACGTTTTGTTTTAGGTTGCTGTCAATCATCTCCGCCTCCTGTTCTGCAGCTACTTGTTGTAAAATGCACTCGGCTGTATCAAAATGTGTCAAATCTGAAAACTGTTTTAACAACTAAAATTTGTTTTTTGTAGACTCAGATAACATACCGTCAAAAATAATTGTATGCGTCTAGATTACGGAATATTTTTGTGGCCATTCATGCATGGCCGTTGACGAACCTGACAAAACTTCTCATTATAAATTCTATAAAACCAAGGAATATTTGAATCCCATTGTAATTACTGAGCGATCAATCTGACAAATAATATGTCCCCTTAAAATAAAAAATAAAGATAATTTTTAATGGCTTGGCCACGACTGAAATTTTCGGTGTTTTCGATTATTTTGCTTTGCGTGATCGGATTTGTTAGAATACATATTTCTATTGTCAGAAACACACGTCAAAATATCTGTTAGCTCCACTTAAACATTATTAGGGATGGACCATTAGAAAAGTGATAGGGGGAGTGGGGATTTTCCGCTTGCACGATTTTTTTTACGCCTATTGCTTGTGCAGGAATTCTTTTTGCAGGTGCCCCTCAGCTCGAATTTTTTTTAGACAGGTTCTTTTTTAAGACAAATAGTTTTCTTTAGACCGGATACCATGTATTGTTACTTTATTAATCGGGCGTGGCCGATTTATAGTTTACCCTTTGGTCGTCCTAGAGCATAGTCTCCTGTCGGCCAAAAAGACGGGGATAGCTTGGGGTTGCTACAAAATCGCTACGGGTGACGCATACCGCAATGGTTTTCATTTTAGTTTTGACAGGAAATCGTTGCAGGCACACTTGGTCGACTTTTGGGTTAATGTGTAATCAGGTTGTGTTTTTTTGCTTCGGCGGAAGGACAGAGAAAAAAGCTTACGGGGCAAAGTACAGTATGGGGCCCAGTTCTCGGCCACTTTTGACGTAAACTTGTATTTCTTACCTCAGAAGAACCGCAGAAACTTGAAATTTCTCCCAGAGCTAGCTACGTTATTCAGCTTTTTGGTGTAAAGCTATCGACCGGTCAAAAATTAATTTGCCCGAGCAATAATAAAAATAAAAGCTCCATTTGTGGGCCCAGTTCTCGGCCACCTTGGCCCAGTTCTCGGCCACTAAAAAGCTTGTGCGTAATTATCTGTAAAAAAAATGCTCAATTAATTTTCACAGTCATAAAATCACTCTGTAAACCTATTTATGTTATATCGATCCCAAATTATTTTTATGAGGCTTTGTTTTACTTTAGAAAAGAAGGATTTTAACGCGCCTAGTTGCCTAAGTGCAGGTTCTGGCAAAACCGCATTGTGTGACCCGTGCATTTAGATGGTTTATTTTGCAGTGAAAAGGTCTTGAAAGATTTAGGTGTTGTAGAAATAATAGACAAGAGTCAGCTCAATACTTAGAGATGAGATTGAACTTTATTTTTAAAACATTTATTTCTTTCATTCTGGCAGCAGCAGATGAAATTATATTAAAAACCAAGCGCTAAGCTGTGATAGCGAGCAGGGTGACCGAGAACTGGCAAATACGCAAACGTCGCAAGAAAAAATTTCGAAGTAAATTAAGACCAAAAAATACAACGGTTCAACGAAAAGTTAACTAAAGCAGAAAGCTGAATTATTCTACGTTTCACATGCCAAAAATTAGCTCGTATGGTGGGGGCTTTTGGATAAAATACGAATTTAACTACATCAATGAATTTTAAGGAGCCGTAAACAAACAAATTTTTCGGGAATGCAAATTCACCTACCTCCGCGTAAACTCGACGTGTGAGCTTTCTATATCGAATTGAACGATCAAACTCAAGATACTTAAGAAGGACTTTAAATAAAAACCGCGCTTGCACTGGCAGAAAATTGAAAAATCAAATTCCTTCATTATTTTGCTCATTAATAGCTTTTAGGTAGATAAGAAACCTGATGTATTTTGTTCCCCCCAGAAGTCTTCTAATTTCGAGAAAAAAACCAAAGTCAGTTTTCGTGATCGGAGCCTCAAAGTGACACAATTTTCAACCCGAAATTCGCTATCGTTAACTCTCGTCGCGTTCACAAACAAAGCCACATTGAAAACTTTGGATGCTTTCTATCAACAGAGATACTCTTTTCCATTCGCTAAACTATAATTTCAGGGCTTAAGCAAAACTCTTCGAACTGAAATAATTAAAAAGGTGGGGAATACTTTTCACGATACTAGAAAGTCGAATTAAACGGCAGTTTTCAACGGAATTATTTATTATGTGGTATAACTCCAAATTTCCTCAATTGTCGTTTAAACACACATGTAAATGTTTATCTAAGACATACCTGAGAATTTGCTTGGGTTGTTGAAGGCAGCATATTTATCAATGCATCGTAGTCCCACAAAATGTTGTGATATGGATCAAAATAGCCTAACTTACGGCTAAACATTTCTTGGCTCCAAAATGCAACAAAGCAACTGTTAAGCGCGAAATTCCTTTTGCATCTTCATCCTTAGCAATTGTCCTTTATCGTAGTTCTTTTCTCTTGACGAAAGTGTGTACAAGAACGCCAGAACGCTCAATTTGCTTCCTCAAACTGCGTTGTCGGTGCTGGAGAATTGTTTTGCGTTATTTTAACTCCGTGACATTCTCGACCCCAGAGCTCTTACTGCGCAGACTCACTTACGTCACAATATCGTGTTTCATGTCACGTGTATTATGTCACGTAAGTCACAAATCTAATCTTGTAGCAAAATGGCGAAGAGGTTTTGCGATCAAAATGGACCTTAATTGACCCAGGTTGGCTTTTTTATCTCACTCTTTCGTTGAAAAGGAAATTTTGCAATGGAACATTCGGCAAGAAGAAGGAAAGACGAGCATTTGGGGTTAAAACATTCATTATCGTGGCGTTTGGCAATTAGAAGTATTTTAACAGTTTACGGTCATGCTGTGAAAATGTGCCGAAGTTTGATGCCCTCTAAGTTAGAATCTTCCCAATAACCCGAGCCAATTCTCAGGTATGTTTAATAAGAATATCTGTATGCATGTTTGAGCGAAAATTGGAAAAATTTAATGTTATACCACATGCTAAATACTGCCGTTGAAAATTACTATTTCATTCAAATTTTTGTTATCGTAAAAAGCATTCCTCGTCAGTTCATTTTTTTCAGTTGGAAGAGTTGCGATAAAGCCCTGAAATTATATTCTAGCGAAAGAAAAATAGTTTTTATGTAGATAGGAAGTGACCAAATTTCTCTGCGCGGTTTTGTAAGCGAACGCGAGGAGTGTTCATAATAGCTAATTTCGGGTTTAAAAGTTAGGAAATTTGTGACTTCGACCACCGAAATCGATTTTCTTTGTTTTCTCAAAATTAGAAGACCTCTAGGGGAAACAAACTACATCGGGTTTCTTATCTACCTTAAAGCTAATAATGAGCAAAAAACGAAGAAAAATCGATTATCCAATTTCTGCCAGAAAATCAAATTCTTGCTCGGCCGTTCGTAAAAGTCACTCTTAAAGCACATGAATCAGTCTATCGTTTGAAGGAAATACCTTTTTCTTTTAATTCAACTGGAGTGTGAAAAAACGCGTTAAACACAAAGTGGCCGAGAACTGGACCCGGCCGAGAACTGGGCCCCATACTGTACTGATATTCACCATTGTGAAATTGCACTTACTTTGACAAGTTAAAGTTATTTTTGTAAATGAAAAAGGTAACGTCATTGATGTCACGCAGTGTTTTTTTTTAGCAAACTAGATGGTTTGCTGGTTTCTGACTATGAATGGGGGTGTGATCTTGCGGTATATTTTTTGAGCCTGACTCCGCCGTAAAACTTTTTTTTTATTTAGCAAGAACTGTGTCGATTTTCATTTCTGAACAATTGGTCGTCAAGTCGTTTGTCACAAAGAGTAGAATGTTTGTACAGCATGTTTTGGAATTATTTTAGATTTGGTTAGTAAGACGCTTCTGAAGACCTGAGCAAAACATTGGGAATGTACAGTATTAATAGGAACTTGAATGGAATTTTTCACAAGTTGGATAAAGGTATCAACTGAAAAAAATGGACTTCAAAATGAGAACTTGGATTTTGTTGTAATTAAATTTTATCGCGGATTGGATGCATAATATCACGGCTTTGAAAGTCTTCAAATAATTAGAAAGGTTCCTTTCTTCCTTTTGATCTTATTGTTATTTTCATGTATTGATTATTCGAAAGTGGTTTTCGTTGATACGAAAAAAAAACGGGTTTTCACTGAATTGCTTGAAGTATTTTTAGACGTGATAATATTGGCTTAATCAAATTACATTGTGCACGAAATATTTGTTATTCTTTTGTCTTGAAACTTTGAGGAAATTGAAATTTTTGTTTGACAGTAGTGTATGAAAGGCATTTTATAGAACTGAATAAAAAATAAGAAATATTAATAAAGGTTATTTCAAAGATTTATTTTGCCTGATTTTGAAGGGTTTCAGGAGTTTTAAAGAGTGCTGGTAAACGGCTGCATATTGTTTGTGATTACGGATCTTATTTAGTTTCGAACGCTCTAATTTTTGAAAGGTTAAAACAGGTTAAAACCGGGCGGTTTCATGAGTTTTTTGGGTAGAAAGGTACGGTGGTGGTCAAAAAAAAAAATGTTTAGAAAGGAATGACTGTAGTAGCACGTAAGTCGGAGGTTTGCGTGAGTCACGGGGTATAGTATGCGTGAGCTGGATTTCCGGCGTCATAACGGCATGTTTTGTTTACTGAAATATACACTCGACGTTTAGTTAGCTTAGTCGGCTTGGGAAACTATTTTAAAAATGAATGTTGTAATAGTTAATTAATAGTAATCTAGAATTAACCCACTCTCGATTGGAGTCTGTTCTGGATTCGCGCTACCTTTTCGCCGCGAAGGAATTTTGTAAAATTTCGCTAGTGGAAAGAGGTACTGTAAGAACAGTATGTTGACAACGTACAACTCTTGAGAACACAACTCAAACGCAACACTTTATTTACAGCCGACTCGACAACCAACACACGGCCATGTTGGCTTTCTACACACTCTCTGGCGATACCGCTGACCCCTTACATTACTGAACAGAGGACCCCTGTCAACATCCTCCGTTTTTTTTTAACAAAAATATTAACGTGTTAATACATTTTTGTATCATAAAGTCAACAGGTAACAAAACAATATAAACAAGCAGTGTTAAACAATAGTAAACACTGAGTACAAAAATCATTGCACTCTGTAGTCTCTTGACTCAAAGGTCCAGTCTCTTGGGTGGTCTAATTGTTCGGCCATAACGGGACGTTTGTACTGGACTCTCCATTGGTGACTCTGAACTGGGATTGGGCTCTGGGTTTTCTGCAGAATTTTCTCCAGTTAATCTGTCACCATCAACTGCCTCTGGTTGTTCTGGGGTTTGCAGGTTACATGGAACCGAAGGCTCGGCAGGCCTTAGGTTGGTTCTGTTTCGTCTAACTAACCCGTCATGGTCAAGTGTTGACGAAATGGCTAAATGTTATGATGACACCTTACGTTCTATTCTTGACAAGCATGCCCCTCTGAAGACGAAAGTCATGGCTGTTAGACCTATAATGCCATGGTTTAATGACAATCTCAAAAAGCTGAAGGCTAAGCGTAGGAAGCTTGAAAGGGCGATGATTAAATCGGGACTTCAGTGTGACAAGGATGCTTATCGTAAAGTACGTGACGCCTACAGTACTCTTCTAAATGAAACCAGAAAAACGTACTACCGTAACTTGATTGATGAGTGCGCGGGTGATTCTAAGAAACTGTTCCGAATTGTAAACTCCCTGAGCAATCAACGACAAGACAGGGAATTACCTCAGCATGAAGATCCTTTCGTCCTGGCGAATAAGTTTGGTGATTTCTTCTATAAGAAAATCGAACTCGTCAAAGCTGAGATCGACAATATCTCTGTCGACCCCCCTGATGTTCATTTCCATCGGCCTCGAGTGAAATTTGAGAACTTTTCCTCGATCTCTGAGGATGAAATTCGGAAGATCATCCTTGAATCCTCTAATGCTACTTGCCAACTTGATCCTATTCCAACGTGGCTTGTTAAACTCTGCTGCGAGGTACTGTCTCCAGTCATTACTGAAATGGTAAACCTTTCTCTCCGTGAAGGAACTGTACCTGATCATTGGAAAACAGCGCTGGTCCGACCTCTGTTAAAGAAACTTGGTCTCGACCTGATATTTAAGAACTTCAGAACCGTTAGTAATTTGCCGTTTGTAGCCAAGTCTGCTGAAAAGGTAGTGATCTCCCAGTTGTCTACGCACTGTGCTACTAACGCTCCTCTCCCTGAGAATCAGTCATCGTATCGGGAACATCATTCCACGGAAACAGCTCTATTAAAGGTCCAAAATGACATTCTCCTCAGTATGGATAGACAGGAGGTTACGCTTCTTGTAATGATCGACCTCAGTGCCGCCTTTGACACCATTGACCATGGAATCCTCTTGGAGACCCTTGAAAAGGACTTTGGTGTCATTGGAGATGCACAGAAATGGCTAGCATCTTATTTATCTGAGAGAAAGCAGAGGATATTAATCAAGAACCATAAATCGGATGCATTCAACCTTGAGTCGGGAGTTCCACAGGGAAGCTGTCTGGGACCTGTCCTGTTTTTACTCTACGCGGCTGGATTATTCAAGATCATTGACAAACACCTACCCAACGCACACAGTTACGCCGACGACACCCAAATCTATCTGTCTTTCCGACCACACCCACCTGTGTCTCAGGATGCTGCGCTGGCGAGTATCGAGAACTGTGTTGCTGATGTCCGTGCCTGGATGCTTTCTAACCGCCTTCTGATTAATGACACCAAGACCGAGTTTTTAATCATCGGTTCCCGGCAGCAATTGTCCAAGATTCATATCGACAAGATTACAGTTGGAGAGTCAACGATCGAACCTGTGAAGATGGTGCGCAACCTTGGAGCATGGTTTGATTCCCACATGTCAATGAATTCTCACATTGGGAAAGTGTGTAGTAAGGCATTCCGCAGTCTTTATAACATCCGGCAGATCAGGAAATTTCTTTCGGAGGAAACAACGAAGATTTTGGTGCATGCTTTCGTCACCTCACATCTCGACTACTGTAACTCACTACTCTATGGTCTCCCACAATACCAATATGACCGTCTACAAAGGGTTCTCAATGCCGCGGCACGTGTGGTCTGCTTGGTCCCTAAATTTGACCATATTACTCCCATCTTAAGTAGACTACACTGGCTTCCTGTTCGGTACCGGGTGACGTTTAAGATACTGCTACTGGTGTACAAGGCCCTTCATGCTAAAGCTCCTCCTTACATCTCTGGCCTTTTGAAGGCCAAGCCTGTTGGTCGGTACAACCTGCGTTCCGATGGCCATGATATGCTAGTTGTCCCTAAGACAATGCTGAAAACTTTTGGGGATAGAGCCTTTGCCAAGGCAGGCCCCTCCCTGTGGAATGAGCTTCCTGTTGACATTCGCAAAGCGTCATCAGTGGAGACTTTTAAAAGTCAATTGAAGACTTTCCTTTTTAAGAAAGCATTTCGCGTTTAAGCGTTTTAACTTTTCAATCACACTGTTTCTAGTTTGATTTGTATGTAGGTTCATTCTAATTTTTATATTTTTATATTATTTTTACATATAGTAAACAGCGCTTTAGAATATTTATAGTTTTTAGCGCTATATAAATGTATAAATTATTATTATTATTATTATTATTATTATTATTATAAATTATGTCTGGCGTTTTGACGACATATGAACGTGGGGTAACTTCCTCTAAGACTTCACCACAACCCCAACGCTCCCCATGGTGACGTTCATTTGGTCTGGTGTACACAAGTTGTCCAGGTAAGAGAGAAGGCAACTCTCTGCTTGCAGTTTTGTCATAGTGGGCTTTAGCTTTAGCTCGCCTGCCCAGGTGTTCATCACGTACCAAAGCTACTGGTGGGACGGATTGGCTCAACAATGGCTCAGATATTGGCAAAGTGGACTTTGTTCGTCGACAGAGAAACCTCTGTGCGGGGGAGTAGGTCATACCCTGGGGTGGAGTGTTCCTATGATCCAGGAGGCCAGTGAGAAGATCAGACTTTTTTAACATCTTTTTCGCTTCCTTGACCGCAGATTCAGCTTTACCAGTGGCTCTAGCATAATAGGGAGACCGGGTGATCAACTGGAAATCATATACCTTGGCAAAGTTCTCAAACTCTTGAGATGTATACTGTGGCCCATTGTCTGACAGAAATTTTTCTGGTACACCGTAGCGGGCAAAGTGTGCCTTAGTAACCGAGATAACATGAGAAGCAGTGATGTCTTCATTTAATAGATCCACTTCGAACCAGTCACTATAGTGATCTACTGTCACCGCATACCAACGCCCTCCATGCTTGAACAAGTCCTGCGAAATGAACTTCCATGGACCATGCGGAATTTCGTGTGACAACATGGGTTCTTTGGGAAGGGCTGAACTGTAGCTAGCACACAATGAACAATTTGCACTCTCTTGGAGAATTGAAGTCTGCATCCCAGGCCAGTACATGACTTCTCGAGCACGGCGAATCATACTTTCACCACCCTGGTGGCCTTGGTGGAGTTTTTTCAGCATTGTAGACTGTAGCTTCAGGGGAATGATGATCTTGTGCGACTTGTACAAGACACCATTGTACAATGCCAACTCGTCCCGCAACGGATAGTAATTTCGAAGTGCCGTGGGGACCTGTGATTTGTCAGAAGGCCATCCATGTGCAACAAACTCTGATAGATCTGACAGGATGGAATCCGCTTTTGTTTCCACTTTAACTTCCTCTAGTGTGCTATGATGCAAATCACGGGAGTCTAGTTCCAGGGCCTCAAGTTCGACCCGAAACATCTCTTGGGCATCCTCCACGTGGCAGTGAAACACCTCTTCTTGTGGTCCTGAAGCTGAAGGAAGGTTCAAGGCTGCTCTTGACAACGTATCAGCCAAGTACATGTATTTGCCTTTCTTATAATCTACTGTAAACTTGAAAGGTTGAAGCTGAAGCATCATGCGCTGGAGGCGCCTGGGGGCTTTACTCAATGGTTTCTTAAATATTGTCTCCAACGGCTGGTGGTCAGAATGTACTATAACATCTTGTTTGCCATAAAGATACTGATAAAACTTAGTACACGCTACTTTGATGGCCAAACATTCCTTTTCAATAGGCGCATAGTTGACTTCAGTTGCTGACAGAGTAGAGCTTGTAAAAGCCACAGGCTGCCCATCCTGTAGTAGGGCACCACCAAGCCCTGTATCACTGGCATCAACTTGTAACACACAAGGCTTTTTCACATCAAAAAATTTCAATGTTGTGGCTTTTGCAATTGCACTTTTTGCTACCTTGAAGGCTGTGTCATGTTGGGAGGCCCATGACCAGACTGCATCCACGTGTGTCAGCTCAGCAAGTGGCTTCACAATTTCGGCAAGATTTGGTGTGAAGCGAGACAAATAGTTGCACATTCCGAGGAACCGCTGAACCCCTTTTACATCTTGAGGTGGGGTCATGTCCTTTATTGCCCGGACTCGATCCGGATGCGGAGTTATCCCATCGCTGCTAAGGAGATGGCCCATCCATGTGACTTGCTTCACTTTGAATTGGAATTTCTTCGGGTTCAACTTGAGATTCACCTCGCGGCACCGCAACATTAAGTTCCACAAATTAATGTCATGGTCCTTCTCTGCCTCCTCAAGACTATCTCCCCTTCCAAAGACTAAGATATCATCAGCTTTGTTTACAACACCACTTAATCCTTCCAGAACTTCATGCTGCCTTCGCTGGTACTCCTCCGGCCCTAGACTAACACCAAACGGCATACGCAGCCACCGATATCGACCGATTGGAGTGTGCATGGTTGTCAAGAGTGAGGAACTTTCGTCTAGCTCAATGTTCGTGAACCCCTTGTACACATCCACACAGGAAAAATTTTTAGCATTGTTCAACTTTGGCAATAACTCATCAACTGTAGGGATGGGATATTTTGGGACTTCGATGGCCTTATTAATTGTCTGGCTGGGGTCAATACACACCCGTAGGCTTCCATCGGGTTTCTCTCTGTAAACACTGTTAGAGATCCATGCAGTTGGTTCAGTGACTTTTTTCAGGATACCTTGCTTTTCAAGGTCACGTACTGCGTCAGCTGCTTTTGCTTCTTTTACCACTGGGCACCGATGGGGATGAGCTTGGACTGGAGCCACATTAGGGTTCATGCGGATGTGTAGGGGTGGACCTAAAGTTCCCAACCCTGTATGGACATCTTTGAATGTCTCTAACACAATGGCCTTGGTCAATTTTCCCCAAGGAACAGGCACACGGGACACACCCGCATCACTAATCGTACTCACGGTTGGCTTGACTTGAGCTCCACTGGCTGCAGTACTGTGAACTGCACTAATCTCTGCACCCACAACTTTCACTGGAGACATGGCGTCAGGTGAATCAGCTTGGTTAAGCTCCTCTGTGGGGCTGCCATTCAGTGAGGTTGGCCTGACCTCTTTATCAGACACTCCACTGTCCTCCTCTTTTCCTTGCTGATGTCCTGATTCAAGTTGGCACACTTCTAAACTTTTGTCAGTCTCTTTGTGATTAGTCTGATGCAAAGGTGGAGAGTTTCCCCTGATCTCGATCAGGCCAAGCCTAATGCAATCCGATCCGCTCAAAAGGGGCGGTTGCGAACCCATGGCATCTTTACTTAACAGCTGAAATTGAAGAGTGTGAAACTTTCCTTGAGTCTCGCAGACTAACTGGATTTGCCCCACTGGCTTAATTACACCTCCACCATAGGTATGCAGGATGGCAGAAGAAGGTTTAATTAGGCTACCTATGTCACAGTCTGGTGGACACATGCTCGAGAGGTCATCCACTGCAAGTGTGTTTATTGTTGAGGCTGTATCTAATTGCAAAGTTTTCCAAACAAAACAGTTTCCAGTTGCCGATAATTTGATTGCTGCGAAGAATTTTTTCCCTTTCTGCACTGATACAGTTCTCACTGAGTGGATGTCCACAGTAAACAAATGATGGGTTTCATGTTCACCAGCTGACACTGACTCCTCCATTGCATTCACATATTGAGGGTTGCTAATACATTTTCGGGCCACATGCCCCACTTTGCCACACTTTCTACAAACATACTTAAGAAGAATTGCACGACACTTCTCTTTTGGGTGACTGGGTATTGCTCCACAGTAGTGACAATCAGACTGCTTTGGGGAGAACCCTTTACTATGACTTCCACTTGGAGGCTGATGACTTTTTGACTTTGAGGGGGGCCCTTTTGCTGTCCAGTTGACCTGCTCCTGATCTCCACGGACTTGCCTCATAAGACGTCGAGCATCAGTTGAGGATTCATAATTCTTAGCTATTTCAACCACAGCACGAAACTCAACAATGTTACCTTCCTTGTCACGATGACCATTGGTGTTCAGCTTTCCTTGTAAGTTTTCGTCTACCAAACCAGCAATGAAACGGTCACGGCATGCCTGATCTTCAAAGTCTCCGTATCCACAATATTTAGCTCGTTCAACCACTCGGCACTCCCAGGCACTGATGGATTCTCCTTCAGACTGAAGCATGCGACCCATCTTCGTTCGCTCCGCTTGCACACTCACACTGCCTCCAAACCGCTTAATGAGGGCTTTAATAACTTTCACAGGGTCGTTTTGATCCTTAGCAGACAGTCCCAGCGTTTTGTTGTTGGGATTAATCAGTCTCTTCATCTTTGAAGGCAATGTTGCTCGTAATGTCGACATACAATGGCTCGGTTTCTTCCACTGTTTCTTGCCATCCTCGCTTTGATCGTCGTATTTACACTCGGCTTTCGCCTCAAACCATCCCATAACTGTACAATAATCCACATAATCTAAAACGAAACAGTCCAAGGCCTCTCTTTCATCTAGTCCTTCTTGCCATTGAGGAACAGGAAACCCTGCCGGTGCTGCCGCCATGAGGAAAACACAAACGAACAGTTTTCGCGGGCACCAGGTTGACAAGAACATAAAATGGTGGGAACGTGGCGAACAACGCAACTTCGACTGTTCACTTTCAAACGCTTAATCACAGAACAACTTTACGTTACTTGACTTCAGGCGTGTGTTCGTCAACTTCTGACACCATGTTGACAACGTACAACTCTTGAGAACACAACTCAAACGCAACACTTTATTCACAGCCGACTCGACAACCAACACACGGCCATGTTGGCTTTCTACACACTCTCTGGCGATACCGCTGACCCCTTACATTACTGGACAGAGGACCCCTGTCAACAAGTATCAATAACTCAAAAGGAGGAACTTCTTTGTAGCTCCGAATTAAGACGTATGATAAAATTTTAGAATAAGAAACTTTCGATATATGGTTTTCATATTGTTTTTGTCAATTTCCTTTTGTGGCAGATTTTTTTGAGAATCAGCTTTTCTTTCGTGTGATGACAGACACAGGACAGAACGAGAGGTGGATGAGAAAGATGCCGAAGATGAATAGGCACCGAAAAACGACAAGAACCGTCAAGGACTTATTAATCGGGCGTGGCCGATTTATAATTTACCCTTTGGTCGTCCTAGACGATAGTCTCCTGCCGGCCAAAAACGACGGAGATAGCCTGGGCCAATCGGTTTCATTTCAGTTTTGAAAGTAAATCTTTGTAGGCACACTAATCTGCAATCTGGTTCTCTTCTTTGCTTCGGTGGGAGGACAGAGAAAAAAGCTTAAGGGTTAAAGTACTAATTATCACCATTGTGAAACTGTAGTTGCTTTGACAAGTTGAAGCTATTCTTGTAAATAAAAGGGGTAACGTCATCCATGTCACGCAATGTTTTTGTGGGAAACTTTGAAACTAGACGCTTTGCTGGTTTCTACAAATAGCAGTGTGATCTGGCGGTACATTTTTTTGAGGCGGACTCCACTTTAAAACTTTTTTTATATATTTAGCAAGAAGTATGTCGATTTTCATTTCCGCACAGTTGGGCGTCAAAGTCGCCTGTCACAAAGAGTAGAATGTTTGCACAACATGTTTTGAATATATTTTAGATTTGACAGGTGACGTTAGTAAGGCACTTCTCAAGACGTCAGCAAAACATTGGCAATGTACAGTATTGGTGTAAACTTGAATGGAATTTTTTTTACGAGATCGGTAAAGCTATCGAATGAAAAGATGACTTCATACCAATTAAATACCAATTGAATTTTATTTTAATTAAATTTTATCACGGCCTGAATGCATGTCATGGCTTTGAAAGTCTTCGATTTCAAAAGGTTGCTTGGTCTCGTTTTCGATAAAAAAATTCATCTGAAACATTTTGCCTGTCGTGTGACGTACGTTAATCTGGTTTTGAATAGTTTGAAATTGTGTTTTTAAGATTTTATTCTTGACTATTATGTAACTCTTGCGAAGAAAGATTTAATTGATGAGGAACTAGTACTGTTATTTTCTGGATATTCCGATCTTTTATTCGAGACATGAATTATTTTTTGGCTCGTCATTCAAGCGTTTTGAGTTTAGTTTTGGAATCGGGGAAATTTATTTCCCGTTGAGGGATGACCCGACATGGCAGAATAAGAGTGGAACTTGAATAGGGCTGGTAGCCGGCCGAAACAACCGGCTACTTGCCAAACTTTGGCCGTCTACTTTTGTCTCTCTTTACCCTAAGCTTTGACAAAAAATAAATAAAATAATGGAAAGATGCCGCAAAAATACTGCACGACATCCGTGTCTAATGTCTGAGTCGAATTGTAAACGCATAGCAAGAGTTTTTAATATTTTCACCTTTAAAATAAAGAGGCGAAACGCAATGCGGTGAAATCTACATCTTTTGATGAGAAATTCCGGAAGTGACATCTGTGTTCAAAACAGGAATTTTTGCACAACTTAAAGTTCCGAAAAAGAGACCACATGTTTTGTAAAAATTACAGACAAGCATGATCAGGAAAATAAAACAGGCCAATGGGTTTTATTCACGAAGATACAACTTTCTTCAGAAAGAGTTTGTAAATAAGACAGTGGAATCAAATTACATTTCACACGAAATTTGCATACATTTGAACTTGCAAAAAAGGAGTTGCCCTAATGGTCGCGTGTCGCGGGTCGCGGGTTTCAAGTCGCGTGTCGCGGGTTTTCAATAAGTCGCGGGTTTTCAATAAGTCGCGGGTTTTGAAAAAGTCGCGGGTTTTGAAAAAGTCGCGGGTTTTGAAAAAAGTCGCGGGTTTTGAAAAAGTCGCGGGTTTTGAAAAAAACACGCGTGATTTTTTAAAAAATGCGAGTTTTCAATAGAATGCTTTTATTTCTTAGTAAAATTCATTCAAACAAATAATCCAGATGCAAAGACGCCGGATTTAAAAATGATCGCGTTTTCATGCTACGGGGAGGGGGATGGTTGAGGGAAGTCGAAGTCTTATTTCTTGTTTGCTTTAATAGGTTGTCTAGCATATCTTTAGTCTGAAGTATTCGATGATATCTTGTATTTATTTAATTGTTTATTTATTCAGTCATTTATTTATTTATCTATTTAATTACAGTAGTTAAACTGAACTTTCTCTAATGTTTGAACAACAACAACAACAAGGCTATGAAATAAAGTTAAAGCACTAGAAAAGCATTAGAAATAGAAAAAACGAAACAATGTTGCGAGACAAGTTCGACTAAAATGTTTCCCGTATTACCGGACCTTAATGCCAATGACGACTGTCTACGTTAGCATAATTTGTAAACCACTACCTGACGAAATGCGTGCACTTTGAGCAGAGTCGAATGACTGGTATTGTTCGATAGATACATTGACTTTGCCATCAAAATAGGGGTTTTTTCGACGAACATGTGAGACATCTAGATGGTAATAAGTGTTTTTAAAGTCAACAGAGAAAACAGGTTGTCCCGTTGTCTCGTTACGCCGGATGAATCTGCGGTCAAAATGTCTAATCACCACATTGTTCGGGGAACTCCTCTCTTCTTCTTTAAACAGAGAGCCACAACCGTAGCACACTCGTACGTTGTTGGGTAAAACTATAAGTTCATAAGGATGTGGTGATAAGCCAGAATGCCACAAATTAGACTGAAAAGCAGCTTGAGGGGAAGCAGTCATTTGCGGTGGATTGCCGTACTGGTGCGGTTGGTTGGAGTACTGTTGCGGTAGACTGCCGTACTGTTGCGGTTGGTTGGAGTACTGTTGCTGTAGACTGCCGTACTGTTGCGGTTGGTTGGAGTACTGTTGCGATGGATTACCGTACTGTTGCGGTGGATTGGCGTACTGTTGCGATGGATTACCGTACTGTTGCGGTGGATTGCCGTACTGTTGCGGTGGGTTATCATACTGTTGCGCTAGACTAGCATACCGTTGCGACGGATGGGCGCACTGTTGCGACGAACTGGCGTGTTGTTGCGATTGGTTGGGGTAAGTCTGCAGTGGATTTGTGCACTGTTGCGGCTGATTGGTATAGGAATGTGACAGAAACGTATGTGGCGGTGATGGGTCGGTGTCCTTTTGCGAAGCATTGGCGTGCAACTGACGAGCAGGACCTGGTTTATTAATTCGTTTTGGAACAGATCGAGAAGTACCTTTTTTTCCTTTTCCGGCTTTTTCTTGTGGTGGCCGATGTCCAGAAGAAGGATCCACCAAATTACCTCTTAGCTTTGATATCTCTTTGCCCAGCTGAGTAGCTCGCGAGATCTCTTGTTGGTGACTCTTTTTCCTTCGTTCTCCATAGCTTGGGCCGCTCCCACCTTTTGTGTTCCCTGACTTAAATGCCTTGAGTTCTGCTTCCAGCATGACACTGTCTCGCACGTCCGCTTGAACTGCATCGAGCAGAGATAAATTACTTCGATCCCGGTGAGACCAACTAGCGTGTATGACCTCCGCTTGATTCATTCTCGGAGCTGCTTCACTTGGAGAGAAAGCACGGAAAATGAACTGTCTTCGACTGTGCCACCAGTCGACCCATGAAGACAGGAACGACCTTTCAGGTTTGTTTTGTATAAAACTGTCCAGGGAATCCTTCGCCAAGCCATACGTCTCCACCATTCGTGCCACCAGTAGGGCATCGCACAGTCCTTTAAACTGTTGAGCATCTTCATTGTCCTTTAATTTATGTGCCATTTTGTTACGATTTTCTTTGAAGTGAAATTCACAACTTTTAACTCTTTCCAGAACCTCCTTACCATAGACTCTCTCCAGGCCGTTCATATTTGCCCCGGCCATATCCGTACACCATCCGATTGGAGTAAATACGGTATCTTTTGTTCCTGTCGCCTGACTGAGAGCTTCATTAAATAGTTTCCAAAATAACGCAATGTTTTCAGAATCTTCGCGTTCAGCTTCCATTACTGCCAGTACAACCTGTCGCTTTAGGAGTGGATGGTACGTGCTGGCAGTAAGCGTAACAAAGTTCTTGCATCTCTTTACTTTACCATCGAAGTAACAATACTCGTCTTTCATGAAGTGGTCACCTTCTTTGTTCATATTGTCAGCGATCAGCATTCGAACATTGCTAGTTTTAAAGACATAAGACGGTAAGTTTGGATTACATCGCCGATCATTTATTCTGAAAACTAATAGCTGGTCCTCTTTATCACAATATTCTTTGAACGTTGCTACAGCTTCGAAGTTTTCTCCCGCAGGGTTTGCTGTTTTCTTGAGCCCTTGCTTCCGGTTTT
Organism: Oculina patagonica; assembly: GCF_052425735.1. Lineage (NCBI taxonomy): Eukaryota > Metazoa > Cnidaria > Anthozoa > Scleractinia > Oculinidae > Oculina > Oculina patagonica. The sequence goes on from NC_135759.1 coordinate 26,918,888, forward strand.
CAATCCATTTTTTATCTAAGATTTGCGATGCCTCATTTACTACTTTATTCCAACCTTCGCCGCTTCTCAACGCTGATAGGACAAACGCAGACTGTACCTGGGAAGGTTTCATTTCGGGATTTTTTCTTAATATGTCTTCCACCCGTTCGGTTGGCTTGGAAGCTTTCTCTTGTATCGGGCACGTGTGTTCTCCACAGTGGAAAACTTTTATGTTCCTTTTACCTATTTTAAGGTATCGTCGTGCAGGACATGCCACAAAAACCATTTCTTCTTCACATACTTTACAGGAAGCCATATCGCCTTGTTTCTTTACTTGCGTTCTGTTAATTACCCCGTACTGAATCCTGTATGGGCACTTGTCGTTCTCACATGTAAATGAGCCTTGACAGTCCGCATATCTCATCACGCCTAGGTCTTTCCAACTACTTTCAGAGCTTTTTTTCCATTTTCGTCCATCCGTTTGTAGCACTTTCACTTTTTTGGAAGCGCCCTCGACTACGGTATAAGCGCAGAGGCCATCGATGCCCGCCGGAAGATAGGAAACCTTTACTGAATCCACTCCTTCCCATAAACTAGGATCAAACCTTTTAACCTTTTTGGCTTTGACGGTGTCAGCCTCGTAATTGGTTGACTCTTCGTCGCTGTTGCTGCTGCTGCCGCCAGTAGTGTGATTATTCCGCGGGAGTTTGGCACTGCTAGGAGAATAGATACTGTGGCTTAACTCCTCGTCACTGTTGATGTCCTTGCCCCCGCCATCGCTTCTGTTTTAAAGAATGCAATTTACAATAGATAAATAAGTTGAACATTCCAAAACTGCAGCTACATGTAGCGATTTCTTGCCGTTTTCGATAGTGAGGCAGAAAAACAATTGACTGGTTTGGCTAAAATAATTTAGTTAACTAAGCAGGCAACCCCGAAGTTAAGTGAACCCACTCTGAGCGAAACAGTTCCATGCAGCCATCTTCTCATTTGTAATTGGCCAATTCCTATTGTGCTGCATGTTCTCTTTATATATTTGTCATATGGGTCATACAGCAAGCTCTTTTATGCTAAATAAAATAAAATACACTGAAAACTGCTATTGGGCTAGCGTATCCGGGAACTAGCCAATATCATGTCAGGGAAAATATTAAAGGGAACAGTGGACTGGGTTCTAATATTTTCTTACTGGGAACCAATTCTCTACCTTAAGTTGTCTTCGAAGAGAGCCTTACTGCATTTAGGTTTATGTGACAGATCTTTGCCTTGCTCCGGCTTTGTTGGTGTGTTTTCTGTAGAACTTAGTTGACCTAGTGATACTGTCAGATCAATAACATCTGTATCTTTTCGTGTCTCCTCCTGTAAAGAAGGCAAATTCATATAACATTTGTAAGCGTACCTTGTAATTCCCTTCAATCGAGCCGAAAAGCACTGGAAACTAATCCCTGATTAAATCGACTAAAAAGTGTTTCAAGTTCTAAGTAGGCTCGATTTCCGCCGCCTCCTCGAGTCCGGTCTTTGTCCCATTTTTCCGAAAAGCGGCTGGAAATCGAGCCTAAGCTCTAAGTTGCTGTTACGAAAAAGATTATCTGCGTTCAAACTTGCCGTGAAACGGCTTAAAGTATTGGGAAAAACGCGTTTGTTAAGCATGTTGTGTTTACTTAGACAGTATATCGGCTGAGTTTGAGCTAACTAAAATGAGTCTTGTAAAATAGTCCTTACGTGTTTACAATCAGCTGCAATCGTTGTAGACACGAAATCGACACGATAGGTGATTCAAGAGGAGTGCAGATACTGATAGACGGTCAGTAATTTTGAAGACAGTGCGAGAGCGCCAAAAAGCTGTAAGGTAAGTCATCTGATTGAAGTTATAATTATATGCGGGTTTCAAATTGCTATTCGTTGAGGGTTTGATGGTAAGAATTGTGGTAGAACAGTTTCTAATTTCATCCTTTTGCTGATCCAAAATATTCTGTAACGTGTTATGTGATTGTTGTGTTCGCTGTTTATTTGATTCAGACTGATTTACAAAGATTCTATTGAGATTCTCTTCGCGAGTGACTTCTTCATTTCCGCGCTGCACGCACAAAAATGTCACGCAATTTTATCTATACACCCGCATATTGACTCGGGGTATTGGACATTGATTTCAGGATTCTTTCTTTCTTTCAGGAACTTTTTCTTGCTGTAAATGACAGAGATTAAAAAACTGTGATATGCTAGTTCATAAATTTGGTACCAATTAAACATGAGTCTTTACTCTCTTCATCTTGTGACAACTTACCAATAATGCTTGCTTCTTTTTGGATTTCTTGACAGATGCTACATGCACAGGAGAGGAATCCTCATCAGACGAGATGGAAATGACCTGAGCTTTACTTGATACTGTGCTGTCATCCTTACAAAATAGCTGAAACTATGACACAAACAGGTAGCAAATTATGTTGATTTCAGAGTTGTATTAACTCCTCCAAGTGAAGATGTGAGAATATATTATCTCTTTTACAGATTCTGTTTTGTTAATTAGCATTTAAAATGCTATATATATATTATCTCTGATGTAAAATGTTTAGATTAGGGGCCAAATAAAAAGCCAAGAAAGTTGAATAGTACATTTGCCCAATAAAAATATGTTGAAGTACCAGAAATACACTAAAATAAAATAAAAATATTGACTGTATATGTCTGTGTGTTTGTCTGTCAGGGTGACCACAGCTAAGCAATTATGCTGCCTTGAACTCCAATTTCACAACAGAAGTTTTTTTGATGAAAGTTAACTAATGAAAGAGGTAGCACATACCAGTGGTTGACCTTTCCATATAGGTATCCCAGCACCATATTCTTCTTCGTCCCACCATTCCATCTTAGGAGCCTTACTTTGCCTGTTCTGGGTCTGTGTTTAAAACATGCAAATATTTGGTAAGAGGGAAAAAATCTGGCAAGATAATTGTTTTGCCATAGATTTGTCCTATATCAGAAACAAGGTAGTAAATTGTATATAACATAATCTCTATAGAAGCAAACACTCAAAAAAGTCTCTGTGGCTTGGCCTTGCCAATACTGTGATCCAGTGATCATATTATTGGGTTTAAATTGTGTTTGTTTACTATTGTAACTCTGAAAGTATAACTGTATTAATCCAGTTCTTTTCTGCTAACTCACCAATATCAAAAGATACAAGAATGTTTTAAATTTATTTAAGACTCAAAGCAGGCAAACCTTTTCTTTAACAAAGTGTTGTCGACCAAAAGAATGCTGATAATTCTTCTTTGGAGGTGATGGTTCTTCTGTCATTTTAACTTTAATGCTTTGAGTGTCAGGGGATGACCTTGCCATATCTGCATAGCTACTACCACCATTCTAGAAAAAAAAAAATAAAATAAAAGCTACACTACAATCTGCAGAATGCTTTAAAAATGCTGAGGCTATTTTTTGTACCTTTTTCCAAGGCTTGATAACAACATAGTGGTCGCCACTATGGCCAAAGAAAAGAGTACCAATGCTGACTCCTGATTGTGGTTCAATGTTCTTAATACAATCTTTGCTGTCATTCTGAAAAAGAGTCAAAGTGTGGACCTCAAACACTTTTTTGTAGTGGTGGTGCTGAGGGTAGGGGGTGGACAGGTTGAAGAGGGGTCAGAAAAGTTAAAGAAACAATACATTTTGGTGCTGTCTCTAATGGCAACCACACGAAAACATCGATATCTTGGCCAACCAGATTATAAATATGTCTGATTTTACAGGCAACCAGAGCTTTTCAAATTAGAATTAAACCACTCTGCCTTGTTGCCACCAAAAAAATCACAAATATAATAATAAATGAAAATGGTTTTCTATTTGAAATGTAATCTTTGTTTGAAACTCAAATAAATGCAACAAGTGTCGTAGACCCACATTTAACAAGTTTGCTACATGTTTTGCACAAATTGTTATAAATTTGTAAAAGCACTGTGCAATAATGACGACAACTTACCCCATGTACTGTTACAATAACTATCTTGTAGTTAAGTACGTTAGCCAAAGCAGAAATCACCATGTCGGTCACATAATTATTCTTTAGCTTTTCCAGTGCTTCCAGCCAGGTTTTCGGTTTCACTGTATCCTGGAAGTCGACCTCACACAAGAAATCAAATCTGTCCAGTCCATTTTCCTGCCAAATTACATTCATAATGTGAGAGAAAGAACATCAATTACAAAAGGCTGTAAAAGGGCTACCCTAGATCATCTAAGGGAGATCTAAGTTTCATTCATCGTTTTCGTAAAATAATAAGAAAGTTTAAGCTTATTACCGCTTTCAAATACTGCCGCTTATTGAGAAGTGATAAGACTTAACTAACAAAATAAATTTTCAACGCGACGTACAGTGCTCTTGTCGTTGCTTTCAATAAAGAGTTTTTCACATAATTACAATTATATGCTTTTTTTGTAAACTTAGTGTAAAATTTTCTCAACTGGAGTCGGCAAAGCTAAGTTTTGAACCGTCTAGAAAATTCTCCACAAATTTGTACACCACCGCTGTCTTGGCGCTCACATGTTTGACTTGTTTGCTCGTTCGTTTCTTGTCCAGAAGTGAGCGTATAACGCGTTTCGGAACTTTTGGGAGCCCTTACGAAGCTGTATTTCTATAAGTATCCTATACTTTTTACCAGCGGAGTACAAGCTTTACGTATTAAAGCCCTACTTACGTCAATTTGATGGTTCTCGAGGTGTTGGAAAACGAGCCTCTTGACTTGCTCTCTCTCCAGACTTAGTTGGTGGGCTGCCGCCGTATAAAAGCAATCGCCATCCCCTCTCGGATCGAAGGAAATGCAAAAACCCCATTTCTTCAGTCGCTGATGAAGCTTAAACATTCCTTGTTGACTCTGCTGAATCTCCATTCTCTCCATTCTAGAAATCTAGAATGCGTAATTTTACAATGCACCGGCGCACACTATCATCCGGGCTCTTGCTTTCAGATCGAAAGGCGGGAAAACCGAAGGTGCTTCCCATTTTTACAAACGATGCATTTAAAGGTTTTTTTACAGCATCGTTTTTTAAAGATGCCTTTACTTCGAGGAAATCGGCCTCTCCGTCAGAGTCGGTTTACATTTTGCCATTCAGTTGATTTAAAAATATCTTTTTCGATTCTTGAATGTAACGGTGCTGAACGTGGTTGTTTTATTACGTGAGATGTGCAGGCTGCGCAAAGAAATGTTTTAATGCACAAACTTGAAATTCACAACGAAATAAAATTCGCGTTAATATAAATGTAAACTAAACTTTGCGAAAATTCGCATTAATTTTACAACGTGTAGATATTATTCTTCGTTATATTCACTATAATGCAGTCTTTTCAAACATTAGAGAAAGTTCAGTTTAACTACTGTAATTAAATAGATAAATAAATAAATGACTGAATAAATAAACAATTAAATAAATACAAGATATCATCGAATACTTCAGACTAAAGATATGCTAGACAACCTATTAAAGCAAACAAGAAATAAGACTTCGACTTCCCTCAACCATCCCCCTCCCCGTAGCATGAAAACGCGATCATTTTTAAATCCGGCGTCTTTGCATCTGGATTATTTGTTTGAATGAATTTTACTAAGAAATAAAAGCATTCTATTGAAAACTCGCATTTTTTAAAAAATCACGCGTGTTTTTTTCAAAACCCGCGACTTTTTCAAAACCCGCGACTTTTTTCAAAACCCGCGACTTTTTCAAAACCCGCGACTTTTTCAAAACCCGCGACTTATTGAAAACCCGCGACTTATTGAAAACCCGCGACACGCGACTTGAAACCCGCGACCCGCGACACGCGACCATTAGGGCAACTCGCAAAAAAGAAGTATCTCTGCCGAGGAGTTTCCCTAATGGTCGCGGGTCGCGGGTCGCGGGTCGCGGGTCACGGGTTTCAAGTCGCGTGTCGCGGGTTTTAAATAAGTCGCGGGTTTTGAAAAAGTCGCGGGTTTTGAAAAAAGTCGCGTGTTTTTAAAAAGTTGCGAGTTTTCAATAGAATGCATTTATTTCTCAGTAGAATTCATTCAAACAAATTTAAACCGGTTGTAAAGACGCCGGTTTTAAAATGATCGCGTTTTCTTCGGAACTACGTTACGAAGTAACGTTGCGAGTTCAGAGTTAGACAATCAAATTGCGAACTTCGGAACAAACTTCCCAAACTTTGCCGACTGAACTTCTGAACTTCCCAAGTTTTCAAGTTGAGGAGGAACGAGACACGTTACAAAGTGGTGGCAGAAATATTTCAGCGATTCTAGCTGTTCGAGTTTCAAAATAGTTGTTTGAACAAGCACGGCGTCGGTATCAACGTTCTGACCTACAGTAAGTATAAGGATAAGGATTACATATACCGTCCGTTGCATCACGTCCTGAAAAAAAAAACATGTTCAAATTGGGTATCAAACATTGCATGATTTGCAATCAAGCTTTTAAGTTTGAAAACAACGTTGCGCGCGAGCGATCATGAAGTTGAACCAAAGTATTCATGATTGAACGCGTATGGTTGATAAATATATTTTACTAGTATTCTGTGGCAAAAACTCTTTAAAATATTTTTAACTGGCGCAAATTTTAAAAACCCTTCTGTAGTTATGTTGACAGAAATGGTTTTGCTTCGCTAAACCATCGGAAGAAAACACGTACCATAAAAATAGAATTGAGCCGTAAACGTGTCGCGACTTTTAATTCAAATTTGTCTGACTCTTTCGCATTTGTATAAAATTAATTTCACGTGAAGATCGGTAAAGCCGTCCAGTTTCATTCGGTTTACAAACGCAGAAGACTTGACATTGAAGTTAAAGCCTCACAAAAATTTTAAAGATGTATTTGCTGTATATAAAAAGTTAAATTTGACCAAATTTCAGCCGACGTAAAATTTATTTATCGGCAGATCCGTCATGCGAAACGTCGTCAGGCTCTTCAACTTCACTGAACCAAATATTTTGTAACTCTAGCCACTGGAATCGCTGAAACATTACCGCTGCTGCCATGTTTTCTTCACCTGAATTTCCGACATGAACATGACCTTCGAGCAACATGTCTTGTTCCTCCTCAACTTGCAAACTTGGGAAGTTTAGCCGGACCAAAGTTGGGGAGTTTGTTCCGAAGTTCGTAATTTGATTGTTTAACCCGCAAAGTAATTGGCTCCTTTGTAACGTAGTTCCCAAGAAAACGAGTTTAAATTTGTTTGAATGAAATTTACTGAGAAATAATTGGTTTCTATCGAAAACTCGCAACTTTTTAAAAACACGCGACTTTTTTCAAAACCCGCGACTTTTTCAAAACCCGCGACTTATTTAAAACCCGCGACACGCGACTTGAAACCCGCGACCATTAGGGAAACTCTCTGCCGAGACATAATAGCGAAGACCTTGCATTAATAATCATTGTATTCTGATCTGATTGTTATTTTTTATGCATTAACTATTTGAAAGTGGTTCTCATTTTCATTCACTGTTTGAAGTATTCATAGACGTGAAAACATTCACTTAATCAAATTACATTCTGCACGAAATCGTCCCGAAACTTTGAGGAAATTGAAATCTTTGTTGGACAGTACTGCATAAAAGCAGGACATAGACTGATTGAATAAGAAGATAAGAACCATATTGATAAAGGACATTTGAAAACTTTATTTTGGCTCATTTCGACGAAATTCAGGATTTTCAAAGACTGCCAGTAAACGGCTGTATCTTTTCTGTCTCTAACGATTTTGCTGCGGTTTCGAACAAGCTAAGTTTTTCAACATATGGTAGCGGGCAGAAGTCGGTTCGTTCTGAATTTTTCAATACGATATATAAGTTACAGGTCAATATACAGACCCTCTGTAAAGTAAAAAACGTTTTGGGAACAAACCATTGTGAACTTATTTCAAAAAATCCTTACTACGACATGGGCCTTGTTATCAAGTTCGTAAGTACGTTAATACTGCAAGGTGTATAACCTCAGAGAATTATTATCAAGTGTGTTTTGTTTTATTAGCGGTTTATACTCTATGGTCTTGGTATAGGAGATCAAAATTAAGGCAAATTTCTGTTATTCTCTAATTGCTTGGCACAGATTAGTACGCGCACAAACGAAAAACCAAGAAAAAAGGGTACTGAAACGGTCAGGAAATGTATGCAAACATTGAATTGAATGAAAAAGGCCGAAAAAAGCATTTTCAAGCATCTAAATTCACCCAAAACGCTGGTGAGGATGGAGGTAATTGGAGTAGAAAGCTCGATGGGATAGGGTGGAGTAAAATACTGCAGGAGAGGGGAGGGAGGGGAAGGATGGAAGTAGAAAGGGAGGGACAGGTGGGGGTAAAAGGCTAAGGAGAGGGAAAGGGAGGGAGAATTAAAATCTATGCTAGGTTATATCACGCAACTTTTTGACTTCTGTTGTTTTCTCACAAGAACAAAACTTAAGGTGGGGTTCTACGACTTCTACCTGAATTTGAATGAAATTTTAAGAGATTTAAAGAAGGGATTGAAGAAAAAAATGGAAACACCATCAAACAGTTGACCCCCTCGAAAGCGCACTCCAGGTTGTCAGGGGACTGTTTGGTGTCCGTCGGCCAATTTTTAACTTCAAATTCTAATATTTCTTATTTGTCTAAATTTAACTAATCCTTTGAGAAAATCTATCGCCTCCCCGACAAAATCGCCCAAAATTAACAAAATACTACAAAACATAAGCTTTTTTGGATTTCTTGAAACGCAGCTGAAATGGTTTTCAGTATTTTCCAGCCCTTATACTTTGGGTCAGTACTACTATTCTTCATCAGTTGCTATTACAGTAATGGTATGAAACAAATACCTAATCATTGGACAACTAGTTGTGCCCATTTTCTTGACAATAGTAGTTACCTGATAAAGAGTATTGCGAAAAGACTGCACTTTGCTTAGTGTTGAAAAATTTTATTTTCTAGTCGTCTAGCTCAATCGTTTATTTTTACATGTATTGTGCGAAATATATTTATAAATTGAGAACATTATGTCATTTAGTAATAATGCAATCTTGAAAACATTCCAGATATTACGTTCTACTAGGGTTCTACACACTAATACAGCTCATGCAGACTGTGACTTACGCAAACCTCCCACTGAGTGTTACTAAAGTGACTGTTTTTTCCAGTGATGTTTACTGTACTGTACCCCCCTTTCTAAATATTATTATTAACCGCCCGATTTTAAGCTTCTCAAGCTTCCTAAGCTTCTTGTTATACCATGCTTTCGACAGATGATGCTTTGTCGACGATTTGCTAAATAGCGTAAATATTTCCAAAAAAATTGTTTTAATTCATTGATTTTATCCTTTAGGGACTGGTCAATACGTACTGGGGGGTGGACCGGAGCAATTGTAAAAGTGGCGGCTGGAAAGAGTTTACCAAAACCGATGTTACAATCACAAGCCATCTAAAGCCATCTAGGGTTGTCCGGGGGTCTATGCTTTCCAAGGAAAATTTTTATATTAGGGCCTTCTGAAATGCCTAGAAATACATCTAAAACTGCTCACATCAAGACATTTATACTGATGAATGCCACTGGGGATTTTTTTGTAACTATAACAGTTTGAAGTCACCAAGATGTCCCACCCCCTCAAAAACTCAGTAAGAACTACATGATCCACCCCCTTTCTACTCAAACCCACCCACCCCTACTTATTGACCAGTCCATCTTACATTAAAAAAAAAAAATATTAAGGATGGCTACAATCAAATGCCATGTACTGCTGTTTTATACCATGTTATACTAATTCTTTTCTTCACCCTATGCACTTGTTAACAGCACTTTATATCGAATGTTTTACAAAGAACAAATGTTCGTGTCAAAGTTTTTATATTAAAGCCAGAATGAGGCAAGACTTGAAAGGGAATTTTCTATAACCACCGGCGTATGGGAAGAAAAGTTTTGCTTGTCGGGAGGCCACGCAGAATGCAATTTGCTTTTATGAAACTAGAAATTGAGGGCAGGAGATGTTCGACTGTAGGGGGTCTGGGGGCATGCTCCCCCAGAAAATTTTGAAATTTCTTTGCTCGGAACTGATTAGTGGTAGGCATCTTGACCCGTGAAAAACATTATCTTTCAACACGTTAAGGAAGATATACTATACGTTCGCAGATAGAAATCAAGCTACGGCTATAAATATAGAATTTTTGAAGATGCGTGGAAACAACTTGAAAAGTTAAGCCTCAAGTTTTCTAGTTGCAATTGATTTCGATCCAAGCCATACGACGTTCGTTAACAGTTTCAGTGCTCCAATATAGCAATATTTAACAAAAATTGACTATTATTTTTAGGTTTTTTGCGACACAAATATATATTTTGCTTGTTCAAACATCTTGTTAAAAGCCGCGACATATCCCCTTTAAGGTAATCAGTTTGTTTCTTCACTTTAAACGTCAGAAGGGCGGAAACCAGCCCTTGCCTTGAAAAAACGGAAAGGAAGGTAAGCGAAAAGTTTTGTACAGTGTTTTAAGGGTCGACGACCCGAAATGGAAGTAGCCGACAGTTATACATTTGGTAACTGTTAGAGCAGACCAAATTAAAAGTAACTCAGTACAAAGGCCATTGGTTACATTTTTTGTTTATTAAGATAAGACATGCTTGGAAACAAAGCAAACTTAAAATAGTTATACATGCACAAGCTCATACATTTTCCATTCCACGACTTTCAAACTGAACATATTCTTCTTTAGTTTTTACTTTTTATTCTTGCAACTTGCAACCTCGACTCTTCCCGGTCTAAACTAAATACGATTAACAATACAAGAAATTACTCAAACACGAAATTATGAGTTAAAATCAAATACAGTAATATATTTAACAAAAGCAGTTTCCTGCATTTATAAAACGTTCATTAAAACTACCCTGTTGTGGCATGTAAATGCCGTATTCTCATTAGCTTAAAATTCCTTTTGCGCAATTTAACACATTACATACATTAACTTTATTTTTACGAAAATTACATTCGGTGCTCAGTGTATACATAAACATTTCAGGCGAAGACTGCGCAGTGCGGATTGGAAATCATCTTTAAGCGATTCAGTGGAATTTCTTAAAATTTCGAAATTTGCTTTCGATGTTTAGTGTTGTAAGAAATGATTTCTTTTGATAAGATATTCGAAACAGTAACACACAGGTTTGCAATAAGATGTAGAAACTTTTGGTACATGATTTTGTCCAATTAATTAAGTCCTGGCGGATTCCGTCTTAAATCCATGTTATGCTCTTCACTGGCTCGTGTCATTGATGCTGGAGTTATGTTGGCCCTCTCTGCTGTCGCTGTTAAATCCTCCTTGCCGGCTCTTTCTTATCTCTTCTTGTTTAATATCGTACCTAAAATTTTTCTTAACCTTCAACTAGACACGTTCGGCAATTAGGTGGATAAAAAGCTCACTTGACCGTTATAAGTAGGTCATGAACGACTTTTTTATAAAAGGAAAGACAAGTAACATAATCTTGAGATAGAGTCGGACAAGAAAAAAAGCCGCAACTCATGTTCTGCTGATAAATTCAAACCTTCAACCCAGCTGTCAATGGCGGTGAAAGAAAAAAAAACAAAAAAAAAACGGGCGCGGTATGTTTGACGCGTACAAGCTAGTTGGGCGCGTCAGATTTGCCAAGATTTTCACAACTCTTTTTACTCACGGACTTGGTCATTTTAAAACATTTTGTACCAACAAACTTGAACTGCAGTCTGTATTAGTAGCTAATTCACTTTATTAACGGCGTTTTATAAAAGCGTTTAAATCCAAATATTTTCTTATTAGCTTCGTATCGTCCTTACGGTGCGCGCGGGCAAGACAAAATTTCCATCGTCCGCGCGCAAATGGTGTTGCTGTTCATCAACCAATCAGAATGTCAAATTAAACGAACTTGGCCATCTGGGTACGAGATTACTTCATGTAATGTGTGTTATTCATGCAATTGACGGCAGAGGTGGGGAAGACTGTTCATAAATAACGGAAACAATACTCGAGAGCCTACGCTGGCCGCCTATTACAAAAACTATGGAAAAGCACTGACTGTGCAGTGTTAGTTAACAAGTGCTTGGTCGGAGACGTTCCTTGTTATTTTAAAGACTATTTCATGCTACGAAGACAGAACGACAACCAACATGTTTTAATAAATGCACTAGACATTAAGATTAAGATTTTACAACCAAATGAACGTTTCCAGGCTATTTCAGTTTTTTATTCTTAGGTTATTTTTAGAACATTTTAAATTCGCAATTCAATTTTTTATGAGAACACTATTATTTTTTAAGCTTTTTAAGTTCTTAAGCATTTTAGCGATATCTTTTTAACGCAGTTAGTTTTTTATAGATATATATTTTATACATACTCTCTTTTATTTAAATTTATTTTTTGATATACAGGGCCCCCGTTGATACCAGTCCTGCGACTGAAGGGGTCACCCTGTTAAAGTATAAATTATTATTATTATTATTATTAGTATTCTCTTTTGCTTTAACATTCAAGCTGTTCCTGTGCTAAGGTCAACATCGTTGCACTGGTTGGCTCCTTCTTCGTCAAGAATTACGGAATCAGCATTGTAAGTAAAGTTGCTTAAAGCCATCTCTGTGTTACTGGGTTGTGGTCTGAGGAGCCTTCGGATTCGACAGATCAGATAAATAACAGCACCGATAAGAAGCATCACGGCTGCTGCAGAAACTGACAGTAACACAATGAAGGGAGTGGAAAAGATGTCTTCTGCTGCTGTGGATTTATCTGAAAGAAAATGATGCGATGCTAATTAATTTTCATAACATTTACATATAAACCCTCATATTTTTTAATTAAAGGAGAGGTTCACTCCAAAATGGCCATATTTTTTCTTAACGCCTATAAAACATTTATACAAAGGTATGCTATTCACCAACGTTTCAGCTTCCAACGAGCGCTAAAACCCTACGAAATCCTTCCCTGAAGTGGCCCAAACCTCGAGAACTGAACGCCGCCATCTTGGAGCTGGTAATGTATGCGTGACGTCAAAGAGCTCAACTTGAAGTTTGGTGGGAAAATTTAAATACTCGAAACTCCTTGTTTCTTTGAAGTAGCTTTTGTTTGTCAAAATGCCTGTTTACGCAGCTCCTTAAAAAACTATTAGCTTCAATTCGAAGCAGTCTTCCGTAAAGTGTTCGGAACACGCAAACATTTGCGTCCTTTTTGGCAGGAATGTTTCTTTCCTGCCCATTCTTAAAGTGCCACTATGATCAAATTTTCGATTTCCATTTGTTTACATTTTCGTGTACAATAAGACTTTCTTACTCACCTTGCCAATTTTCAATCCATTACGAACTTCAGAAGTCGTTTTATTTAAACGTTTATTTACGATAATTTACGGCCGCCATTAAACAACCTTGTTCCAAGGCTTGGTTGCAAATAGGGAGAAAATGACGTCAGAGGCTCCAAAATACGTCATTCTTGAGCAATTGTTATTCTTGAGCAATTGCCATTCTTGAGCAATTGTTATTTTAGATATTGAAAAAAGGTGAAAAGAAGTCACTCATTTAGAGCTCTGTTTGGGCAAAATGGAGCTGCACAAACAGGCATTTTGACAAACAAAATCCACTACAAAGGAACAAGGAATTTCGAGTCTCGACAAACTTCAGCTGAGCTCTGACGTCACGCATACATTACCAGCCACTTCAGAGAAGGATTTCGTAGGGTTTTAGCGCTCGTTGGAAGCTGAAATTTTGGTGAATAACATATCTTTGTATAAACTATTGGCGTAAAGAAAAAAAATATGGCCATTCTAGAGTGAATTTCTCTATTTATGCTACGACGGGATTTTCTTGTTAGAGATCAGAGTGTACATACAGTCTGGGGGCAAGTGCACTCCCGTGGTTGTTTTGTGCTGAAAGTAAACCACTACTGTAGAAATTTCTATTGGGACATTCCCTTGATAGTAGTCATGAAAAGTTTTGGTGACAACTTTGCAACTTGCTAAAACGGTATTTATAGGGGTTTAAAATTCGAGCTCGTCCCTTGAGGACGAAATTATTCGAAATTCTGACGTATGAAGTATAAAAATTGGTGTCTTTCTGTTATATTTTACTGACTGCAGTTTCATTACCACTATTATTCATTCAAAATATTTTTTCATTTTTGATTGGTTTACAATTCCTGTTTAATACCTGCTAACCGGCTAGCGCCGACCAAACTTGGAAGACGTTTCTATTATTGGACGATTGACGTCACGTAACAGCGGCTTTAACGAAACAATTGACAAGTATTGGATGAGGTTGAGCATGATAGCGAGAATTATCAAGGCCGAGGTTTGTATTATCTGCCGATGCCGAAGGCTGAGGCGGATAATACAAACCGAGGCCTTGATAATTTCGCTATCATGCGAAAACCGAATCTAATAATTGTTTTATTAGATATTGTTAGTGCCCAGCACAAATGCACACTAAAAATTTCTTTTGATGGTGACACAAGAAAAGCCACTTTAAGACACGTTTGTAATCAACTTTAACAACAACCACACACTGGCTTGAAAACTTTTCAAAACTCATGAAAGTAATTTATAAAATTTTTAACAGGTAAAATGTACAGCATCACCTCGAAAAAAACTTTCTTTGCAGCGTTGCAAGACTGTTAACGTCGAATACGCCGCTTTCGTACAGCTTGGAAGATCTTCTCCGCATATCGGCGGCGTGTGTTCAACTTTGGCGCGTTCTTGTCGTTTCAACTCAACACACTTTGCGCTAAAAACTTTGTTAGCCTCGGTAAATTCCGGGTCGTTTATAATATCGAAGCCTTGAGTGAACTAAAAGGTGTCTGTTAAGTCCAAATCTGGTGCTGTTCAATGTGCACATGGAATAAGAAGTTCCGGCTGCCTTCCGAGCTTCGGCGAAAATAAGTTTGCCTCTTGAGGTTCGCTTAACTTCTTCTCTTTCAGGTAGTCGCTAAGAACTGTTTGAGCTGTCTTCGTTACTTGTTTTGTGTTTTTGGCTTCCTTATCATTTAGTAATTTTTTCTAAATTGCTTTCCGTTAGTCCTACTGTCGCAAAGCGTTTCGCCATCGCTTCGATCTCTCTCCCTGACAACCAAGACAAACTAGCAAGGCGCTCGCTTTTTCCAACTTTTCTTTTCTTATCTGTTTGCTGTAGTTCTTGGCCTTCCGTTACGCTTGCCTGCAGTTCAAGAGATCCCGAGAAAGCAGCATCCAAACAAGAAAATCTTGCCACTGAGAAGCCCAGGGTGGTTGAGGCAAATTTTACCTTTAATTTTTCACTCAAATTTCTAAGCATTTTTGGGGTATGTTAAGCTTAACTGAATCATTCACTCTTATCTGGATATCATTATAATGATGGTTTCCACTTGCAGAGATGATGTCAAAGATGATGACATCAAAAGTGGAACAAATGGCAACGTTCACGCCGTTTTTGGCTGGCACAGATGCCAGTGGGTTAAACCGAAAACAAGGAATCTGGTTTATGTTTCTGGTTGAATTCAAAATATTTTTCATACTTTTTTGTTGCTTCAACACGAGATTGTATATAAAAAAAATTCTAATGGACTTCAACTTCAAATACACAAACAAATATTTGGTGCCTGGTCCCTCATGGAATCACTACTCTACCACCCTGCCACTACACTATCGTGGTAGGATGGTTTGCGTGTCCCAACAACCCCGAGAGCTGTGCCGGCTGGAGTATTGTACTCCTGGTAGGGCCACCCTTTCTGGACAGGTCAAGGGGTAGGGACCTGACAAAAAGTGATCCCCTGGTCCTCTAGGTTGGGAATTTGGCACAGGGCCAACAACCCTGTCCTGAAAAAAAAAACATTCTTTTACGGAAACAGCAACAGAGGATACAGCCAAACTGTGTGCCGTGGCCTTTCGGAGTCACCTCAAATGACACGGATGAATGGCAGTGGTGAAATCCACAAGGAAGCCACTGACAGGAATATGAAAGTCCTAGGCAACATGACTAAGACCTGAGTGGTCGGCAAGCGGGGCAAAACTTTGTTGGAAAAATACAAATTAATGTCGCGTCGTTGTGCTAGGCAAAGGTCAAAAAAATATCTTTCCACTGTTCTTTAGAGGAGCGCCTTTATGATCGATGGTTGTGGTCTCTATGTCATTTAAAACACACGAGTAATGTGTTTTGTTGTGACGACAAGATGTGTTGTTTGGGCACGGGCGGCTCTGGCAAGGATTGATGGCTGTGAAATAATTCATTTAATATAGACTTAAATTGATCATTAACACTAAAATTATAACACGTGTAATTCTTTTTAAGTCGTTACCCAGGATTTTTTATCGGATGTGTTCTCATTTATAATGTCGGAGAAAACAGATACGTCCGATTTGATGAAGCCTGTGATAGAATTTACATTTTTAGGTCTTCGTTCTTTTAATTAGTAATTTGGCCCCTTTACGTTTTCAACAAATTTACCCCTAGGTAAAAATAAGTCTAGTAACTCTTCTTTGAGAATCGGTGTTTTAATACCGTTTTTTAAGACAGTACCTTTGCGATTACTGACGTAACTTTATTCATCAAATTCATTTTACCTGCTATGATCGGTTCTTCACATCGTCGACCCGTGAGTCCTTTGGGGCAGGCACAGAGATATAAAGAATCATTACTGAAACATTTACCGCCATTTTCACACGGAGAACTCTGACACGGGTTCAATGTCGCTGAAATGAAACAAAAATAGCAATTACCGCTCATACTTTCTTTCTTTATTAAAGAGCGTTAAGCCCTGGCAAAACGGCAGCGCAAGTGGACGCAAGTAGTCGCAAGTTGAACTTGCGTACAGACCTGCGTTGGGTGGCCAAATGGACACGCAAGTTTAGTCGCAATTCACAAGTTTGCAAGTTTTGCCATTCAAAATGCCACGCGCTGCAATTCAGTATTTGAAGTTAACTGCAAAATTGCATTGCCTTGCGTTGGGTGGCCAAACGGTAAAAAAAAAAAAAAAAAAAAACGTTGACTTAAGTTAAGGAGGCTCGATGTAGTTTTTTTAGCCGAAGGGTGGTTGTTTTGAAAATTAAAATTATCTAGGAAGCCAATGTTCGATTTCTACCAAAAATACACCATAATGATCAAATATGACCAAATTTTAATTTTTTACCCGTCACTTTGTCACAAAGATTACCATAGCAACCATTGACGTTTTCTTTTGTTCTCAAACAAGCTTGATTTTCTCGAAATCTAGATTGACTCTTGGTATTCATTTTTTGATATGTTCAAGTATAGTAGATTGACCACCTGTACACAAATTTTTAGGAAAATCTGTAAGAGACACAGAACGTGATTGTGTAAATGTTTAAATTGGAGTTATTGATCAAGAGTGTCTCAACCCTTGAACATTGCGTGTATTGGACTAAAACAAATACCCATAATTGTAACATTATTCTATTTTACTCACGTATTTCACAGTGGAGACCCGTAAATCCATCTGTACAGTTACAAATAGCACCAACTGCAGTCTCAAAGCACGTTCCGTTGTTTGCGCACGTGACTTGCGAGCAATCTGACGAGTAAAAAAAAAAAAAAAAAAGATTGCCCATCGAAACAGAATAAAAAGCAAAAAGGAGAATGCACTGGTATTTTATCCTGGAAATAGTTTGTTTTATTAACCGTCCAGTTCCCTTTATGCGACGTACCAGGCGCAGGGAATCACGGTACATGTATTTAACATTGCAAAGTCGGGACTTATTGTTAGATACAACTACCATGATGCCGCGCAGATGCCTTTTCATTCAGTCATCCAGTCAGTGTCTGTATTATGTCATTGCTCGAAAACCGGCTATTTGCCATTTAATGCCATTTAGCGTGCGTTTATATAGGAGGCAGTAGGAAGAAGATCACAACGAATTGACAGCTTAATCAGTCAGTAGTGGAAAGCCTTAAGCGGCTGTCTTTTGTGTACTTTATTCCCAGCTTTCGCCGACCAATGGCTTCGTCAGGGAATTAGAAAATATATATGAAATTGTGATGTAGGTAACACGAATAATTAATCGGGCGTGGCCGATTTATAGTTTACCCTTTGGTCGTCCTAGAGCGTAGTCTCCTGGCGCGGCCAAAAAGACGGGGATAGCTTGGGGTTGCTACAAAACCGCTACGGGTGACGCATACCGCAATGGTTTTCATTTTAGTTTTGACAGGAAATCGTTGCAGGCACACTTGGTCGACTTTTGGGTTAATGTGTAATCAGGTTGTGTTTTTTTGCTTCGGCGGAAGGACAGAGAAAAAAGCTTACGGGGCAAAGTACAGTATGGGGCCCAGTTCTCGGCCACTTTTGACGTAAACTTGTATTTCTTACCTCAGAAGAACCGCAGGAACTTGAAATTTCTCCCAGAGCTAGCTACATTATTCAGCTTTTTGGTGTAAAGCTATCGACCGGTCAAAAATTAATTTGCCCGAGCAATAATAAAAATAAAAGCTCCATTTGTGGGCCCAGTTCTCGGCCACTAAAAAGCTTGTGCGTAATTATCTGTAAAAAAAAATGCTCAATTAATTTTCACAGTCATAAAATCACTCTGTAAACCTATTTATACTATATCGATCCCAAATTATTTTTATGATGCTTTGTTTTACTTTAGAAAAGAAGGATTTTAACGCGCCAAGTTGCCTATGTGCAGGTTCTGGCACAACCGCATTGTGTGACCCGTGCATTTAGATGGTTTATTTTGCAGTGAAAAGGTCTTGAAAGATTTAGGTGTTGTAGAAATAATAGACAAGACAAGAGTCAGCTCAAAACTTAGAGATAAGATTGAACTTTATTTTTAAAACATTTATTTCTTTCATTCTGGCAGCAGCAGATGAAATTATATTAAAAACCAAGCGCTAAGCTGTGATAGCGAGCAGGGTGGCCGAGAACTGGCAAATCCGCAAACGTCGCAAGAAAAAATTTCGAAGTAAATTAAGACCAAAAAATACAACGGTTCAACGAAAAGTTAACTAAAGCAGAAAGCTGAATTATTCTACGTTTCACATGCCAAAAATTAGCTCGTATGGTGGGGGCTTTTGGATAAAATACGAATTTAACTACATCCATGAATTTGGAGCCGTAAACAAACAACTTTTTCGGGAATGCAAATTCACCTACCTCCGCGTAAACTCGACGTGTGAGCTTTCTATATCGAATTGAACGATCAAACTCAAGATACTTAAAGCACATGAATCAGTCTATCGTTTGAAGGAAATACCTTTTTCTTTTGATTCAACTGGAGTGTGAAAAAACGCGTTAAACACAAAGTGGCCGAGAACTGGACCCGGCCGAGAACTGGGCCCCATACTGTACTGATATTCACCATTGTGAAATTGCACTTACTTTGACAAGTTAAAGTTATTTTTGTAAATGAAAAAGGTAACGTCATTGATGTCACGCAGTGTTTTTTTTTAGCAAACTAGATGGTTTGCTGGTTTCTGACTATGAATGGGGGTGTGATCTTGCGGTATATTTTTTGAGCCTGACTCCGCCGTAAAATTTTTTTTTATTTAGCAAGAACTGTGTCGATTTTCATTTCTGAACAATTGGTCGTCAAGTCGTTTGTCACAAAGAGTAGAATGTTTGTACAGCATGTTTTGGAATTATTTTAGATTTGGTTAGTAAGACGCTTCTGAAGACCTGAGCAAAACATTGGGAATGTACAGTATTAATAGGAACTTGAATGGAATTTTTCACAAGTTGGATAAAGGTATCAACTGAAAAAAATGGAATTCAAAATGAGAACTTGGATTTTGTTGTAATTAAATTTTATCGCGGATTGGATGCATAATATCACGGCTTTGAAAGTCTTCAAATAATTAGAAAGGTTCCTTTCTTCCTTTTGATCTTATTGTTATTTTCATGTATTGATTATTCGAAAGTGGTTTTCGTTGATACGAAAAAAAAAAACGGGTTTTCACTGAATTGCTTGAAGTATTTTTAGACGTGATAATATTGGCTTAATCGAATTACATTGTGCACGAAATATTTGTTATTCTTTTGTCTTGAAACTTTGAGGAAATTGAAATTTTTGTTTGACAGTAGTGTATGAAGGCATTTTATAGAACTGAATAAAAAATAAGAAACATTGATAAAGGTTATTTCAAAGATTTATTTTGCCTGATTTTGAAGGGTTTCAGGAGTTTTAAAGAGTGCTGGTTAACAGCTGTATGTTGTTTGTGATTACGGATCTTATTTAGTTTCGAACGCTCTAATTTTTGAAAGGTTAAAACAGGTTAAAACCGGGCGGTTTCATGAGTTTTTTGGGTAGAAAGGTACGGTGGTGGTCAAAAAAAAAAAATGTTTAGAAAGGAATGACTGTAGTAGCACGTAAGTCGGAGGTTTGCGTGAGTCACGGGGTATAGTATGCGTGAGCTGGATTTCCGGCGTCATAACGGCATGTTTTGTTTACTGAAAGATACACTCGACGTTTAGTTAGCTTAGTCGGCTTGGGAAACTATTTTAAAAATGAATGTTGTAATAGTTAATTAATAGTAATCTAGAATTAACCCACTCTCGATTGGAGTCTGTTCTGGATTCGCGCTACCTTTTCGCCGCGAAGGAATTTTGTAAAATTTCGCTAGTGGAAAGAGGTACTGTAAGAACAGTATCAATAACTCAAAAGGAGGAACTTCTTTGTAGCTCTGAATTAAGACGTATGATAAAATTTTAGAATAAGAAACTTTCGATATATGGTTTTCATATTGTTTTTGTCAATTTCCTTTTGTGGCAGATTTTTTGAGAATCAGCTTTTCTTTCGTGTGATGACAGACACAGGACAGAACGAGAGGTGGATGAGAAAGATGCCGAAGATGAATAGGCACCGAAAAACGACAAGAACCGTCAAGGACTTATCTTTAGAGGGCGGGGAGTTTTGGCATACTGTATTTTGAGGACTGGACTAGACTAGTAAAACGCGGACTAGTAAAACGCGGACTTGTAAAACGCGGACTAGTATAACGCGGACTAGTAAAACGCGGACTTGTAAAATGCGGACTAGTAAAACGCGGACTCAGGTAAAACGCGGACTTGTAAAAGGCGGACTAGTAAAACGCGGACTAGTAAAACGCGGACTTGTAAAACGAGGACTAGTAAAACGCGGACTTGTAAAACGAGGACTTGTAAAACGAGGGCTTGTTAAGCACGGACTTGTAGAACGCGGACTTGCAAAACAAGCGCTTGTAAATCGGATAAAACTAAACGGTTTAGCGAGCGAAACAATTTGTGTTTGAAGCTCTTGTGTGTTTCTTCGACGGCATATTTCTAGCTTTTTTGAGCACTCTATGGTCTGTTTTAGCGTGGAGATGTTTTTGCAGTATAGCACATGTTCGTTCTGCAAACCCCTACTAAAACAACGGGATTGATGCTATGAGTTGTGTGCATATGTTTCTTTCTTTCCACTACTTGACGTCTGTTGAGTGCAGTCGTTTGTATTGCTCGCACGAGGTAGAACGGGGCCCGTCCAGAAATCAACAGTCAATCGTAAATAAAGGTGACGGGCCTACACGACTCCCACGTTCGTGACATTAGAATATTTGCCGTTAAATGTTTAAATTCGGTCTTTCGACCTCATTTGCTTCTGACTTCTTTCTGAGGGTACTGTTTTAATTTGGGGGCAGTATGTGGTAAATAAAGGTGACGGACCTACACGACTCCTACGTTCGTGACATTAGAACATTTGCCGTTATATGTTCAAATTCGGTCTTTCGACCTTATTTGCTTCTGACTTCTTTCTGAGGTTACTTTTTTTTTGAGACATTATGTATTGAAGAGAGCCGTAAGATGATTGTGGCCAAGGAATTCGAAGTGTCTAGAGGCGTTTTACAAGTCCGCGTTTTACTAGTCCGCGTTTTACTAGTCCAGTCCAGTCTACAAGTTAAAGACACATCAAGACCACCCCACTGTGAATTGCCATAGCACAGACAAAATTATAGTCAATATCTTATGTGTTTTTAAGAGAATTACATAAGAACCAAGGCATGTCTTGTCTTGCCTTACATTGACATGCAATAATTTGGAAATACTAAGCTCGTAACAGTTTAAGACAGAATCCATCAGGAATTTGAGTAACATTAATTTTAGTTACGCAAAAATTGAGCACCAGAATAATTTAAATCCTTGTGTTCTTTCATACCTTGTTAAAGGCTTGACATGTGATAACACCAACATAACACCAACAACAGTTCTTTATCAGTGGGGATTGAAGAAAAAAATGGAAACATCATCACACAGTTGACCCCCATGCAAAAACACTCCAGGATGTCACGGGACTGTTTGGTGTCCGTCTGCCAATTTTTAACTTCACATTAAATTTTCAATATTTCTTAGTTGTCTAAATTTTACTAATTCTTTTAAAAAAACTATCACCTGCCAAACATCCCCAAAAATCACTCAAAAAATTACAAAATACCGCAATACATAGATACATGGGATGAGTGAAGTTTCCTTGGATTCCTTGAAACACCAACAAGATATTTCCGTTTAAGGTGGCTGATAATGGGTTTCAGTATTTCCCAGTCCTTATACTTTGGTTCAGGACTAAAAGCCTTCATCAATTGCTACTACAGTAATGGTATGAAACAAATGTTCAATCATTCATCAACAAGTTGTGATCATTTTCTTGACAATAGTAGTTCCCCGGTAAACAGTTGTAGTACTGTCCCATCAAAGTGCAATGCCTGGAAAATACCGAAAAGCACACGACCTTCAGGTGAAACCGCACCTTACAGTATTACCAATACACTGCACTTTGCTAAGTCTTAAAACTTTACATTGTCTAGTCGTCTACTTCAATCGTTTATTTGTATTGTGTGAGATACATTTATAAATTGAAACCATCATGTCATTAAGTAATAATGCAATCTCGACAACGTTCTAGATATTATATTATGCACACTAATACAGCTCATGCAAGCCCTGTGACTTACACAAACACAGTCGGACTGAGTGCTACTTAAGTAACTGCTTCGTGGTTTCTGCTGTACTGAACCCTGCCTTTCAAGGCAAAGCGCCCGATTTTAAGCTTCTCAAGCTTCTCAATGTTCTTGTTATTATTATAGTTTCAAAATATTATATCAAAGTAACTTTTGCCTAGTGGGACTTGGATCGACCTGCAATAACTGCCCAGTGTAGTCAGTCTATGCTGTACAATAAAAAAGAAGTAAAAATATGAATGCAACCATGGTACGCAAAAAGATGGCGGCTGCCCGGTGGCGGCTGGTACATGTACCCACAGTTCTAAGTGCGCAAAAAACCTAAAAACTTAAAATAGAAACGCCCATAAAAATTCAATAAAATTCAAACTTAGGATACACAATGTTTTAAGTACAGGGACAAATTTCAGAAAATAAAAAATGGCTTTCTTTGTTTGTACTGGCTGTGTTAGGTTCGCAAGGTATTGTGGTAAAATGAACAGCCGCCATCTATTTCTTACGGGAGGATCTGAATGGGGTTTAGCGTTTAGCGTTATTTGCCCATAATTTTTAGTGTTTGCTGTTAAATTGGCCAATTTTTTAATGTTTACTGTTTCCGGAGAAAATACTGTTAAGTGTTTTAGGGTTTTTCGTGAAAAACTGATAGTCCCTTAGCATTGTAAATTGTTATCTGCTCTTCGAAAAGCGGTAATAAAATCACTCATAAACAGTATTCTGGGAAACCTGGTGAATAATGGGGACCAATCTCGTATCAAGAGTCTGCGATCCTTTGGCCAGCAAAGAGGCGAAGTCGAAACATCATGGCGGCATTGAGAGGTTTTCCTTTCGGTGTTGTGCAAGTTCTAGTGAGCTTCTATAGATGCGGGGAGGATTCGGCTTTTGAAAGGCATAGAAGCAGGGTCACCTTTGACCTTTCAAAGCAATACGGCGTGGCAGCCCTCAAGAAACATCTTGAAGTGAAACTTCTTGAAGAGTGAATTACAAGGATTTTTCTTACTGAAGAATTCATACCTTTACACTGTAAAAAATATGTCTTTCACATGTTAATATCACGACGAAAATATTGTCGAACATTTTCGGATAGTCTCCGGACATCGTCGTTACTCTTGGTAGTTCTTCGGCACCCTTCGGGAACTGATCTTCGATAGTCTTCGGGAAATCTTCCGAAATGATTGGGAATCGTTGGAAAATGGCCGAAAACTTCTTGATATACTAAACAAAATAACATTGGCCCTTTTGGAGCCGTGTTTGTTTCTTTCTGGATAAAATTTACTGTTACAGTGTTTTTTTACTGTTAGTGTTAAAATGCCTAAAATTTAACTGTTTCATATTACAGAGGAAAAAATTAAGTGTTGTCGAGGTACCCCCATTCAGACCCTCTTACGATGGATTACTTATTATTTCTTACCTGATTGATATGGTAATTTACACAGGACTGTTGCAGAGGGGTAATAAATTATGCCCAAAACATCTTTTGAACATTCGCCGAAATTGGACTCATTCCCTAGACATCTCACGTTTTCAAACCACACCGGTCCAGTACCGTCACCAAACTGGTCACTGTAACCAATTAAAATAGCTCCAGGATATCCCAACTGACGGCACACCACGTGAGCAGCATTCATGTCCCATCCTGAGTTGCGTACTGTGCCCCAAATTCCTGCGTAAAATACTTCCACTTGTCCAGCATTGTTGATTGGTGCGCCAGCTAGCCTTACTTTTAAATCTAAGAAACCATATATAGTCATATCAGAACAATAATTAAATACCTTTGATTATTTAATTTAAATAGATAAACAAACAAACAAACAAACAAACGAACGATCGAACGCACGAACGGATAAATGAATTACGAAACATTATTTTAGTTAGTTAGTTTGGTTCGTCGATCATTTAACATTACTGAGACCGGTTAAGTTAAAGATCGTTATATTGGTGAAGCGGTAAGATCGATTCTTGACACCATGGAGTTCGCGGAAAGAGAAAATATACCTGGTCTGTTGATATTTATAGATTTTTGAAAGGCTTTTGATACTTTAGAATAGAACTTTTTGTTTAAATGCCTGGATGCTTTCAATTTTGACCCTGAATTTAAGAGTTGGATAAGTACTTTTTATAAGACAAGAAGCATGAGAAGCTTAAAATCGGGCGGTTAATAATTAACTATCCGCTTTGACTTGAAAGGCAGGGTTCAGTACAGCAAAAACCACGAAGCAGTTACTTAAGTAGCACTCAGTCCGACTGGGTTTGCCTAAGTCACACAGTTTGCATGAGCTGTATTAGTGCGCATAACATAATATCTAGAATGTTGTCAAGACTGCATTGTTACTTAATGACATAATGGTCTCAATTAATAAATGTATTTCGCACAATACAAATAAACGATTGAACTAGACGACTAGAAAATATAAATTTTCAGCACTTAGCAAAGTGCAGCCTATTCGCAATACTTTAAGGCGGGTTTCACCTGAAGGCCGTACGCTTTCCGGTATTATCCAGCCATTACACTTTGATGGGACATCATCAGACAGTTGACCCCCACGCAACAGCACTCCAGGTTGTCAGGGGATTGTTTGGTGTCTGTCTACAAATTTTCAACTTCAAATTCTAATTTTAAAACCACATTAAATTTTCAACATTTCTTATTTGTCTAAATTTTACTAATCCTTTGAGAAAAACTATCGCCTCCCAAACATCTCCAAAAATGACCCAAAAAATTACAAAATACGTCAATACGTGGATATATGGCATGGGTGCAGCTTTCTTTGATTCCTTGAAACACGAACGAGGTATTTCCGTTTAAGTTTTATTCTTGCGAGAAAACAATATAAGTCAAAGGTTGCGTGATATAACCAAGCATAGATTTTAATTTTCCCTTCCTTTCCCTCTCCTTAGCCTTTCACCCTACCTGTATATAATAAAGAAGCGTAAAAGCTTTCGCAAATCATGGCTGTCAATAAGTTTTCAAGTTGCCTTCGTGACTTGGAAAGTAGGCGGCAGAGTACTTTTTGAGCGCCAAAGGCGCGAGCCCACTAGGGGGCCTTTCCCGCACAAGAAAAAATTGAAATATTCTTGGTTTTCACATGACGTCATCAAAATTCTAAAATCCAGAATCTCGAGATCCCTGAAGTCCTTAATATATATCTTATTGAAGGTTTTCAGCTCGATAGCATCCGCCGTCTTTAAGATATATCATTTTGAATTTCGGAGTTTCGCGCCACGTATGCTTAAAGAAAATGCCTCATCCTGTTATTTTTAACAATCTAAACAGTTGGGGTTTTACGAGAAGAGTTTATGTGAATGTTTACGTGTTCATGAAGGTGAACTGGCCGCTTTTATAGCAGAAGTAAATGCCAGATGTTTTCATTGATTTTCGGCGGCCATGTTGGAACCCCTTCACACGGACTCCAACATGGCATTTCCATACTGAGCTCTCTAAGTTTGTGTAAAACATTTTGACGGATAACTCAAGTACGGAATACCGTACAGACCTGAGACTTGGACACCTTTACTATCTAGTAATTTTCTTTAACCTGTAATATTCTTAATTTTTTGGACTCGATAGCTTTGGATTTATTTTTTACAAGCGCGTGACAGTGAAAGCCAGTGAAAGATACTTGGAAATGCTATTTTCATCATTTTTCATTTAATGTTTGTATACATTTGCTGCCCGTTTCAGTATCCTTTTTTCTTGGTTTTTCGTTAGTAGACGTACTAATACGTACCAAGCAATTAGAGAATAAGGGAAATTTGCCTTATTTATAATACCATACCAAGTACGATATGCCCTTAGCTTATAAACCGCTAATAAAATAGAACACACTTGATAATAATTCTCTAAGGTTATACACTGTGCAGTACTAACTAACGTACTATAAACGTACTTGATAACAAACACCACGCCTTACTAAGGATTTTACTACAATAAGCATAGAAAGTAATTCTCTAAGGTTATGCACTGTGCAGTACTAACGTACTATGCCTTACTAAGGATTTTACTACAATAAGCATAGAAAGTAATTTCACAATGGTTTGTTCCCAAAACGTTTTTTACTGTACAGCGGGCCTGATTAAGTGGTTAGCGCTCGAGTGTATTTTATCTGAGATTCTGAACAAAATAAATATTTGCGAGCCTAGGCAGGAATTTGTTTATGCAAGTGGGTCAAGGAAAGGGATGACGTTAGTAAGGGAAATTTTCGCTCACTGCTACAGTTCACGCAAACCGCGTGACTCATGTAAACCTCGGACTTGAGTCATCGGATGATACTAAACGGAGAAATACAACCGGATCGATGGCTCTAGCCTTCTCTTTATTTGTATTTATCATGACAACAGGCACGTATAGCCTCGCAGTTGTCAGTTTAGAAAACTCCAACGGGCAAATGCGACGGCTATACGCGTATGTTGCAAATAAATACGCCCTTATTCAAGATTCGGAACCAAATAAATCTTTGCAAGCATAAGCAGGAATTTATCCAGGCATGTGGAGTAAAGCAAAAATTCCATTCAAGTTCGTACCGCCTTGCCAACGTTTTGCTGAAGTCTTGAGAAGTGCCTTATCTAAAATATTTCCAACATGTCTATGCAAACATTCTACTCTTTGTGACAGGCGACTTCGACGGCCAACTATGCAGAAATGAAAATCGATATATTTCTTGCTAAATAAAAAATAGTTTTAAAGTGGAGTCCGGCTCAAAAAATGTACCGACAGGACAAATCACACGGCTATTTGTAGAAAGCAGCAAAACGTGTAGTTTGCGACAAAAGCATTGCGTGGCATGAATGACGTTACCTTTATTTACAAAAATAGCTTGAACTCAGTCAAAACTACTCTAGTTTCACAATTGTGAATATTAGTTGCCTTTAGTCTTTTTTCTCTGTCTTCCCACCCAAGCAAAGAAGAAGGCCTGGTTGCAGATTAGCCCAAAAGTCGACCGAGTGTGCCTGCAACGATTTACTGTCAAATCTGAAATGAAACCCATTGCGATATTCGTGACCCGTAGGTCTTCGACCCGTAGCGGTTTTGCAGCAAGCCCAGGCTATCCCCGTCGTTTTTGGCCGACAGGAGACTATCGACCACGGATACCTGCCACTCTACCATCCGCGACATTATTAGGAACAGAAATCAAGCCAGTAACTGTTGCAAAGGATTTAGGAGTGTATATTGACTCCCATCTGAATTATAATGAACATATCACTAAAACCGTTTCAGACTGCATTCATAAACTAACTAGAGTTAACAGGATAAAGCACCTTTTGGACCAGAAAACCCTGATCTTTCTCATAAATGCCTTTGTATTTAGCAAGTTGTTCTATTGTTCGACGGTTTGGAGTAACACAACCAAAGCGAATATGGGAAAACTCCAGTCAGTTCAAAACTATACTTGTAGGATCGTAGCTGGCTTAAGAAAGTACGATCACATTTCAGGGACCCTGAAATCCCTTCAATGGCTTAGTGTAAAAGATAAATTGCTTTTTAACGACCTAGTAATGGTAAGGAAATGTTTAAATAATGCCACTCCAAGCCATCTTCGTTTTCAGCGACGTTCAATAACACACACACGTAACACCAGGCAGAAAAACGATCTTGAGCTGCCGAAGTGTAGACTAAAGACAGGGCAGAGATCTTTTGCCTACCGTGGAGCGAAGCTCTTTAATAACTTGCCTAAGAACATTAGAGAGACAAATGACCTGAACCTTTTTAAAAAGAGAATTTTTAAACATATTTTAAATTTGTAAATGCCCCTTTAACTGTAATGTATATAATTTTAATTGCGAATTTTTTATTTCAACTATACCCCTTTTTTTCTGATTTTTTTTCTTTTTTCTTCTTTATTGTAAATATTTTTATCTTTTATCTTTTTAATTTCTGTATGGCGGAAGAGCCCCCAAGGGGGAGCTATGCAATAAAGTATGTATGTATGTATGTATGTACCAAAAGGTAAAATATGAATCGGTCTTGTGCCCGATTAGATATTCTGGATATTTAAAGTTGTGTGATAAATAATGGAATGTCATCAGAATACTTTAATCTTACACGTGGAGTCAGGCAAGGTGTCGAGAGTTTAGCGATTGCAGTTAGGGAAAACGTAGAGATAAAAGGAATTGTAATTGAACGTCAAGAAACTAAACTTTTGCAATATGCCGTCGATACAACTGCGGTTCTTTCTGACATAGAGTCAACCCACAAACTTTTTCATTTATTGGACAAATTTAGAAAACTATCAGGTTTAAAGGTCAATAGTTCAAAGACAGAGGAACTGTGGCTAGGCTCTTTGAAAGGAAATTAAATGAAACCGCTTTCAATCAAATTGCCGCAAGATCCTATAAAAGCACTCGGAATCTTCTTCACACACGATAAAAAACTGCTCTATCTGAAGAACTTCTCAGAAAACTTGACAAGATAAAAAATTTGATCAATATCTGGTCTTTTAGAGGATTATCTCTCTACGGGAAGGTTACTATTATCAATACTTTGCTCCTCCCGAAGGTTGTTTACATATCCTCTTTGTTACCTACTCCTGAAAATATAATTAAGGAACTAAACCAATTGATATACAAATTTTTATGGAAAGGTAAAGACAAAGTAACAAGGTTATCAGCGATAAATAATTATGAGTAAGGAGGAATCAAAATGGTTGATATTGAAAGCACGATCAAATCTCTCCGCCCCTCCTAGATGCAAAGAATCTTTAGCGATAATTCCGGCACATGGGAGAAATATTGAGAATATCTTTTAATGGAGGAAGGTGGCTTATATCTTTTCAATTGCAACTACAACATTAAAGATTTGACTATCAATTTCAATTATTACTCTCTCAAAAACACGTCATATTTAAGCCTACGTGATTAGACCGAATGGTAGCGGTAGGTGTTCATTAGAGTTTGGCATATCGGGTGCAAAATAAATCTCAACTTATCTTGTTCCACCCGTTACGTAATGCAGTTGCATTTTCCTTTAAGGGAAAATTATTCATGATTTTTGGCCTATAGATAGATATGTAGATTTGTGGCTGCAAATCTTTAGGTAGGAAAGTTTACAGCAAGCCTTAAGTTTATTATGTTCGAGCTTTGTGACCCATTAGGTCGGAGTTTATCCCGGTTTCCGTGGAATGAAGCGAACGGAACATTACCCCCAACATTCTCCAGTGCCCATTTATACGCCTGAGTAGAGAGTGGCCGACTATAACGCAGTGACGACCCCAGTCAGGGCTCAAAGACTTCAAGCCCCGAGCGCGCAATGCGGAGTAAAGCGTGAAGATATAAGATTGAAAATAAGAGTGAAAGTTCATTGAGATCTATTCAAATTTTTTCTGTATTGACAAATTGTAAATCACAGCCTACCTTTAGATGCGGTAGCATTTCCCTCATTGCATAGAACGCCAGCTGCATCGTTTGGATTTTGATACAAAGCAAGGAGTGGGTCTGTAGCTTTGTCCCATGTTGTCACTGCACAATCTGAGATTTTTGTTTCGTGTCCACTGCATTGTATCCTGTAAATCCACAATGGTCCCTTTACTTTTCCAAACACTGCTCCATTAAAAATCTCTTCGGCAGCAGAATACCCCAGCTGACGGCATACCACGTGACCAACATTAATATCAACATGACCACCTAGTATACCGCCCCAGACTCCTTGGTACATCACCTCGATCGTACCCGCAAAGGGTACACTGGATCCATTTAAACGAAGAGGAAAATCTGCAAGGCAAAATACTTTAAACGCAAAGCTACAGGTATTTTGAAAACATATATGGTTAGCTGGTAGTGCTAATCACGTCTGTGTCTGCCCTCTGAATGAACACATACACTAATTATAGTGACGCTGGACGGTGTTTATGCTTTGACGTAAGGTGAGTGGAGTTTAATTCTTATTGATTGATTAAGTGATTGATTGATTGATTGATTGTTTAAAAGAATGATTGATTGATTGATTGATTGATTGATTGATTGATTGATTGATTGATTCATTCATTCATTTCATTCCGACAAGGATACTTGTCTTTTCAGTTAGTTGTTCATTTTATAAATAAGCTTTTTTGTTTAGCAGGCTTTTTTGGAAAATTATCTGTAGGATTATCAATTACCGGTACTTATTATATTGCTGTGTCCCACAATGACTTGGAACTATCAAATACAACAAATACACGAAATTGATAAGTTAATTATATAGTAATTGGACTGAGCGGTTTAAAATGGTTATAGGAATGAGTGAAGTCCAATTTGGACAACTGCGTAGCGGTAGCCCGATATGTTTAATCACGAGTATGATTACAGACAATTCTGGACGACCCGAAGTCGTGTTACCAATTAATCAAAACTAAGACAAAATGTGAAAATAAATACAGCAATTGGTTAAACGTCTTCATAAATGAAAACATAACAGTTGACTCATTTGTAACGGAAATGCACAGGAAGATGAACTCGATAGTCTATTTTTAACGCTTTTAATGTATTTTGTGGCCTAATTGCGAAAATTTAGTCCAGCCAAATACCTTATTCTCACTAAATTTTGTGAGTATTAAAATCAAGAGCCATATTTGTATAAAATTTCGCGTTTTCGAAAGGAAACTAGAGTTGGAGTGTATTAAATTTCGCGATTTTTTTCTGATCTTCACAGCGATCCGTCTGTCTGTCTGTCTGTCTGTCTGTCTGTCTGTCTGTCTGCCTGTCTGTCTGTCTGTCTGTCTGTCTGTCTGTCTGTCTGTCTGTCTGTCTGTCTGTCTATCTATCTATCTATCTATCTATCTATCTATCTATCTATCTATTTTGATACCCCCTATTCCATTATTGGACGATTGACGAAAATTTAGCGACCTTTTGCCAAGAGGGCAGCTAAATTAGCGTACTGAGAACTTGCAATAAGATCACAGACTGTGAAATTTAATTCGGCGAGTGCACCTATTGTTTCTGCTATAATGAACGTATTTAGGCTGAATTAAAAAGCAGTTAAATTAATTAAACTTGGAGTAAGAACAGTCGCATTCACTCACCTACGTTGATGAAGGCATGTATTATGTTTGGATTAAACGAACGAACAAACGAAAAAAAAAAAATAAATAAACTGATAACTTACCATTGGTTTGGGGAACATCGGGTTTACAAACAACACTTATACCAAAGAAATCAAAGCTTAAATCCCTTGTCAAGTGAGGTTCGCGGTGACTGCAATTCAGTAAATTTGTCTCGTTTCCAAGACAGTAGAGATCATTGCTGTAAAACCACTGGGGCCCAGTTCCCCAGCCAAACACGTGAGCAGTAGTAGCGAAGACACTGTCGGTAAAGTTTAACTGTCTGCATATTACACGAGCTATTTTAGGATCAACGGGGCGTTTCCAATTGAAAATAGATTCGTGGCCGATCGTTCCCCAAACACCATTGATTCGAAGCTCCACTCTACCAGCGTGAGGTACTGAAGAACCTCTCAGTCTCATTTCAAATCCTAGGGACATATAAACAGATTTACCATCACTCTGAGCGGACACCGTCAGACGCCCCTCTGATGCTGTTCAGTTATATTGTTGTCTTCGCTTCAACATACCAAACGGTCAGACTATTAACAATCAACTGGCTGAAAAAAAAAATACTTATGCGCGCTCTCTTTGACTGGTATTGAGTTTTTAATTCGAAGTCTCGATACTTCATGACGTCATCGCGCTCTCCAAGCTAATCCTCCGTAAGAGTAAAGATGGCTTTACAATATCTTGAAACTGACTTAACGCAGCCAACAAATACTTAGAAAGCCATATTGTTGCGAAAATCAACCCGGCACTAACAACAAATTGTGTATCGGCCAGGTTTTAAGTATTTCTGTGCGTTTTTATGAACGCTTTTAGGGTTTTTGTGCTCTAACTGAAGAATTATGGGTAAATGTACCAGTCGCCATCTTCTTTTCTTACGGCCGGATTGTGAAGTCAAAGAAAAAGGATTTCGCACTGTGGAACCAAACAATACGCAGTCAAAAAATTAGATACACGTATATACATCTTAATTCACGCAATATATACCGCCTCCACGTTCTGACGTCATAATCTCCCATCACGCTTTGCAAAAACAAACATGATGGCGTGAGAGAAATTTGACAGCAATCAGTACATTTACCTAAATCAGCCATTCTGTCTTTGCACACAACATTCGCACAATCTTTATATGAAAGATCGGTATAGAAATCCCATGCACATTGGTCCAAATGTGATTCATTTCCGTAACACCTGAAGTTCGTAAACCAGTGTTGAACAGCAGCGGAGCAGAAAAGTCCATATCCTGACAAAGATCCTGTGGAATATCCCAGCTGTCTGCAGACAACTGTTGCATCATTTATGTCCCAGCCGCTACCGCAAATTGTTCCCCATTTACCAGCGTAATAAACCTCCACTCGTCCGATATTTGCTGAGTGCGAACCACGTAGTCTAACGGACATTCCTAGAAAGAAAATATAGCATTGAAAATATCGTGAAAATGATAAAACGTTTTGATGTTTTCATAGCAAGGAGAAGAGACGAGTTCTGGTCGTATTCAGAAATAACTGCCCTTGAACGTGATCTCCAGTAAGAAATAAAACCAATATTACATTAAAATGTATAGTCTTTACAAGTAATGCACCAAAATACACCAAAATTATAGCACAAAAAGGACGAGACGAGGAAAAATTCCTTCAGAATAAAATAAATGATCTGTTCGCGAAAGCGGAAAATAACAGTAACAATAAACAAATCATTTACGAGCTCAACTCGACCACAGCTCGTCTGGACAAGATAATAGCTTACAAAACTCGCGAAACAATTCTTAGAAGCCGTGCTAAATGGCATGAAGAAGGTGAACGTAACAATAAATATTTTTATGGTCTTGAAAAGAGAAATTACTCAAGAAAATTAGTCACTAAATTGAAGCTGAGCGACGGCTCTTTCACAACCAGTCAATTTGACATCTTAGAGGAACAAAAAAAAGTTCTATGAACCTTTATAAATCACATGTATCTCCCCCACAGGTGCGCACGATAACGATGTATTTTTCAATCCAAATAACACTCCCTCCTTAAACGAAGATGAACAAGCTTTATGCGAAAGTGTTATTACAGAAACAGAAGCGCTAACTGCTCTTAAAGATTTCTCTGCAAACAAAACTCCCGGTACGAACGGACTGCCTGTTGAATTTTTTAAAAACTTCTGGTCCGAACTGAAAAGCTCAAATGTTGGTAGCTTTAATTATGCCTTCCATAACTGCTCTCTATCGATATCCCAAAGACGCGCAATTATCTCTCTTATCCCAAAAAAGAATAAGGATAAAACAATTCTGGAAAATCTTAGACCGATCTGTTAAATGTGGATTATAAAATCCTCACCAAGGTTTTAGCTAAACGCTTAGAAAACGTTCTACCGTAACTAGCAAATCCTGACCAAACAGGCTATGTAAAAGGACGTTATATCGGCGAAAACATTAGACTAAATACAAGATCTAATGTTCTACACCGACAAAGAAAATCTGCCAGGAATTGCCGTCTTTCTTGATTTTCGCAAAGCGTTCGACACCATTGAGTGGCATTACTTAGAAAAGGTCCTTATCCATTTTAATTTTGGCGCTAATTTTTTACAATGGTTTCAAACTCTTCACACTGATATCTCCAGCTGCGTTTTAAACAACGGGCACGCTTCACACTTTTGAGACAGGGCTGTCCATTATCAGGTTTACTTTCTGTTATTGGCTTTGAACTTTTTGCCAGAGCCATCAAACGTGATGAACGTGAAGGTATCAGAATCGGAGAAAAATAAATAAAAACCACTATGTACATGTATGCAGACGGTACTACCGTTTTTGTGAGCGACCTCAACTCAATAGAACATTTACTACATATGCTAAATAAATTCGCTTCTACTTCCGGTTTACAGGTCAATACGTCAAAAGCCGAAGCTATGTAGTTGGGTTGTTGGAGAGACAGACAAGACACCCCATCTAATTTTAACTGGCCACAAGAACTTATTTGTGCGCTCGGCGTTTTTTTCTCGTACGACTCACCCAAAGCAGACAAATTAAACTTTGGCGACAAGATACGCAACATGGAAAAAATTTTGAATGTATGGAAATGCAGAAAACTGACATTAGTCGGAAGGATTAACATTGTAAAAACTTAAGCACTGTCAAAACTGTACGTACCACCTCATGTTGTTGATAAACCAACAATTTGTTTTTCAATTTTATTTGGGAGGGTAAACCTCCGAAAATAAAAAGAGCCACAATTATAGGCGAGAAAAGCGATGGTGGTCTTAAGATGATAGATTATGGTATAATGGAAACTACCCTAAAAATCGCATGGATTACAAGAATTACAACAAAACTCTGATGGTGGCTGGAAAGTCATACCGGAATATTTGCTGAGCCACCTCGGTGGCCTTGCCTTTTATATCAAACTGCCGTTATGATATAAAGCTACTTCAGTTACACAATTTACCTCCTTTTTATTGCTCGGTACTGAAATACTTGCAAGATTACAGATCAGATTTTACTGATGACAGTGAACAGATCCATAATGAAATTATTAGGAACAATAGTAGGATAGTAATAGACAAAAAAAAACAATTTTCTTCAAAAACTGGTTCCAAAACGGAATCTTACGCCTGCAGGGCCTGCTTGATGTTGACTCCACCTTTCTATACACTGACAAATTTCAACAAAAATTTTTGATAGATGTTCCCTTTATCACATGTTATGGACTGATAAATTCTATCCCCGCTAGTTGGAGGCGTAAACTTAAAACCACAGATCCTCTCAACCTTAATCAAATGGACATGTTTGAACCCCCTGCCAAAAATATCACTACTGCGGCCATCCTAGACCATTTCTTTCAACCACCTTCAGCTGAGACTAAAATTTTACGTTATGGCTTTACTAAAGGAGGCCTGACAAATGCCTATATGATGCCTTTCTTAACAACGCGAGAGGTTAAATTACAAATGTTCCAGTACAAAATTACACAAAACATCCTTCCAACGAGAATTTTTCTGTTTCGTAGAGGTTGTCTGAGTCCGATCTTTGTCGCACTTGCCAGGCCGTGCCAGAAACCCTTCCGCATATGCTCTTCCAGAGTAATGTAGTCTCTGCGTTTTGGAATGCTTTCCAAATTTGGTGGTGTGGAAAAACTAGTCAGAATTCGAACTCAATGAACGTAATATAATATATGGACATAGGCGTACGGGCACCTTCGGACCTGGGGGGGCGGAAACCTTATTGCCCGAAAAAAAATGACATGCGTTGAAAGCGAATTAGAGAGGCATATAGAATGGACAACAAAACGTGCATTGAAATAGTTGTGCACCTTGCCTTCTTAAAGCTCTCTAATTAATTTCGTGGCGTTGTCCGTAGATGTCAATGCACAACCTCGTTCCCAGCGTCTCTCATCTTCCCGCCCCCAATGCACTGAATCCTTTTTCTTCGGAAATATTTTATTTATTCACTCTAGTTCAGAAAAAAATTAAAGTATTTTTGGGGAGCCAATTTACATTGTTTTCGCCCACTTGAAAGTTATAGAAAAGTGGTTGAAACATTCAGGCGTAAATGGGTTAAAACATTTCGTTGAAAGTTTTAGGCTAGCCATTAGAACTAACTAAACGTTTGGGTCAAAAGCATTATCAGAGCATTAGCTTCATCACATCTAGCGATCTGTAACAGCTTTGTTTCAAAGTCTTACACGGGATCCACCGTGCGCAAACTCTCAAGCTATGGAAAATCCTAACTTCTGGTCGCCCTCGTCAATTTCCCACTCACTTCAAAATGATTACTACTGAATCAAACTGAGGGGTCAGGCAGAATTTTCGAGAAAAATCGAACATCATTATAGCAATTTGCGAGAGGAAACGAAAGCAGACAAGAAATGAGAAATTTAGACTTCTGAACCACAAAGTTTGGTATATTTCCAATACTTTTTTGCTGATGTAATTCGTTTTGAACATAACTTTGAGATTTGTCGGCTTATTTTCAATTTTTTCTCTGGCTTATTGCCCGAATTCTGAGCATTTTGCCCGAAAATTTTCGGCGCTGGGGGGGCTGCAGCCCCCCTCGCCCCCCCGCCTCGTACGCCTATGTATATGGATGGTACAACAACAATCAGTTCAGAGATCTCTTAAATTAAGTCACACTTGTCGCTAAATACTTTATATTCTGCTGCTTTCAAGACGATTATTCTATAAATTTTGACAGCTTTCCCCCTTTCTTAAGTATCAGCATTGTTCCCCTTAGGCAAATTGACATTAAAAATTAATAAACAACTGGAGGAATTATATAGGAAGTGGAAGAATTTCATTTAACTTTTTTCATTTATTTTATTTATTTAATTATTTACGTTTAGATCTTTTAGATCCTTGTTCTTTTTTTCCTTTTTCTTTTAGCTGATACAATGTTAATCCAAAACTACTGCTTTTTAAACGTAAACCACCTGTTGTATCCTATATTGTCTAGCTGTATGTGTATTAAAGATTGTTTTTGCTACCTTTTATTTTATTAACCGTTATATAATTCTCTTGTATTATTTTGTGTGTCAATAAAGTATAAAAAAAATTAAATAAAAAAAAGTTCAGCAAAAGCAAACATGAAACTAAGGGCTAAAGAGCGATCAATAACTATTATTAATATATAGATTTAGGCAAGCCTAAAAGCGGAACTCCCCATATATTTTAACAATGTTTCCATTCGGATAAATATGCGGTCAAAGCTAATATGTTTCCATTCGGATAAATATGCGGTCAAAGCTAGCCCATAGGTGCAAGACAAATTTAAATCGATCATCATTAAAATGAGTTTCTTACGGTACAACAAAAATAATAATCTCGAGGCAGAACAACTCATGGCCTCGTAAAAATTAATTAAGAGTTATTAATTCTCTGCTTTCTAAGAAAAGAAAGAAATATATATGCTGGCCGGCAAGACAAAATTAAATCGATAATGGTTAAAATGAATGACTTACGGTACAACAAAAATATCAATCTCAAGGCAGAACAACTCAAGGCCTCGTAAAAATTAATTAAAAATTCTCTGCTTTCTAAGAATAGAAAATAGTTTCGCGATCCCCTTATCGACATCAATATATTTTGTAGACAAATATTCCCGTCTCTTTCTTGCCTGTATTTGCACTCAAATGGGTTGCTCACGTACGCAAATTTAAAACTTATCTGAGATAAATCGGTGGTTATTTTTTTTTATTTCTTACCGAGTGCACAGTTTAAACAAATTTTAACGTATACTAAATCATCTCTATTCAGCGTAGTTATTCAGTGTAAAAGTGAGCTTTTCTTAGGCAAAAAAAACCTGAGTCAGTTTGTATTCACACCTCGCGCTCGGTGGGGTAAACATAAATTTCAGAACAACTTTAGTTTAAATAAATTAATTTTGTTCGAGCTTTCTGCTTTGTCGAAACGTCACTTAAACTGTATTAATTTTTTTTCTGCCGAGAAAATTTGCGGCTGAAAGTCGGAATATCACATCAATAAGAAATAAACTCTCATCTGACAGAACATCACGGCAAGGGAATTGAATTCGAATACCACTATACCACCAAATAAAATGATCTCGTAAACAGATTAACGAATATTTTCGCTTCTAGCTTATAATTAGTGAAGCCTAAGTGAAGACTTTCTGCGTGAGGAAATAGGAGACATCTGCAGGCATGCTCAGTACAGTGGAACCCCGATATAACGACATGCCAAGGGAGCAGTAAAATTATATCGTTATATCGAAGAATCGTTATATCGAAACTCCCGATATAACGATATGGCCGTAAAATAACCGAAAATATCGTTATATCGGGGTAAACCTAAAAAGTACTTTTTACTACATATTAGAGGAGGATAAAGATAATAGTTTTGATAAGAAGGCGTAGGACACAGTATCATACTCGTATATAATCGCACAAAGCTGCTTTTAGAAACGTTAGAGATGACTCGATTACCGTTACCGTTGCATTAAATTCGATGTACTGATAATATCATTGTATCGGGAGGATTTTACGTTCGGTCCGCTAAATTCTCATCGTTATATATCGGGAATATCGTTATATCGGAGATCGTTATATCGGGGTTCCGTCCCATACATTTTACTGTACCTTTTGCCGGGACATAGAATATTCATCGTTATATCGGGAATATCGTTATATCGAGGATATCGGGGTTCCACTGTATAGCGTGGCATTACATACACTATTTAAGAAATAGAAAACATGTTCCGTGTTTCTATCGAGTTATAGAAACACGAGTGGAAGTTTGGGAGAACGAGAAATGCTGTGGGAACACGAGTCGATAGACGAGTGTTTCCACAGCTTTTTCGAGTTCTCCCAAACTTTCACGAGTGTTTCTATAACTCGATAGAAACACGGAAAACATGTTTTCTATTTCTTTTAGAAAACAGCACAAAGAAAATAACGCACAACAAAGTAATATTTAGCGCTTTATTTAACATTAAAACGTAGATTCTCTTCACCTCGCGGTTTTACGTCATCAACAGTAATCAACCAATCATAGTACGGGAGTCGATGAACAGAAATAAATCAACTGTTCAACATTTGCTTCAAGGCTAAAATTCACCGTTGTTTGGCCAAACAAACAAAGAAAACAGGCCCCAAAGTTAACGTAATTATGAGAAATAACTAAGTCGATGGTTTAACTGAAGTCCAGCACTGGAAGGAGTCAAGAATTGTGGTTTTATTTCGGTTCATCGAACTAACCGACTTTAACGGCTATTTTTCACTGATGAAGGGACAGAAGTCCCGAAACGTCTGGCTTTATTATGTGATTAACCGAATGGTTTGACGACCGACGATCGAGCGACTCGAACCTTGGAGGTGAAAGTGAATTATTTTTCTGTTAAAAGAAGTTTGACTCGGCATTCTGGACGAATATCTTGTCCAGTTGAGGAGCTGTGAATACTTCTGAAGTGCTGCAAAGCCTAGAATGGAGTGAAGTTGCGCCAATTCATATACTTCTTTGAAAGGTCAGCCGCTTCGATAATTTCTTTCACAGACTATTTTTGAATGTGTAGCGGGCTCTGTAAACATCTTACTCGCTTGTTTTAAAATTTGCAAATATTTGTTTAGTCTTAACCTGGTTTTTGTCAGCTGTGACATTAAAATTTGGCACAATTATTAGTTGTTATTTTTGCATTGCTTATTTTAGCGCCGTGAATATTGATTGCCGTGTCTACGACAACTGTCTGTGTCTCCATCGAGTTATAGAAACACAATTTTTAACCAATCAGCGCACGTATTTACTTTGTGCTATTTTCTAATCAAACATAAATGGGAGCGAATTTCACACATTACCATTTGGAACGGATCCACTCTTGCAAATAACACCGGCAACGTACCAACGGCTTCGCAATTGAGATTTGAATCCAATCCCATCATGAGAGCAACTCATCAAATTGTTCTCGTTCCCAGAGCATCGTAGATTAGTGAGCCACACTGGACCGCTGATAGGACCATAAACGACGTTCGTCAAAGCTGCTTCTGCGCCAGCTTGGTAACCAAGCTGCCGACAAGCTACTGTTGAAGCATTAATATCCCAGTTGCGTCTGCCGATTGCTCCCCAGATCCCTTGGTACAACACCTCCACCCGACCAGCGTTAGGAACTGAGGATCCTTGAAGCCGAATTGGAATATCTAACGGAGGGACAAGAAAACAAACTATCAGAATATCTAGTATATTGCATGAGTACAGCTAGAAATTGAAACTGATGCACGTGTGCGCAGAGATATGAAATTTATCTTTGAGAGTTCACTCAAAGAGAAACTTCATGGCTCCAAACAGCAGTACGGTGTGCTGTATAACATGATTCAGGTGACTTTCCAAAGGTCTGGACAAAACAACAATCGCGGGCGGCTCGCGGGAATTCAGATCTTGGCATTCTTAGTCGCTGTCATTTGAACATTTCTGATCGTTCCAGAGCAGGAGAGGCGGGGTGATGGGGAAGGGGGCGGTATAACAGTGCCGGAAAACGGTGAAATCGTGCGTTAAGTAAGCCGTGGCTAAGAAATAGGTATCCAAAAACTTAGTTTTTTCTGGGAAAGATATTTTTATATTAATGCACGCGAGTGGAATGCGAACAGAGGAGTTTGCGCCTGATATTTCACGCCACCGAGTTATTTTTGCATTTCAGCCAAATGTTTTCACTGATGTTTCACTTCACTGAGAAATCATTCGGCGGCGTGGAATATCAATCGAAACATTTTTCAGAGTTTACATTCAACAACCGAGAAAATGGTAAATCATCTCGGAATCGTTGGGATACCTTTTATTATTATCAATACAGGCGGCCAAATTGAAAACCGCCCTCTTGAAAACACGTGCTTTGCGGGCCGCAAATGACTCCTAGCGGGCCGTTAATGCATTGATTGGTTCTCGGTTCATCGTCCGATTACTTTTAACCAATCAGCTTCGCTGCCGCGGGAAAAGCATTCAGGTGCGTACGCGTACTGCAGGCTTTCACAGCCTCGAACAGTTTCTCACTGAGCGAATTGTGATCGGAAAGAAAAATCAATGTCTATTTATTGTAAATGGAGCACAATGCAGCCAAAAAAGTCGGATTTAGAAGCAAATGCACAACGCGAAGAGACAAAGAGAGCAACTTTTTGTTGTCTTGCGAGAAACAAAACATAGTTGACTTGAATTATGTATCTCCGGTCGAGCTAATTTAGCTATAGTATTGCAGGAATTTTACACCGAAGTTCAATTGGAAAATGTAAGTTTGTAAAGTATTATTATCCATGAATCAACCCGTTGCTCATTATTTTCAGAGACACTGTAGCTTGCTCTTTTATACTACAACTATACAATAAGACATAGGCCTCAACCGCGTTCAAACGTCAGAAATATGCAAAAAATAAGAAAAGTACTTTAAAGATACGGTTTTAATTTTCACAGTTCAAAGTTCGATGCATTACCGGGATCCTAGCGATTTACTAAGTTTTTTGGAGCTTTACTAAAAAAAGTTCTACGTGTTTGAAAGTAGCGATATGCGGACTTGTCGGCGCCATTTTGTTAAAGCACTTTGGTTCGGATGCGGAACATTTAAAAAGTAAAAACACTCGTTTACCTGAGAAAATGGGAATATGTTTACACTAGATAACTATTTTATATCCTGGCTCATACTAACACTTCATAATGAACGAAATCTCCGAAATAGGAAGAAAAGCTGCATGAGAAGTTTGACCGCGGTGAAACATAGGCCTCAGTAGTATCGTGTAAAATTTTCTTTCCGACGAATTGAAGTACCGGTACTAATAAAATGACTTTTTTCGGGAATATTGTTTATTTGCTCTCTTGTAGTGTCATTTGTGGCCCTTGCGCTTCGAGCTCGGGCCGTAAATGACACTACGCGGGCGCTAATAATCAATATTCCCTCAAAAATTCATTTTATTCCCTTATTAGTATAATTTGCAAAACCCTACTTTTGCCAGAGCGTTAGCCGTTATCACCCGGTTTTCTTTTTCCATTAGCATAGTTAATAAAGGAAAATGCCTGTTAAGGTCAGTAAACTTCAAAGGGGCAAACAAGATGCAAATATGTTTTTACGACCGTGCACAATCTTTTATTTTAAACACCGTGCATAAATTACGTAACAGGGACGTTTCTTTTGGTTAGTTGCTTAGACAGAAGTAAACAACTATTGTGTGAACTAAACAAAGAACTGTTAAGCTATTCACCATGCCCTTAGGAACCATTTGATTGCTAAAGCTCACACTCGGTTGCCCGGCACCGTTATGTCGCGCTTCTAAGTCGTTCCGCAAAGGCAGGGGGGAGGGGAAGGGGCAGAAACATAGACACGTGGACTGTGACCGAAAAGCGATGTTCTCACAACTTGCAACGCCATCATTTCACGATCTAGTCAGCGGTTTTTGGACGATGGTGCAGCAGGCAATCTTTTCTTCTGCGCAAAATGGAAGATATGGCAACCGCGACTACGATGCCGTCGATGCAGTGACTATAAAACTAAAAATGTCCTGTTTTTATCCCAAAATTTCGTCATCGTCGTGTAGTTATAAAAACGCAGGATTTTGTGATGTCGCGTTACTTTTTAGCGCTGAAATGCAAATTATTGTGCCACGGTTTTCAAAGTACTTAGGGATCAAAAATGACCTAAAACAAAGAACGACCAATTCAACAAACAGCCTCGAAAAAATAAAGCAAGAACAATAGCCTCGACCGGCACAGGAAAATTTGGTCGCCATGTTTTCATTACCATTTCGTAATGGTTGGATTCCACAACAAACACCACATGTTGACAACACGAACCTTTCTAGATACATTTTTTAGTTACTTCCGGAGAAATTTTCGCTGTTTTAAAGACACAACTTACAAAACTTCTTTTATTGCTATAAAAAAGTAACCGAACTCTCCCACTGGCCGCCATGTTGTTGAAATTGTTTTGTCAAGTTCAAAATGAGAGGGACGCCATTTTGGTCATTTGCTCTTTAGCAAGAAGAGAGAGACTGGGAACCAGTTTGGAACAACAATACAACCCAAATATAGGGTTTTACCTACACCCAAATATGGTTAAAAAAAGTCCCTTACGCAGAAGTTGAGATTTTTTCTGCTATACACGCGGCTCTATGATTCTGCCCCCGAGTCAGCCTCGCCTCTTGGCTCGGCTGCCTCCTTGGCAATAAATGTTTAAAATAATTTAACTTTACTGAATATACCAACA
This sequence comes from Oculina patagonica, assembly GCF_052425735.1. Lineage (NCBI taxonomy): Eukaryota > Metazoa > Cnidaria > Anthozoa > Scleractinia > Oculinidae > Oculina > Oculina patagonica. The sequence continues at coordinate 26,962,421 of NC_135759.1, forward strand.
CCAAATCTTCTAAGATCCTTTACACAACTGATTTTTTACTTTATTAAGTTTTGAGATTCGTTTCCTTATTTTTTTCTTTCTCTGACTTTAGCACTCAGCATTTCACAAACAGTACATGACCAGAAGCATTTTCGGTCTGTCTTTCATTACTCTCTTTTTACAACCGCTTACACCACGCTATTGAACCAAGTTGACATTCTTATTATTATTGTGCAACTAAGATTTCGTTGCAATTGCAATTTATTAACAGAATAAATAGAGGAATATACATCGTTGCCTGGAGATACGAAATTTATCTTCTCGTGTTCAAATCGATATCTCTCTCATTCGCTGCGCTCACTCGTGAGATATCGATTTGAACAAGAAGACTCCTTCATCTCCGAACGACGATAGTATATTCCTCTATTTATTCTGTTGATAAATTGCAATTGCAACAATCTTGGTAATAATAATAAGAATGTCAACCTGATTCCGGTAGCATTGGTGTAAGCGGTTGTAAAAGAGGTAATGAAAGACGAACCGAAAATGCTTCTGGTCATGTACTGTTGTGAAATGCTAAAGTCAGAAAAGAAAAATAAAAAACGAATCTCAAAACTTTAATAAAGTAAAAAATCAGTTGCCTGTAAAGGATCTTAGAAAATTTGGTGTAGTATATTCAGTAAAGTTAAATTATTTTAAACATTTATTGCCAAGTACAGCCGAAATAGAAAACGTGCGAGGCTGCCTCCTTGGCAATAAATGTTTAAAATAATTTAACTTTACTGAATATACCAACACCAAATCTTCTAAGATCCTTTACACAACTGATTTTTTACTTTATTAAGTTTTGAGATTCGTTTCCTTATTTTTTTCTTTCTCTGACTTTAGCACTCAGCATTTCACAAACAGTACATGACCAGAAGCATTTTCGGTCTGTCTTTCATTACTCTCTTTTTACAACCGCTTACACCACGCTATTGAACCAAGTTGACATTCTTATTATTATTGTGCAACTAAGATTTCGTTGCAATTGCAATTTATTAACAGAATAAATAGAGGAATATACATCGTTGCCTGGAGATACGAAATTTATCTTCTCGTGTTCAAATCGATATCTCTCTCATTCGCTGCGCTCACTCGTGAGATATCGATTTGAACAAGAGAAAATAAATTTCATATCTCCAAGCAACCATATATTATCCTGTTTATATATTATATAAACCTTATAATTACGTTTTCAACAATAATTACGTTTTCCCAAGACTTCCAAAAAATTTCAAAATGTTGTCCTAAGGTCGTACGAATATTTCCGAACTTTTCCAAAGGTTTCCGAACATTGCCAAAGATTGCCGAGGAACCTCCGAAGATGTTTCGACTTAATATCGATTAACTTTGACAGTCAGCATTGAAACAGGGCAAACATGTCAGGAAACGTTTCGAAATCGATATCTTCATATGTGAAAGAAATCATATCTTTTACAGTGTAAAGATATGATTTTTTGCAGCGAGAGAAATCCTGGTAATTCACTCTAGTTTATATTTTAAATAGAAACAATACATTTTACACGAGGCACTTACCGCTGTCACTAGGATCGGAATAGCCTGTCTTACAAATCACTCCCACTTCATAACCGCTATACACTCTACTATTGACCCAATTACGATACCGACATTGTTGTATGGTCTTCTCACTACCCGTACATTTTACATCATTCATTAGGACTGGTCCCGAACCGACTCCAAACGGTGAATAACTCAAAGCTGTAATGGCTCCTGGGAAGCCAAGCTGCCTGCATACCACGGTAGCCTCTTTTTGAGTCCACTTCCAATTTGGCGAAAGTGGATGTTGCATGACCCGTCCCCAAACTCCATGAGAAAATACTTCAACGCGGCCAGCGTAAGACGCGTTATGGCCACTAAGACGGATCTTCGTATCTGAAGAGTAAAGTTGGTACTTGTCATTAGGTACAAAGTTTACCTCAGGGTTTATGTCTGTTCCTCTATGTCAGGAGGTTATTAATTTCCTTTTTTTGTCGACGTATATCAAACAAGAGACAACTGATTTTATCATAACAGAATTATACTTTGCGCTCTTACTATAGCCTTACATATCTCTTGTACACCAATGAACAACTTGAACAACAACTTTCGTGTTCTTTTTGAGTGACCCGGGGGCCGTTTAAAATATAACTGATGTTTTACAACTAGCAAGTTTTTACAACCTTAACTAGCAAAGCTCCGCTGCATAACATTGTTAAAAAGGGCCGGATTGATTTTCTTAAAGTTGTCCTACACCGAGAAATAAATCGTGTTTAAGATATTACTAAAAATAGCCCAAAATGACGAGAAATTCAAATTTCAAAAGGTTATATCTTTTAAATGGTTAGACATATTACTTTTTTCTATTTGTAGCTTTTTTTGTGGCAAGTCCTTTGAGAAAACTTTATTAGTTATCCCATAGTAATAAAAATACATTTTGTCGTCAATTTGGTGATGTCGTTTTCCCGCCAAAAATGTCGAAATCTGAAAAAAACTAATACCATAGGATTCAGTGTAGTAAATCAAAAGTTCTATAATGTTGTAAAGTTTCAGATTAATTGCATAAAAGCTCTAAAAGTTATAACTACCCCGACACTTTCGAGGTCTTATATATGCCCACTGTGAATTTTTCACAGCCCTACTTTACCGCCAGTGCTATCCTCTCAACTGAGAACATCTGCTTTCTGGTGAAATTAGTTTTCTGCTAGTTTAGTGCACTGGTCTGTACAGGCCAATCCTCTTGCTTTTGTTCCAATACCGCTCCGACACCAACTGGCGAGGCATCTGTAGTGACACGGGTCTCTGCTCCGGCCTTGCCTGTCCATAACTGGTGCCTGCGTCAGCTGCATTTGTACTGCTTGGAAAGCATTCTCTTCAGCAGTGCCTTTTTCCACTTGGCATTTGATTTGGTGAGATCCCACAGTGGGCTGCCAATGATCGCGAAGTTTGGGATAACCTTGAAGAATATTGTACCAAAACAAGGAAGCTTCGCAAATCTGATTGGATTGGCCTTTTGCTTGCACAATAACTTCAAAAAGTTGTCACCAGATACTTGAAATCCCTTGTCAGTTAACACGTTACCAAGGTACTCCATGCTACTCATACCTATCTGGCACTTTCGTAGTTCAGTGTTAAACCACTCTGTTATAATTTTTTGATCACTTGAATCAGCCTTCCATCATGCTCTTCTTCAGAAGCGCCATCTGCACGGAACATTGAATATTGTGAGCACCAGAGCAATCTTTGATCACCTGGCAGATGAGTTGTTGGAATTTTTTTCAGTGGCCATATTGACACAAAATAACAAATGTTTGTCTCCAGAGCAAGCTCTACTTGATGAAATGCCATGTTCAAATCCTGACTTGGAGAATACTTTTGCCCCTGAAACTTCCAGTGGTAGGCACAGGGTGTTTCTCTCTCAGTATTGTTCGATTGGCCTGCCTCATGTCTAAGCATATGCACACAAGCGGGTTAATCCAACTTGTTGGCCCACCAACGTTTTTTATCACATCAAGTAGTTCAAGTTCCTCTAGTTTGTCAAAGACCTTAATTGTTCGTTGCTGATCATGAACGGAATTCTTCGCATGGCTTGAGCAACCAGGGTGACTCTTTCGTCCTTATGCAGTTTTAGTTGAAAATTTTTTCAATTTTTTAAGGCCAGTAAACACTTGTGGGTACTTTCCCTTTAGGGCAGCCTTCTTAAGAGTGACGTTTTTAAGATTCACAAGCATTTACAGATACAGCTTCTTTGAGGACACTTAATTCTTCAGAAGAGCTTTTGTCCACTAACGTTTCTGCGGTGCCCGGAAATAATAAGAACTCAGCTTTCAACGACGTTTGTGTATCAGGTACACAAATATTCAAAATGCATTTTGTACTAAGCTTGAAAGGCTCCTTAGATGCATAAGCATAAACTTTTCTGTCAGTGTCCAACAACGCTAGCCTTCTTTTGGACACTTGCTCAGGTAGCACCTGAGTCTATGATGACATTGACAGGTTCACTTTCAATCATAAGAGCTAAAGTGTTTGACTCACCCTCTGAAGCGCTGAAGACATAGAATCCGTCAACCTTATTGACTTCGCTTCCTTCCTCGTCACCTTGGTCAGGTTGGTCGCCTATGTTTCGTACACCTTCTCGTTTTCCTCCGGATTTGCATCTTCCCTTGTACTGTTTATCCTGTTTCGTGTGATAACAGACATTTATGTGCCCACGATTTCTACATTTGCAGCACGTATGTTTACGAGAACCCTGACATTCTTTTCCCATGTGATTCGGCTTATCGCATATATGCATCTTCAACATTTGCACTGCCATGGCTGCTTGGTCTTCGCCCCTTTGTCGCCCTTACTTTGGTCTTCTCAGGTACAATGAGAACCATAGTATCCTATGGCGCACGGCATAGCCCGTGATTCGAGGGATGTGACTCCTCTCCTTTGTAAATAACACTGCCAGAACATTCGGCAAATCCATTACAGTCTCCGTACTTTGTTCCTCATCTTTATTTAGTATAAAATTTGCTGCGACAATGGCTGCAAGGACAGCCTCTTCGTCGTCCGCCATATTTGTTGCGCAATGTTTACTCGTACCAGAACCGCGCATATCATCTCGACTTCATGGGCGTTTTTTTTTAATGCAGGCAATCCGAATTATTCCTAGCATTCTGTACCAACCATTCTTATTCCAGAATTGTGGGTAAAAAAAATGCGCCCTAACTATCTAACTAACTATTGTAACAAAAAAACCTTAACTCACCCCTGGCAGAGTAGAATAGCACAAGCCTTATAAACGTCAATGCTGACAAAGAGATCATTTTATTTAATTGTGAACTCCTGTGCAGGTTCTATCTAAATTGAGAAACAGATATTGAATAAACGTCTATACATTAACATAATACCGTAAACAATACTTCCTAGTTACGGTTTACTATTGAACGAAAAAGCGCAGTACATTTCTCAATTTTCGAAACTTAGGCCCCGTCCACACTGACCCGGGTAAATTTAAAAACGGAGAAATTTGAAAACGCCGCGTAAAATGTTTTCCGTCCACATTAACCCGGGTAAATTTGAAAACGATACGCTTCATTAGTAGGTTTATTTAACGAGGGTAGCACTAAAATAATATAAAAATACTAACAAACCAGTGGCCCTCTAAAATTATTTACAATAAAATATAAAAATACACTATTTCACGCTCCAAGTCCAAACGCTCATTGGTGAGCGTTTTTGAAAAGCTCCGTTTTCGGTGACCGAAAACGCCGTTTCAGTGTGGACGGTTGGCCTAACCGGAGAAAAAAGGATGCCTTTTCAAATTTATCCGGGTCAATGTGGACGGGACCTTAGAAATGTTGTGCAGACTTCGAGGAAAGAAATAACTTGTATGTTTCAGGTGAGCAATCGACGAATTTTACTTCCTTAAAAATATATTTTTGGGATAATCTTTGCAAAAAAATTGCCAAAAAATGCTTTTGTTTTTTTTTTCAATGTCTTCAGGGCTCAGAACATCTGTACTATAGTTATACCCAAGCAGCGTTCATGGGTTAGTCTTAAGTTTACAAACGAAAAACCAATCAGAATGCGACAATTCTTTTCGCACGCGCGAGATGAACATAAATATGCAAAACAAAGCGTGAAGGGAAGGGAAAAAATAAAAGCAACATGTCAAGAAATTACATATCACCAATGTTAGCAGAAATAAAGCTTGAATTTTTCGGCGTCAAGCATCCTTACTTCATTTTATTTTCCTCAACACCGAGATGCCGAGCAATAATAGAAACAAATAAAGGAACAACTAGACACAGTTCAACAACAAGGGCTGTCATGAACTAATTATTATTCAATTATTCAAACGCTTATCAGAACTAACTGTAGTTAACTGCATCGGTGTGTCCGCAAAGAGACCTAAAGCACTAAATATAGTTAGGTATGACGTCACGTGACCTGAGACCAACTAAAGTTAAACTTTAGTTACGTCGTAGATGCTAGGCTACTAACTATAGTTTAGACGGGGATAGCTATTTCGGTAATGTAACCGCTTCTCTGTTCACTCTAACTATAGTTAGAAAATTTACGCCTCGGTGATCCAAAACAATACAGACTAACTAAGCAGGGTTCATAATTCATTCTAAAGTTTACAAACGAACCACCAAAGAGAATGTTACAATTCTTTTCACAAATGCGAGATGAACATAAATATGCAAAATAAAGCGCGAAACAAGGGGAAAAAGAAAAACAACGCGCCAAGGTGTCCTGCATCCGTATAGAGTTTTACCTTATTTCATTTTTTTCTACGTGGAGTTGCCGTACAAAAATAGAAAAAATAGAGGAACAGCTAGACACAGCTTTTGCCGGTCAATTTTTTTTAACCTTTAACGGATCAACGACAAGGACTGTCATGACCTAATTTTTATTCGAAATTATCCAAAGGTAGGCTTATCCCATCCTCGGAGACCCAGGGGCAGTTAGTCGAGGCGACGGGTAGCTCATCGGGACGACGGTAGGCTTTTATAGATTGTGCTCCTAAAAGTGGCATAATATGCTACTAGCAGTGCTCAAAATTTTGCCAAATTATGCAAAAATTATGCCAGAATTCCCAAATTATGCTTCTGATTTCCGAAATTATGCTCACAAAATGACGTAGATTCTATACATAGAGGTGCGCAATAACGACACCAAATTATGATGTTTTTTAAATAAACTGTTGTTGTAAATTTATTTGTGTTTATGGCAGTTTATCACGGCCGTCAGCTGTCCAAATTAGCTGCTCGCATCTCTAAACCGTTTGTAAAATGCCTCCAACGACTTAACAATCACAATTGTATAGCTAAAACACGCATTGCAAGAACAAACTACCTAAATTTCATTTATTTCTGTAGAAAGTACACCATATTTACTACATTTTATGAATTTATGCTCCAAAAAGTGCTAAAAATTGCTAATTATGCCGTGGCAGTGCTCGTTTCACAAATTATGCTTTTTAGCTCCAATTATGCCAAACATTATGCTAGCACAATCTATAAAAGCCTAGACGACGGGATTTTCGGGCGAAAGTTTACAACAAGCTCGGGAGAGCCCCTGGGCACTTTCTTTTACCGAACCAGTTCCAGAAGCGTTTGAACTCCTTCTTTCTGATTGGCCAGCAAATCATTTCTAAAAGTACAACATTTTTGTGTTCTGCTGCTATTATGCCATTTGGCATAATGCCAAGGCGAACATATTGCTATTCTTGGTTTTCACGTGACGTCATCAAAATTCTAAAACCCAAAATCGCAAGACCCCTGAGTTTTTATCCTTCACTGCCTAATAGACGTCCTTAATATATATCTTGTTGACGGGTTTTAGCTCGATAGCATTCGCCATCTTTAAGAAAGAGCATTTTGAATTTCGGAGTTTCACGCCACACGGGATCAAAGATGGCCGCCAGAAGGCTGTCACGTTTTGTTAAAAAAATACCTTATCCTGCAATTTGTACCAATCTGAACAGTTGAGGTTTAGCGAGAAGTGTTTATGTAAATGTTAACTTGTTCATGAGGGTGATCCGAAAGCTTTTTGTAGCAGTATTTAATGCCAGATGTTTTCATTGATTTCCGGCCGCCATGTTGGAGCCCAACTGCTTGGGCTCCAACATGGCGGTTCCATACTGTGCTCTCTAAATTTGCGAGAAACAATTTGACGGATAACTCGAGTACGGAATAACGAACAGACCTAAAACTTGGACAAGTAGTTTATATAATAGTTTTCTACAACCTGTATTATTCTTGATTTTTTTTACTCAATAGTTCTGGATTTATTTTTTCGCGGCGTGACAGTGGAAACCACCTATCGGAAAAGAATGGAATGTGTGTAACAAAAGATGGCAGGTACTTTCTTATTTGTGGACTAAGTAAAAAGGCATATCTATCATTTAAATTTGATATCTTAACAATTAACTAGTCTATATGATAATAATAAAAAAATAAAAAAATTTCTCGGACTGTGAAATAAAAAAGTGTGCGTAAATAGAAAGTTTTGTAAGAATAGAGTGTGTAACAATGAGGAACTCAAGCTCCTGCCAAGAGCTCCCATAAATCCCGCTAGATTTGCACGTTTGTGTACGATGGCTTTAAGCTGCTTTCAGACTTGTGGCTCGTGACTTACTCAGCGGTCGCCTACGACGAACCTGCGATCAGGCATTCCCCCCCCCCCCCCCAAAAAAAAAAAAAAAATATTGGATTGACAACGAATGTGCGATCACCCTTTTTTCCGTGGCGGGTAAAAAAATAAACCCATCAACTAGTCTGTATGATAATAATAAACAAATCTAAAACATTCCCGGACTCTGATATAAAACAAAGTGTGTAAATAGAAAGTTTGTAAGAATAGAGTGTGTAACAATGAGGAACCAAGGCTCCCGCCAAGAGCTCTATATCCCGCTTTATTTGCACTTTTTTGTACGACGGCTTTCAGCTGCTTTCAGACTTGTGGCTCGTGACGTACACAGCGGTCGCCTACGACGAACCTGCGATCAGGCATTCCAAAAAAAAGATCTTGGATTGACAATGAGTGTGCGATCACCCTTTTTTCCGTGGCGGGTAAAAAAAAATCCCTGATCGCTAGTTAGATAACGTGAAATAAAAAAATAACCGAAGATCATATCCCGTATACGTCCAAGGGAAAGCATAACGAACAAACGCCAAAAAAAGATATTGGATTGTTTTTGCACGTTTGATATATATATACGCGCTGAAACAGTCCTTATTGTGGCTAGTGACATACGCAGCGGTGGCTAACCACGAACCGGCGATCAGGCATTACAAAAAAAAGATACTGGAGATTTTTAAGTTTTGTTAACCAGGAGTTTTAACGTGACAATGATAATGATAATGCATTTATAAAGTGCATTTTTCATATGTATATGTTCTAATGCGCTGTACACATACTAGTGTACCGTATCTCACAAACTGTATAGAGAACGGTATTAAAAATGATTTTTATAAGCTAAATTCCGCTAGATCTGGACCTTTTTGTTTACGACCACTTTCTGGTGGCATGTTGCTTTGCATGCACGAGTGTTGCGACCCTTAACGTTTTTTGTTGTGTTCATAACTTTCGTGACGAATCATCTTGGGACACCCGAAAAACTGAAGACAGTTAGTATAAATGTTGATACGTTATACTAGTAGAACACACGGACCCATTGGGGCGCTATTTAACCGGGTGGGGGTCTGGTGCCCCCGGGTTCATAATCTACCTTCGGGTTTTTTTGTCGGTAGGGCATTGAAGGTCACTTATGTTGATTGGCTTCAAACTGCCGGGTCATTTAATTTTCATCACCTACTTAAAATTGCGTCAATGGGGGAAGGGGAATGAGACGAAGAAAATGTTTTAAATAACTTGCCACTTGAGGGATTAAAATTATGTGCGTTATACGCGTTTTCCATGTGTTTAACTCAACAATAAATCATCGCTTAGACCACAGTGCAAAATAGAATTGCTGCTCAGTTAGAAATGACCAGTACGAGATATAAATGAAAAGAGTCACGTTTTTATTTTATTGGTTTTATAAGTAGAACGAAAACAACTCTGATATCTCTACTTCAAGTTTCAAAATCGATCAAAGTGCCTTTGACCTTTAATACTGGCGGCCAAGTATCGTATATCGCATGTCACGCTTCAACATAACGCATTTCTTGCTGAACAGCAACAAAAGGAAATATAAACATTAACCACCCAGTTTCAAGCTACTCAGTAGCTTCTTGTTTAATTTAATACCTGAAACCATGCAACTCATTCTTTTGACGTCGTTACGTGCGTTACAAAACGTCTCGCTTCATTTGCGAGAATATAAAATCCTGTCACGCTAAGCTTCAAAGTCATATTTTAACTCGCCAAATCAAGACAGTTTTTTAACTTAAACACGTCATCCCTTTGGTAACTTCTCACCTGATTGGCCAAAACTTAGCGAGTCATTTCTGAAACTCAAACATTTACAGAATTGAAAAAAAATCTAACTTCTTTGTTACGTGCAAACAGACGAAGGCTTTTTAAAAGACATTTGCATAATGTTAAACCAACCTATTCTCGTCGTTACGTGCATGACAAAATATCTCATACGCTTCAACTTCCGGCTTATATTCTATAACTTTTGGTCTCGTTTACCCTAAAAGTTTCAGATGTTTTTTCTTTCACAATTAGTTTACCAGATCACGGTTCATTGTAGGCTTTCGCACCAGTAGTATTCTTAAAACCCTCATATATTACGCTACTCCTTCAAATCAAGTAGAGCAATCTTCATCGGTGGAACAATTGGCCTTAAGGTCTCCGCACACGTGGGGTCAAGACGCAGGGGCATGTCGCAGCAACATGTAGCAGCGACAAAATCTTGTGTTGCTTACACTGAGGGGACATGACGGCAGGGACGTGTAGCCGGGGACATGTAGCAGCGACAAAATCACAATGTGTACACACGCAAGAAAATTTAGGGGGACATGTCGCAGCGACATGTCCCCTCGTGTGTGCTGATCATTTCGTGCGCGTGCAACACGAATTCCTGCAACATTTTTTCCCTGCGACATGTTGCACGAATTTCATCGAGTCGTGCAACAAGTCGCAGTGACAAATCGCTAACAGATATACTTAAGGCAGTTAAGATGGCATCCCAGAGGAAGAGAAAAGTTTTGACGCAATTCAAAATTCACGGTATTTGCCTTAAAGCCGGTATGATGTTTGAACCTCCAGTTCTAATAAACTAGTTGATAAAGAAAAGAGATATAACTGACGTGAATTATATTTTTGCTCCCAAAAGACCCTTGTCTCCCAGTTAAAGAACTGGCACTAATTTTGCTTGTTCAAGCGGAATAATTGTTTGAACCAAAGGGTAGCTGTACTTCTTACACGGCAACGATTTTAAAATGTTACTCTTGCTAAGTTCTATCCAGTTTGCTGCAAAGTTCTCAACTTTCTTGTTGAAACAAAATAAAACTTCCGAAAAGGATTTTTTCTTATCTTTAAAAGTATGTAGCTTTTTGTCTTATTTGTTTATGACGATCTTACCTCGTTTATGCAAGGATTTGAGCAGCGTTGCACGTCTTCCGACCGCCAGTGGATTAGCTATATTAATACGCGCAGAACGAAAACGTATTTCTCAGTAATTATTATGGTGCTTCACAACTTCTTGATAGAGACTTGAATGAAGATAAATGTCGTTGCCCGTCTAACTGAACATTTTAAACCGTCGTCGTTGTGTATGGTTTTATAAAACACTAAAAATTCCGGTGAGAACGTGCATTTTTAGCGGTCGACATATTTACATGTGGTGACATACTTCCCGTTTCACTTCGTTCCATTGCTGTAGTTTCACTGACTGATATCGTAATGTTGTTATGTGGTCGTGTCTTACAAGAGCTGGGGAACTAACGAACCCACGATTTTTCATTTGCTAAAATCGATATTGACTGCGGTCAAGATTTTTCCGTCAAAAGCAATCTCGTTCCCAGCTGAGCCTTGGGGCACGAGAAACAAGTGGCTCTGGAGACACATAATTTCATTGGCTAGAAAAAAATCAAAATCTAGCCAATCAAATCAATCGTAGTAAAATCCCTTACAACAATGGGATTTTAAAACGGTCGATTTGATTTGCTAAATTTAATTTCCCTTGTTGAAGATCATGTGTTCCCACTTTCCCAGAGCCAATTGTTCCCCGTGCCCCAGCCTCAACCGGCTAAGAGGGACAAACGGCTCCGGAGACGAGAATGCGCCCAGAGCATTCTGGTCCAGAGCGATTCTTGGTGTGGAGCAAAAGGATCACGGCCTCTGGGTACGAGATTGCATCTATACCGGCATCCATGACCGATCACATTTGCAGAGAAATATTACAAACAAAAGTTTTTTCTCTTGTTTCTACTAAAAATATAGTCCAGTTCAAGGGAATTTTCTCTCCCTCTTTGTCATGCAACGCTACGTTCTCGGGTGAAGAGAGTACAGGGACAATTGTTTGCGTATGGTTAGTCAGAGGCTTAGCTTATCGCTACTGGCACGTTTTTAACGTTTTTTTTAGGTTGCTGTCAATCATCTCCACCTCCTATTCTGAAGCTACTTGTTGTAAAATGCACTCGGCTGTATCAAAATGTGTCAAATCTGAAGACTATTTTTAAAAGAACTAGTGTTCGAAACTTCTGGTTTAGGTTACAAATAAGTTGTTTTTTGGACTCAGATAACACACCGTCAAAAATAATTATATGCGTCTAGATTACAGGATATTTTTGTGGCCATTCATGCATGGCCGTTGATGAACCTGACAAACCTTCTCATTATAAAGTCCATACCAAGGAATATTTGAATCCTGTTGTAATTACCGTCCCTTTAAAATAAAAAATAAAGATAATTTTTAATGGCTTGGCCACAACTGAAATTTTCGGTGTTTTGGATTGTTTTGTTTTGCGTGATCGGATTTGTTAGAATACATATTAATTGCTATCATCAGAAACACACTTCAAAATATCTGTTAGCTCCACTTAAACATTATTAAATAGATGCGACCCTGTGATTTGTACTTGATAGGATAACTCTAACAAAGGGAAAAAACCAAGTAGCCGACAGTTATACATATCGAAATGTGTAAGTTGATAACTGTTAGAGCAGACCAAGTTAGAAGTAACTCAGTACAAAGGCCATCGGTTACGCTTTTTGTTTATTAAGATAAGACATGCTTGGAAACAAAGCAAACTTAAAATAGATATACATGCAAAAGCTCATACATTTTCCATTCCACGACTTAAAAACTCGCCATGCATATAATCCTTTAAGCCTGGTTTTCACTAGCGACGCAAGCACAAGCGCAAGGATGACAACTCGATCTTTGATTTCTCAGCGAAAAAAGGCTTTGAAGGCTTTGATCCATGTGCTTGCCGGCACATGGATCAAAATTTGTCCTTTTTGCGTGATCGCGCTTGTGCTTGCGCTTGTGCTTGCGTCGCTAGTGAAAACCAGGCTTTAGTTTTTTCCCTTTATTCTTGTAAGTTGCAACCTCGACTCCTCCCTATCAGAACTAATACAATTAACAATACGAGAATTAATTCAAAATCGAAATTATGATCATTAAAAATTGAATAATATATCTAACAAAAGCGGTTTCCTGCATCTATAAAATGGTTAAAACTCGTATGTCCCGTTGTGGTTGTTTGCACTACTTATTTCCATATTGAATCTACGCTAATGGGGCATGTAAATGCCATATTCTAACTGGCTAAATCAATCTTCTTTTAGAGCAATTTAACACATTTTTAGGAAAATGCAGGTGGAGATTGCGCAGTGCGGACTGGAAATCATTCAGTGGAAATCATTAAAACTTCGAAATTTCAACAGGTGCTGCAGAAACATGATCTAATTGGGTATTAAACGCGTCAAATGTGCCAGAAATCTGACACACGACGCAAATATACCCATGCTCGGCAATTATATGGTGGATAAAAAGCTTACTTGGCCATTATAATTAGGTCATGAAGTACTATCCTATACAAGGAAAGACAAGTAACATATAATCTTGAGATAAAGTTGGCGACGCAAAAAAGGCCAAACTATGATCTGTATTAGTAGCTCATTCATTTTAGTAACGTCGTTACAAAAGCGTTTTTAGAAAAACAGCCTTTAAATCCAAATATTTTCTTATTAGCTTCCTTACGGTGCGCGCGTGCAAGACAAAATTTCTATCATCTGCGGGCAAATGGTAATGCTGTTCATCAACCAATCAGAATGTCGAATTTAACGGACTTGGCCAGATGTTTCCTACGAAGTGAGTAAACATCTGGGTAGGATATTACTTCATGTTAACGTGCAATTGACGGCAGAGGTGGGGAAGACTGTTCATAAATAGCGCCAGAGTCTTGTCTTATTTGCTTGAACGTTCAAGCTGTTCCTGTTCTAGCGTCAACATCGTTGGACTGGTTGGCTTCTTCTTCGACAAGATTTACGGTATCAGCATTGTAAGTATAGTTGCTTAAAGCCGTCTCTGTGTTATTAGGTTGTGGTCTGAGGAGCCTTCGGATTCGGAAGATCAGATAAACAACAGCAGCGATAAGAAGCACCACGACTGCTGCAGAAACTGACAGTAACACAGTAAAAGGAGTCTTAAAGATGTCCTCTGATGTTGTGGGTTTAGCTGAAAGAAAATGATACAATGCTAATTGAATTTAATAACATTTAAATCCTCATAGGTTTGAATTTATGCTAGTCTTGAACGAACGACGGGATTTTCTTATTAGAGGTCAGATTTTACATACAGCCTGGGAGCCAGGGCGTCAGAGGGCGGTGTATCGGGCATACAAGCTCTCTGCTTTAGCCTTGATGCGGAGAAGGACTGGTACTTGTCCGCTTTTCCGCTCTTGACTCGCTTTTTGGTTAACAATATCTAGCCCATCGTTTACATAAGATCTTCTTCGTGTCTGTGTTTTTTTCACTAATATAAATGTAGTGTCTAAACAGGCCGTCGATCCAGCAATCCGGTGCGAATGTCGTATCTTAGCATATCAGTGAAAAGAAAATGATAATAAACACCTGAAATACCTATTAAAATACATTATTTTTTTCTTTTAAATTGTGTATGCAAATCAGTTGGTAGAATGATCTTTTGTGATCCTTTACGTTTTTCAGTTCTCTGAAATGACACCCTCATAACTTTGATCGAAAGATCTCGTATTTCTGTCGTATTTTGAAATAGAAATATGTACCAATATTGTGCATACGAATTCTTAAAGTGATCGATGGTAATCAAAAAGGGTCAGAATGCAAACTTCCAAGTTGACACGCCATAACTTCAGCATGATCGAGTAAAGAGGTTACAAGGTGAAAAGCGCCCTGTTCACAGGTTTGCAAAATTTGCAACCTTTGTAAACCTGTGCAAACCAGGTTTTTAATGCTGAGGCAAATAGAAACGGCATTACTTTTGCTTGTTGACTGTTCAAAGAGGATAAAATGCTTCCAAAAAAGATTGCACCCTCAATATTACAGTCGCTGACTACTATCCGCGACAAATCATTTTAAGAAGACAAGTCCCCCTTCCTCCACATGTTCAAACCTCACATCTTCACCCTCCTTTCCCTCAGATGCTTCTGTTAATGATTTACCGTGAAAATCATCTGTTACGTCTATAGGCATGCAATTTTATATCGAGATCGGCGTCCGCCATATTGTTTAGGGAAAGGGAAAACCCTCAAAAATCTATTACTGGTACACAAGCTTCTGCAAGGCTCAGTTTCCCGCTCGAACCCGCTCGTTTCGACGCCCACTCCCTGGTTGTTTTGTGCTGAAAGTAAACCATGTAAACCACTAGTGTAGTAATCTCCATTGGGACATAGAAGTCATGAAATGTTTTGTTGACAACTTTGTAACTTGCTAAAACGGTATTTATGGGAGGCTCAAAATACAAGCTCGTCCCCAAAATCTTTCCACTGGTTTTTAGAGAAGCACCTTTATAATCGATGGTTGTTTTCTCTTTGTCATTTGGAATACACAAGTGATGTGTTTCGATCGGGCACGGACGGCTCAGAAAAGGATTGATGGAATAGAATATTGTAGAATAGTTCATTTAATATAGACTTAACAGATCGTTAACACTAAAATTATAACGCATGAAATTTCATTTCGTTACCCAGGATCTTTCATCAGTTGTGTTCTCTTTGGCTGACGAAAGATTTTTCTGAAAACCTTACATCTTTTTGGCCATTTATAACGTCGGAAAAAACTGTTGCGTCTAATTTGATGAAGCCTGTGACAAAATTTATATTTTAAACAAATTTATCCCTAATCAAAAATGTCCAGTTACTCTTCTTATTTGCGAACCGGTGTTTTTTTGTACTGACGTAACTTCAGTCATCAAATCCATCTTACCTGTTAAGATGGGTTCTTCACATCGTCCTTTGGGGTAGGCACAGAGATATGAAGAACCATTACTGAAACATTTACCGCCATTTTCACACGGAGAACTCTGACACGGGTTCAATGTCGCTGAAATGAAACAAAAATAACTAAATAGTTTTCTTTCTTTATAACAGAGCGTAAGGTGGCTCGACCCAGTTTTTTTCTAGCGATACCTATCGACTTTGAAACCCTCATACTTAAAAGGATTAATGTCAATGACATATCTTCTATATCACATGGATTACACATAGACTGAACTACAAGAGGATATAAATTTTTGGGAGATCAGAATGAATATCACGTGACAATGACGTCACACAGGTTTTTGCTCCGAATCGAATCTTAGCACGTTACCGCATTTTCTCTTGAGATCCTCCACGCTACGTATACCTTGGGTGTTTGCCTTCAGCTCTGCGAAGTTTCATCGAAATCTACAAGAGGAATTTTGAAATATCTTGTTTTTTCTTTTTAGATGGTATAATTTATGCGTAAAATAAAGAAAAGACTTCATATAAAGAAATTTGCTTCTTTTTTGATGTTTAATGAGAGGCTTTACCTCCCATTCCTTTTAAAAATGTCCCATATCCGATATCCAAACCGTAAGAAGTAGGTAGACTTGCGCGATTTCGAAAAATATGAAATATATGAATCATAGTGAAGCCCAATGTTTAGCTCTATTTACCAATTTTACGCCTACTTTCGCATAAAAAGCGATTATTTCAAAACTCGTCGATGAATTTTCTCCAAAATCTTTCAGAGTGACAATTCATCAGTAGACTACACAATCCCTGAATTTCATGCTCATTGAAAACTTCTAAGGTTGTCTAACATAAACGCAAAATATAGTAAATATTGAAGCGATCTCGTAGTTTTGAATAATTTTGTGCTCTGGGATTTCCTATTGTTTCGAGTTGAGCACGACATCGAATTCCTGTGCACCACGCGTGAAATGACTATGCTTGGCCACCTTCCGAAAGCTTTCCGAAATCTTTCGAAATATGGTAATATTCTCGAGTTCAAGTAAACAATAATGAATGAATGAAACTCAAAGTCGGTTATGTTTTGACGCCATTCCAGACATTTACAAATGACTTGACAGCATACTCAGAAACTTACCTCGTTTACACTTTCTTTCTTTTGATGTTAAAATCTCTTTAGCGTAGCATTCAGTACGGCGGCCTTTTTTGTTTTGATTTCTTGCTCTTGGCATGTTTAACTTTCAACTCAGCCAAGACGTCGATCACACAAGAAAAGTTGTTGCGTGACAATTTCTTTTCCATTATATTGTTTTCTTTAAAACGGACCATATTTCGGAAAGATTTCGGTAAGCTTTCGGAAGGTAGCCAAGCGAAGTCATTTTACGCGTGGTGCACAGGAATTCGATGTTGTGTTCAATTTAGAAGTTAGAAGTTTTCAATGAGCATGAAATTCAGGGATTGTGTAGTGTACTGATCAATTGCCACTCTGAAAAATTTTGGAGAAAATTCATCGACGAGTTTTGAAATAATCGCTTTTTGCGAAAGTAGGCGTAAAATTGGTAAATAGGGCTAAACATTGAGCTTCACTATGATTCATATATTTCATATTTTTCGAAATCGCGCAAGTCTACCTACTTCTTACGGTTTAGATATCGGATATGGACATTTTTAAAAGGAGTGAGGGCCTCTCATTAAACATCAAAAAAGAAGCAAATTTCTTTATATGAAGTCTTGTCTTTATTTTACGCATAAATTATACCATCTAAAAAGAAAAACCAAGATATTTTAAAATTCCTCTTGTAGATTTCGATGAAACTTCGCAGAGCTGAAGGCAAACACCCAAGGTATACGTAGCGTGGAGGATCTCGAGAGAAAATGCGGTTACGAGCTAAAATTCGATTCGGAGCAAAAACCTGTGTGACGTCATTGTCACGTGATATTCATTCCGATCTCCCACAAATTTATAACATATTGCAGTTCAGTCTATGTGTAATCCATGTGATATAGTAGATATGTCATTGACATTAATCCCTTTAAGTATGAGGGTTTCAAAGTTCATAGGTATCGCTAGAAAAAAACTGGGTCGAGCCACCTTAAGCTCTGGCAAAACGACAGCGCAAGTGGACGCAAGTAGTCGCAAGTTGAACCTGCGTACAGACCTGCGCTGGGTGGCCAAACGGATACGTAAGTTTAGTCGCAAGTGCATGCATTTTTGCAAAAAACCCATTTAAAATGTTACGCCCTGCAATTCAGTATTTGAAGTTAACTGCAAAGAATTGCATTGCCTTACGTTGGGTTGCCAAACGGTAAAAAAGCGTAAATGTTTAAATTGAAATTCTTTATCAAGAGTGTCTCAACGCTTGTACATTACGTGTATTGGACTATAATAAATACCCATAATTGTAACATTATTCTATTTTACTCACGTATTTCACAGTGGAGACCCGTAAATCCATCTGTACAATTACAAATAGCACCAACTGCATTCTCAACACAGGCTCCGCTGTTTGCACACGTGACTTGTGAGCAATCTGTCGAGTAATAACAAATTAAAGATTGCCCATCGAAACAGAATAAAAAGCAAAAAGGCGAATGTACTGGTATTTTATCCTGAAAATAGTTTGTTTTATTCTCTTTCGTACCTCACGTGCGGATAGGAACTTCTCGCTTAAACTGACAGCACAAAGCAACATTTGAGCAAATATGCAGTGAAATTCATCCCTTCATAAATGTCCAGTTCCCTTTCTGCGACGTACCAGGCACAGGGAATCACGGAAGATGTATTTAAAATTGCAAAGTCGGGACTTATCGTTAGAAACAACTACCATGATGCCGCGCAGATGCCTTCACATTCAGTCATCCAGTCAGTGCATGTATTATGTCATTGCTCGAAAACCGGCTATTTGCCATTTAGTGTCATTTAGCGTGCGTTATAAGGAGGCAGTAGGAAGAAGATCATAACGAATTGACAGCTTAATCAGTCAGTAGTGGAAAGCCTTAAGCGGCTGTTTTGTGTGTACTTTATTCCCAGGTTTCGCCGACCCATGGCTTCGTCAGGGAATTAGAAAATATTCAAAGTGCAGAGTATGAAATGAAATTACGGTGTAGGTAACACGAATAATTATTATTATAGTTTGAAAATATTTAGCCTGCGAATACAGCCGTCTCTCATTCGCTCTGGTTGTATTCGCAGGCTAGAAAATATTATCAAAGTGACTCTTGCCTAGTAGAATCTGGATTTACTTGCAATAACTGTCTATAGCTGTCTATGTTGTACAATAAAAAGAGTAAAAAAGAATGAATGCAACCCACGGTACGCAAAAAGATGTACCCATAGTTCTTAGCCTGCGAAGCGGTCGAACGCTACGGAAAGCCTGTTCGCAGGCTACATAGTTTTAAGTGTACGAAAAACCTAAAACATTTAATAGAAACATACATAAAAATTCAATAAAATTCAAACTTAGGATACACAATTTTGTTAGTACAGAGACAAATTTCAGGAAAAAATATGGCTTTCTCTGTTTCTACTGGCTGTGTTTCTCAAGGTATTGCGTGGTAAAATGAACAGCCGCCATCTTTTTTGTTAAGGTGGATTGCTTACTTATTTCTTACCTGATTGATATGGTAATTTACACAGGACTGTTGCAGTTACGATGTTCACGTACGGAAAATTCCTGTAGCCCGCGACATCTTTTGAACATTCGCCGAAATTGGACTCATTCCCTAGACATCTCACGTTTTCAAACCACATCCTTCCAACACGGTCATATAACTGATAACCAGGACCAAATGAAACAGCTCCAGGATATCCCAACTGACGGCATACCACGTGAGCAGCATTCATGTCCCATTCGAAATAAAAACCGCTCACTGTGCCCCAGACTCCTGCGTAAAATACTTCCACTCGTCCAGCATTGCTGATTGGTGCGCCAGCCAGCCTTACTTTTAAATCTAACAAACCATATATAGTCATATGAGAACAATAGTTAAATACATTTGATTATTTTATTTAAATAGATAAATAAACAAACTAACAAACGAACGATAGAACGCACGAACGAATAAATGAATTACGAAACATTACAGGTCGTCGATCATTTAACATTATTGAGACCGGTAACGTTAAAGATTGTTATATTGGTGAGACGGTAAGAATAAACAACAAACCAGTTTTCTATAAAAGGTACTTTAATTATGGAATTCGGTCCGTGGAAGATCTGCGTTTCGATCTTAACAATATTGATTCTTATGAGTTAATTGCGAAACATATAGAGAAGACGAACTTTCTGGAATGGACTGGTCTACGCCATTCTGTACCGCCCAATTAAAGAAATGCCTAAATCCATGACCTAAATCCATCTTTTAAGATTGATGGTGGCCTTTTCGATGTTACTAAAAAGAAATGTAAGGATTATTACTCTCGTTTTGTCCGTAAAAAGACACGCTTTCCTAATATTGCACAAAACCTTAAGCCTGAATTTAATTTATGCAATGAAGCATTAAAAAAAGCTTTTTCTCTTCCCCATTCAGTTGCTTTTGAGCCATACGTCAAGGCCTTTCAGTTCAAGGTAGTAAACTCGATACTTTCTTCAAAATTATGTGGGAGGAGCATCTCGAAGCCCTTCGCGAGCTATTCAAGCGACTGCTACAATTCGGGATGACAGTGAGACAGAGTAAGTGCATTTTTGGCGTAGGCAGTGTTGAGTTCCTTGGTCATCAGTTGCAGTGTGGTCTAGTAGGACTTTATGAGGATAACGTGGCTAAGATTAGAGACGCCCCGAAAGCTAGCATCAAGAAGCAGATCCGTTCGTTCATGGGATTGGCCAGATACTACCGAGATTTCATCCCACATTTCGCCGCGGTGAACAGAGTGGAGTGGGCTGATGCCCAGGAGAGAGCCTATCAGTCCGTCAAGGCACAGCTTTCAAGCACACCAAATCTGCAACTCCCAGATCCTAGCAATTTTTCGTTATTATTGAGACATTTTTGCAAATTTCTTTTCAAGACGGGGTTATGTTATTCTTTATTGTATCTTGTTAGTAAGGTCTTTAGTTTGTTTTTGGTAGTATTTATTGTCAGCTGTCTGAGGCATTCGTTCACGTACCAATTGTAGTCCATTATAACAGTGCCAGATCCCTTATCTGCAGGCTTAATGACTATATCTATGCGTTTCTGTAATTTCGTAATTGCCTCACGTCCTTGTTTTGGTAGATTATCATCGGCGATGGTTGGCTGTGAAGACATTAGTTCCTACCTAATGGCGTTAATGAAAGTGTCGAGGGCCGGTTCTCTTCCACACGGGGGAGTCCACGACCCTTTACATCTGAAAGGGTGGCTACTAGAGTGAGTTGTAGTGTTATCGTTACGGTCAAAAAATTCTCTAAGGCGTAAGCGTCTTGCACAATCATCAATGTCTGCCTGTATTTCAGACCAATTGATGCGTTGCCGCAGCGGTGTAGCTGTGTTGTTGTTGCCAGCATTAGGATTAATCAGCGAGGTTGACTTTTCTTTTTCTTTTAAGGTGGCTCGACCCAGTTTTTTTCTAGCGATACCTAACAACTTTGAAACCCCCATACTTAAAGGGATTGATGTCAATGACAAAACTACTATATCACATGCATTACACATAGACTGAACTTCAATATGATATAAATGTTTTGGCGATCAGAATGAATATCACGTGGCAATGACGTCACACAGGGTTTTGCTCTGAATCGATTTTTAGGTGGTAACCGCATTTTCTCTCGAGATCCTCCACGCTACGTATTCCTTGGGTGTTTGCCTTCATCTCAGTGGAGTTTCATCGAAATCTACAAGAGGAATTTTGAAATATCTTGGAATTTCTTTTTAGATGGTATAATTTATGCGTAAAATAAAGTCAAGACTTCATATAAAGAAATTTGCTTC
This sequence comes from Oculina patagonica, assembly GCF_052425735.1. Lineage (NCBI taxonomy): Eukaryota > Metazoa > Cnidaria > Anthozoa > Scleractinia > Oculinidae > Oculina > Oculina patagonica. The sequence continues at coordinate 26,984,212 of NC_135759.1, forward strand.
TTTTTTATGTTTAATGAGAGGATTTAGCCCCCATTCCTTTTAGAAATGTCCCATATACTACATCCAAACCTTTAGAAGAAAGTAGACTTGCGCGATTTCGAAAAATATGAAAATATCTTAATCGGAGTAGAGCTCAATGTTTAGCTCTATTTACAAATTTTCCGCCTACTTTCGCAAAAAAGCGATTATTTCCAAAACCCGTCGATGAATTTTTTCCAAATTTTTTCAGGGTGACAAATAATCAGTACAACACACAATCCCTAAATTTCATGCTCATTGAAAATATCTAAGGTTGTCTAAACTAAAAGCAAAATTGAGTAAACATTGAAGCGATGTCGAAGTTTTGAATAATTTTGTGCTTTGGGATTTCCTATTGTTTTGATTTAAACACAACATCGAATTCCTGTGCACCACGCGTGTAATGACCACGCTTGGCTACCCTCCGTAAGCTTTCCGAAATAGTTCGGAATATGGTAATATTCTCATCGAGTTCAAGAAAACAATAATGGATGAATGAATACATTTCCAACTGAAGAAAGCAGTCACACAACACCAAACTCAAAGCCGGTTTACTTTTATCTCAGTCAAGACGTCGACCCAACAAGAAAAGCTAATGCGTGACAAATACTTTTCCATTGTTCCATATTTCGGAAAGATTTCGGAAAGCTTTCGGAAGGTAGCCAAGCGTAGTCGTTTTACGCGTGGTGCACAGGAATTCGATGTTGTGCTTAACTCGAAACAAAAGGAAATCCCAGAGCACAAAATTATCTCAAACTTCGACATCGCTTCAATGTTTACTCAATTTTGCGTTTAGTTTAGACAACCTTAGAAATTTTCAATGAGCATGAAATTTAGGGATTGTGTGTTGTACTGATTATTTTTCATCCTGAAAAATTTTGGAAAAATTTCATCGACGGGTTTTTGAAATAATCGCTTTTTTGCAAAAGTAGCCGTAAAAATGGTAAATAGAGCTAAACATTGAGCTCTACTCCGATTAAGATATTTTCATATTTTTCGAAATCGCGCAAGTCTACTTTATTCTAAAGGTTTGGATGTAGAATATAGGACATTTCTAAAAGGACTGGGGGCTAAATCCTCTCATTAAACATAAAAAAGAAGCAAATTTCTTTATATGAAGTCTTGACTTTATTTTACGCATAAATTATACCATCTAAAAAGAAATTCCAAGATATTTCAAAATTCCTCTTGTAGATTTCGATGAAACTCCACTGAGATGAAGGCAAACACCCAAGGAATACGTAGCGTGGAGGATCTCGAGAGAAAATGCGGTTACCACCTAAAAATCGATTCAGAGCAAAACCCTGTGTGACGTCATTGCCACGTGATATTCATTCTGATCGCCAAAAAATTTATATTATATTGCAGTTCAGTCTATGTGTAATGGATGTGATATAGTAGTTTTGTCATTGACATTAATCCCTTTAAGTATGAGGGTTTCAAAGTTGATAGGTATCGCTAGAAAAAAACTGGGTCGAGCCACCTTAAGGTAGTTAAGAAATGTTCTGCAGTAGAAGTTGCTGGGTTATATTTGTGCATCTCGCCGCCGAATTGAATGTAGAACTCTTGGCTACGTCGCCATCTTCATCAGTTATGTTAGGGTGCTCGCGATTAGTAATTTCAGCAACATTAACAGCAGCGCTTGAAGAAGCTATTAACTACCAACTAACCATACGTAACCTCGTACGCAACCACGTAAGTCAACATCATGACTTGACTTGATTCCAAAGACAAATTCATAAATGCAATATCAAGTACAAATATTCATGATCCATTTGAGACCTTTAACTCAAAGCATTTTGCTTCAATAGATGGAGACATTTCCCATTTTGACAACAAAATGACGTTAATGGCTAATTTAAGCCTTAAAACGTCAAGGAAAACACACAAAAACAACAAGCAGAACAAGCAATGGTATAATAATACTTGTCGACAATTAAAGGAACAATTACAAAATCTTGCTAAGAAAATTAGCCCGACAACTCAAAGACAGTTGCGACAAGAGTATTTTGTTCTTAAAAAGAAATATAAAAACAATTTAAATTGGCGCATAAAAAGTACAAAAACAAACTTATGAATGAAATACAGTAGAACCCCGGTAACTCGAACTCGGATAACTCGAACAACCCCGCTAACTCGAACAAACTTTCATTTCCCTTGGATTTGAACTCACTTTTCAGTCATTTTTACTCGGTTAACTCGAACTCGGATAACTCGAATACCCCGCTAACTCGAACTAAATTTCGTTTCCCTTGATCAAAATTTAGGTCAAATTTACCCCGATAACTCGAATCCCGGTTCTTGCAACTCACCACGGTTGCCCATTGATTAGAGCAACAAAACAGATCACGTATTTGACAGCCTTTTTCCACTTTTATCCTAAGAATTTATGATCGTGTTAGAGTTTCTGACGAGAAAAGTTTAATTTGCACTGTGCTGTATACTGAAGTGCTGTAAAATCAGTAAACTATCAATTCTTAACTTGGCAAATTAAATAAATTATTCAATCTACCCCCGATAACTCGAAACCATGCTAACTCGAACGGTTTTTCGTTTCCCTTCAGAGTTCGAGTTACCGGGGTTCTACTGTACAACTGCATTACATTCTAGACACAGTCAGGACGTCTAGAAACAAACTAAGGAAAAATAATACGGTTATAGAAAAACCGCTCATCTCTTCAGAAGACTGGATACGGGCATTTCCAGGAGTTACTATGTGATAACTATGAATCTCGCGCCAATAATTATCCAACTGATGACGAAGAATCTCGCGAAGATAATAACTTCACAAATAACATGGACGAAGCAGAAGTTCTGTCAGCTGATGAGATTTTAGGAATATATATCACATCGAAGGAAATCCATGAACATATTTCTAAACTTAAGACAAAAAAAGCAAGTGGCGTGGATTCTATCTGAAATGAAATGATTAAACATGGAAGATATTATTTATTGCCTTCATTAGAAAAACTTTTCAACAATACTTAACATCGGTAAATTTCCTACCGATTAGAAAATTGGGGTGATTAGAACCATTTACAAAAAAGAAGGGCGATAAACGCTCGCAGCCAACTATAGGGGAATTACTCTAACAAGTAGTTGTCTAGGAAAAATTATTCACATCAATTTTAAGGTCTCCGCACACGTGGGGTCAAGACGCAGGGACATGTCATATGAATGAATGAAATACTTTATTAAAGTGTCTGAAGTATTTATTTATTGTAGCGACATGGAGCAGCGACAAAATTATGTGTTGTTCACACTGAGAGGACATGTAGCAGGGACGTGAAGCGGGACATGTAGCAGCGACAAAATCACAATGTGTACACACACAAGAAAATGTAGGTGGGACACGTCGCAGCGACATGTCCCCTCGTGTGTGCTGATAATTTTTGGCGCGTGCAACACGAATTCTTTCAAACTTTAATCCCGGCAACATGTTGCACGCAGTCCAGCGAGTTGAAATCCGTGCAACATGTCGCAGGGACAAAACTGCCGCAAAATCGTCCCTGCTACTTGTCCCCTCAGTGTGAACAACACATGATTTTGTTGCTACTACATGTTGCTGCAACATGCCCCTGCGAAATGTCCCCACGTGTGCGGAGACCTTTACAATCAAGATTGAATAAATTTATCGAAACTCGTAACATTCTCAACCCAGAACAATTTGAATTCACACCAAATGCGAGAACAACAGATAGTCTTTTTATTTTGCAACAACTCATTCATAAGTACACCAAACAACATAAGAAGCCTTATGTTGGTTTTATTGACTATGAGAAAGCTTTTGATAGCATATCGCAGTCTGGGTTGATTTATAAGTTACAACGTTACGGCATCAAAGGCAAATTCCTAAATGTCATCAAGTCTATGTATTCTTCGATTAAGAGTTGTGTTCGCATAACTCAAAACACAATAACGGATTTGTTTTCATGCAAAAAAGGCATAAGGCAAGGTGATGGATTAAGTCCAGTTCTGTGTTCTTTGTTTATGAATGATTTATCAGACTATTTTAGAGTAAACAAATGCAAAGGGGAAGTATTAAACAATCAATTACTTAATTGCTTAATATACGCAGATGATCTATTGGTATTAAGCAATTCTCCAGAAGGATTGCAACAATCACTTGACGTAATTCATAAGCACGCTCAAGAATGGAAGCTAAAATTTAACACCAAAAAATCAAACATCATTGCATTAGTGGAAACGGTCAGAACAAAAACAAAGTAGATTTTAAATACGAAAATGAAACTTTAAATATTGTTGACAAACAAACATATCTAGGCATAAAAATGACATCTTCTGGTCGTTACACCCATACAAGAGAACTAGTAATCAGCAAAAAGGCTGCCCAAAAGTTATTTCTATCATTAAACGATTTCTATCCAAGATGCACTCATCAACAGTTTTGATACGAAATAAACTTTTTGACGCCCTTGTTAAACCCATACTTTTGTATGGTTGTGAAATATGGGGACCCGAACTTTTATCAAACAAAACACATTTCGATAAGAGTACAACTGAACAAGTTCACGTCCAGTTTTGCAAAGAAACATTAAATGTACCATGGTATAGAGAAAACGTAGCATGTAGAGCAGAACTGGGTCGTTACTCTTTAGCAATAGACATAAAAGCATCTATCTTCTGCTATTTTCAAAGATTAAAACATAAGATTATTAACCAATCCTATATTAAATGAAGCATTTCTTTACGCCAAAAAACATACTAAATCTGTTAGTTTGTTAAATAATGATGAAGCATTAGGAATTCACTCCGATAATGACATAACAGCTCGACAACTTTCAATGAATTCTTGTTCGAAAATTAAACATACATGTAGGTTAAGAAAAAAATATTTCCAAAACTGGTCGAAGGTCCGAAATTGCGCGTCATTCAGCTCTAGAGAAAAATTTACACACAAAGAAGTAAAAAAAGGACTACAAATTTAAAGATATGAAAATACAGGAGCATCCATACCAGTCGAAGAACGAAAGTGTTTATTGGTATGTAAGGAAAACCGCATAGAGGACAAACGACATTTTCTAATGTATTGCAAAGGGTATAATGATGTTAGAAAAGAGCTTCATTTTATCGTGTCACAAACTGATCCTCGCTTTGTGAATTTTACTGATCATGAAAAAATAATGTACCTTCTTAAATTAGATAATAACGCTACCTCTAGAATCATAGCTAAATATATCTATCTCATGTTTCAAAAAAGAAAAGAAATTTTAAATTGAAAAATCAATTAAAAGTTGCATAATTAATAGTTCAAATGTTACCGTAACCGTTTGCATTGTAATTTCATTGTTTGTTTTTAAGTAATTCGTCGCATAGTTGCTATAACACCTTTATTGTAACTAGACTTATACCTCCCTTTGGAGTCTAAGGCACAATAAAGATTTACTGTTACTGTTTTTAAGAAAAACGACAATTTTTTAAAGTTTGAAAGACATGTTTCGACACAGCATCTGTCATCTTCAGGTAAATGGTTTACAAAGCACAGAGAGTTGAATAATAAGTAGACAAAAAATGCTTATTAAGACAACTAGTAACAATACGTGAAAATGTGTGAATTAGAAGGATAATTTTAGATTTACATGGTGTAATTGCTGACACCATGTAAATGTAAAATTGTCGTTTTTCTTAAAATCTTTACCTGTCTGCTGTTCTGAAGACCTACTGTTACTGACAATTAATTAATTAATTAATTCATTCATTCATTTGTATAATCATAACCTACCTTTAGATGCGGTATCATTTCCCTCATTGCATAACACGCCAGAAACATAGAATGGCTTTTTCCCCATATCTTGGTCTGTAGCTTTGTCCCATGTTGTCACTGCACAATCTGAGATTCTTGCTTCATATCCACTGCATCGTATCCTCCAAATCCACAACGGTCCCTTTACTTGCCCAAAAAATGCAGTATTAAAAATTTCATCGGCACCAGAATACCCCAGCTGACGGCATACCACGTGACCAACATTAATATCAACACCTAGTACACCGCCCCAGACTCCTTGGTACATCACCTCGATCGTACCCGCAAAAGGTACACTGGATCCATTTAAACGAACAGGGAAATCTGCAAGACAAAAATACTTTGAACACAACTGAGCTGTAGGTGTTTTGAAAACATACATGGTTAGTTGGTAGTGTTAATTGCGTCTCCGTCTGCCCCCTTATAATAGGGACTTTAAGATACCTGGACGGCTGACCTCGAGGACGGTGCGAGGACGGTAGAATTTCGCGAGGAGGACTAGGTTGATGTCGACGTTTTTGGCGGGAACTTCCAACGTTAAGAGCCGTCGTGTGTGAACGGAGGACGGCTTCGTTAGTGGATCAATAATTCCTTAGCCCAAAACTTGCGAAGAAAAACATTTGGCGCTTCTAGCCCAAAGTCTGGGACCAGAAAGCACTATTTTCATTCACAGGGTACAAATTCCAAGTGAAATTTTTGTAGAAACACAAGCAAGAAAGTTCATAATTTCACGCAGGTGGCTTCGCCATCAGCGTTTATGCAAAGCACAGCAAATATATTCGCAACCGCAAATAAAACTTGACTTCTAAACTTTTTATCAGTACCAAACCAAGAATACCATAAAGGACCACCTAACATAGTAACAGAATTAAAAAATAATGAGATTTTTAAACGAAATCATACAAAAAGCACTCCCGTTCACTGGTGGACGGCAAAACTCTACTTCTCACGTCCTCAACAATAGCTGGACGGAGCAGGACGGCAATGTGCGTGAAGCGGGCATGCGCAATATAAGCTACACGCGAAAAATTACTTCCGGTCAGCCGTCCTCGAGGTCAGCCGTCCAGGTATCTTAAAGTCCCTAGTGACGCTGGAAGGTGTTTATGCTTTGACGTAAGGTGAGTGGAGTTTAATTCTTATTTATTGATTGATTGACTGATTGATTGATTGATTGATTAAATGATTTAAAGAATTTTTTGATTGAGTGATTGATTCATTTATTTATTTGTCCGTTCTTTCATTCATTCATTCATTCATTCATTCATTCATTCATTCATTCATTCATTCATTCATTCATTCATTCATTCATCCATCCGTCCGTCCGTCCGTCCGTCCGTCCGTCCGTCCGTTCGTTCGTTCGTTCGTTCGTTCGTTCGTTCGTTCATTCATTCATTATGACAAGGATACTTTTCTTTTCAGTTAGCTTTTCATTTTATAAATAGCAGGCTTTTTTGGAAATTATTTGTAACTAAAGATTATCAATTACTTATTATATTGCTGTGTCCCACAATGAATTGGAACTATCAAATATAAAAAAATACACGAAATTGATAAGTTAGTTATATAGTAATTGGACTGAGCGGAGTACCGTGATTTAAAATGGTTAACAGTTGACTCATTTGTAACAAAATGCACAGGAAGATAAACTCGATAATCTACATAACAGCGCGCGCAAATGATCCGGGACTGGATTTTTACGATTTTCAAAAAAATCGCGGAATTAAATACCCGCGAAAACTTATTTTTAACGTTTTTAACTTATTTTTTTTAAGTCCCGCGAAATACCTTCTCACTAAATTTCGAGAGTATTAAATTTCCAGAAAAATCAAAAACCATATTTCGCGATTTCGAAAGGAAACTAGAATGAGAGTCTGGATAGGGGTACAAATGTCAGCTGTCAGTTAAAATTTTGGCCATTTATCAGTTGTCAGTTCAATTTAACGCCATTCGACAGTTGTCAGTTAACTGGCTGTTAATAATTAACCACGTAGCTTAATTATTTCCTTCCCACTGTAATTTAGCGAAAAAAGGCACATACAATGTAAATTATATGATTATTTCAGCAATATAGAAACTTAAAATAACAATAAATGATAAAATAATTACTTATTTTTCTAAATAGTACTTTGATATTGAAATCGTTGCAAGTGGCCTTCTATGAAAGTCGTTACCCTCTTCCACACAATATCGAAAATTTTGTTCTTTTAGCTGATTTTCTGCGGTTTTCGCCAGTGTTTTAACACTTTATTTACAAATGATCACCTGGTACAACTGAAATGTGAGGTGTGACGATCGCTCAAGCGACCACTGAGTGGTGCCTAGAAGCAAGCACGCTCGGTTGTTCATACCGCCGCAACGCTTCAAAATTAAGTTATCGACAGGGCCACCGTAATGATGTCATAATTTATTGTACACTTACATGTAACAAAATAACTTGATTGTGATTGGACGAGACCACTGAGTTCCAAAGTTGACAAGAAGTCTTCAGAAATAGGCTAGAAATTTTCCAAAAATTTCCTAAGATGGCTCCAAGTCTTACGAAGATTCCCGAAGTTGACCCGAAGTCTTTCGAAGATATAATTATGATGTTGGCGTGAGGACTTACGAAGCTAGCTTTCTGAAGTTTACACCCGAAGTAGTCTAAAGACGAACCGTTGAGTTATAAAGTTTGCCGTTCCAAATGGTCATAATTTACAGTACAATCAAAGGCTCTTCGAGCAACCGCATGGTAATTCGATGAAGTAACAACCTTCGCATTTTTTTTTTTCAAAAAAGGCGTCCAATAATGTAACAATCTCACTTTATTGGCCTTTGGATATTTAACGGATGACGTGACACGAGATGACGTGACGCGAAACAAAAACGTGCTGCATGAAACTCGTGTTTTTCCAGTGTGTTGAAACGTTTATTAAATCACGTCACATGGTAAGCGAAACTGCATGTATCTCATACCTGCTAGTAGTAAGTCACAATCTCATTTCATTTACCTCTTTGAATGTTTTCTTTTTTTTTTATGGGAGTTGCGTAAATGGGTCATTGATAGCTTGTGCTCTAAGGTTTCGTAGAGCGATGTTTTTACCACCAGAATAAAGTGTCATCAAAATTCTAAAATAAAATAAAAAAATAGCAAAGCCCCTGAGTTTTTATCCTTCACTGGCTATTAGACGTCCTTGATACATATATTGCTGAATGTTTTTAACACGATAGCATTCACTGTCTTTAAAGATGATTTCCAGTCCGTACTGCGCAGACTCAGGGTTTGTTTTCATTTTTGTTTTGAATTCGTTGAAACGTTACACTTCGATGATATCGTACATGAAGTTTTTTAGATCGCCATTACGGATCGTTTCGTTCAAGAATTCACGATGAGCGAAAATGTCCGTTTGAAATACCGTCGAGCTTCTTTTACTCGTTATTATTGTTTTGCAAGGATATCTGGCGTTAACAATGAAGAAAAAGGTAAGTTTTGTCCCGGAATTTTTATTTTTGCTAGTAAACATTCTTCTGTTTGTAAGACTCACAAACATTGCAGGCGGAGATTGCGCAGCACGGACTGGAAATCATCTTTAAGAGAAAGCATTTGGAATTTCGGAATTTCACACCACTGGATCAAAGATGGCCGCCAGAAGGCTTATCTTGTGATTTTTAACAATCTGAACAGTTGACATTTTGCGAGAAGTGTTTTTCTGAATGTTTTCTTGTTCACGATGGTGATCTGACCGCTTTT